>NC_083417.1:67361889-67672166 GCF_020745735.1 Hemiscyllium ocellatum
AGGAAGCCTCAACTGTTTCATTAGGCAGGGAATTCCACAGATTCACAACTGTTTGGGTGAAGAGGTTCCTCCTCAACTCAGACCCTAAATCTGCTCCCCTTTATTTTGAGACTATGTCCTCTAGTTCACCCACCAGCAGAAACAACCACACTGCTTCTATATTATCTATTCCCTTCATCATTTTATATGTTTCTATAAGATCCCCCCTCATTCTTCTGAATTCCAATGAATATAATCCCATCTACTCAGTCTCTCCTCATAACCAACCCCCTCAACTCCGGAACCAACCTAGTGAACCTTCTCAGCACCCCCTCCAGTGCCAGTGCATCCTTTGTCAAGTAAGGAGACCAAATCTGTACACAGTACTCCAGGTGTGGCCTCACCAGCATACTGTACATCTGTAACATAACCTCCCTGCTTTTAAACTCCATTCCTCTAACAATGAAGGACAACATGCCATTTTGCTTCTTAATTACCTGCTGCATCTGCAAATCAACTTGTTGTGATTCATGCACAAGGAGACCCAGTTCCCTCTGCACAGCAACATGCCGCAATTTTTCACCAGTCCAAAGTACATCCTACTGTCCTCAACCATCCGTTCAAAAAGTCACGGGCTAAAATATCTGCCACAATCTTTAGCCAGAAGTGGTTAATCCATCTCAGCCTCTTCCAGAGGTCCCCAGCATTTCAGATAGCCATCTTCAGCCAGTTCAATTCACACTACTTGGTATCAATAAATGGTTGAGGCCACTGCATATTGCAAAGGCTACAGGCATTCCAGCATTGTACTGAAGACTTGTTCACCGGAACTTTCCATTCCCCTATCCAAGCTGTTCCAGTGCAATTACAAAACTGGTACCTACCCAACAATGTGGGAAATTGCCCAGGTATGTCCTGCACTCAAAAAGCAGGGCAAATCCAACCTGGCCAATTACCACCCCATCAGTCTCCTCTCGATCATCGGAAAAGTGATGGAAGGGGTCACCAACAGTGCTATCAAGTAGCACCTGCTCAGCAATGACCTGCTCGACGACATCCAGTTTGGGTTCCACCAGGACCACTCAGCGCCTGACCTCATTACAGCCTTGGTTCAGAAATGGAGTCAATAGGTATCAGGGGGCAAACTCTCCACTGGTTGGAGTCATACCTGGCATATAGGAAGAAGGTCGCAGTCGTTGGAGGTCAACCATCTCAGCTGCAGGACATCTCTGCAGGAGTTCCTCAGGGTAGTGTCCTAGGCCCAACCATCTTCAGCTGTTTCATCAATGTTCCTCCCTCCATCATAAGGTCAGCAGTGGGGATGGTCACCGACAATTGTGTGATGTTCAGCACCATTCGTGACTCCTCAGATATCGACGTAGGGGTTCAAATGCAATAAAATCCAGACAATATCCAGGCTTGGGCTGACAAGTGGCAAGTAACATGCACACAAGACAAATGCCAGATAATGACCACCTCCAACAAAAGAGAATCCAACCATTTCTCCTCGATATTCAATGGAATCACCATCACTGAATTCCCCCACAAGCAACATCCTGGGGGCTACCATTGACCAGAACCCCAATTGAACACGCTACATAAATGCAGTGGCAATAAGAGCAGGTCTGAGTTTGGAATATTATGGCACATAACTCATCTCCTGACTCCCCAAAGCCTGTCCACCATCTACAAGGCACAAGTCAGGAGTGCGATGGAATACTCCCCACTTGCCTGGATGGGTCCATCTCCAACAACATTCAAAACGTTTGACATGACCCAGGACAATCCCTCCAACATTGACCTTCAGCTCATCCTATCTACATGGTGTACTGGCAGAAATTCACCAAAGATCCCAGACAGCACCTTCCAAACCATTCCCATCTAGAAGGACAAGGGCAGCAGATACATGGGAACACCACCACCTGCAAGTTCCCCCCAAGCCACTCACCACCCTGACTTGGAAATATATTGCTGTTCCTTCATTGTTACTGGGTTAAAATTCTGGAATTCCCTCCCTAATTATATTGTGGGTCTACCCACAGCAGGTGGATTGCATTGTTCCCAGAAGGCAGCTCACCACCACCTTCTCAATGACACCTAAGGACCAGCAATAGTCAGTGACAAATATATCCCATGAAAGGCAATTAAAAAAAACCCTTTGACTTTCTGCTCAGTGTTATACCGAATTTTTTTTAAAAAAATCATTCACAGGATGAGGGCATTGCTGTCAAGACCAGCATTTATTGTCCATCCCGAATTACCCAGAGGGCAGTTGAGAGTCGACCACATAGCTGTAGGTCTGGAGTCACGTGTAGGCCCAGACCAGGTAAGGGTGGCAGTGTCCTTCCCTAAAGGGACTCAGATGGAGTTTTACAACAAGCCACAATGGATTCATGGTCTTCATTCAACTCTTAATTCCAGATTTTTGTATTATTGAGTTCAAATTGCACCATCTGCCGCAGTGTGATTCAAACCCAGGACCCCAGAACATGACCTGGGTCTCTGGATTAACAGTCTGGCGATAATACCATTCGGCCATTGCTTCCCGAAGCCTGCACTTCACTTAGCGGCTGGAGAAAATGTATCTCCACTTAAAACTGCTTTTCAACAGTGCAAAAAATTTCAATCAATCCGTAGAAAGGGATAATTTCATTTTAACAACTTCAGGTCATCAGCTGAGTAACTGCTGTACAAATTGAACAGAATTGATGGCACTGTGATGTGGGCATCAACCCCACTGTCGCTCTGATGTGTCTTATTCTATCTATGGAACGCAATGTCTGAGGGTGGTTGTTTTTAAAGAGTACGGGGAACATCTCGCCTCTAGCATGACTGTGCTTTGATGGTTTTAAACTAGGGCCAGTGAAACACACTGAAATTATCTTCCTAATGAGACAGAAACACAAGCTGCAGGACCTGAAACGGTATATTGCTCCTAGAACAGGCCAGCATCCTAATAGTTGGTGTAGACATCCTGTGAGTGTAGCAGAGGCATATGGGGTGGGAAATGCTTTAAAGACTAATTTGGTCCATGTTTCCTCAATGTGGGTTGAGGGTGCACTCAGAGTTGCTCACGCCTCAACGCACATTCAGTGAGACACCTCCACTCCCCCCACAACTCCCCAACCCTCTTCATGAGAATCTGCAGCATCCAATGTGCTGGGAGGCGAAACACTGCATGTTGAATCATTTGGTTCAATGGGCTGAAGAGTGACAGGTTGAGGTTAATTTGGATAAATGCGAGGTATTGCATTTTGGTAAAATGCAGGGCAGAGTTTATACAATTGCCTTGAGTAGTGTTGTAGGACAGAGAGACCAAGGGTGTTCAGTAACATAATTCTTTGACGTTTGCGTCACATGTAGACAGAGTGGGCAAAAAGGCAGCCAGCATGCTTGCCTTCCGTTAAGTTTCGGAGTTGGGACCTTCTATTGAGGGTGAGACAGGATATTGGTGAGGCCTTTTCTGAAGTACTCTGTCCAGTTCTGCTATAGGAAAGATATTATTAAATTAGAGAGGGTTCAGATAATATTTACCAGGATATTGCTGGGAATGGAAGGTTTTACTGAGAAGAAGAGGCTGGATAGACTGGGACTTTTTTCCACTGGAGTATAGGAAGTTGAGAAGTGACCTTATAGAGGTTTATAAAATGATGAGGAGCACAGGCAGTCATCCAAAGTTCGAAGTGAACCTGGGTCCCTGGCACTGTGAGGTAGTAGTGCTAACCACTGAGACACTGCACTGCCCACAGCCAGCCCCAGAACCTTCGAATCTCATTCCTAAACTGAGCTCCAGTGAGGATGGGGAGCTACCAGCAACAGAGCATCCCCGTTATCCTCTCATACGCTCTGCTACTATTTGAGACTGACAACGTTTAATGTTGCGGCCCACAAACCAGTGAATTTTACTTTTCCGCCTGAGCCCAAGCCCATTTTTCCGCTGGCCAGTTCAATTCCATTTCAGGAAGATTACCTTTCCTGCAAAGGTGAATTTCAGCCCAGCAGTGGGACCGCTGTTTAGTTCCTGCAGAACAGCTTTAATTGACACTTGAAATCAGGGAGTTCACGTTTCTGTTGCAGTGGGGCGTGCTCTCAAATTAACATCAGCACAATGAAATACCTCAGACACACTTCTTCAGGAATTCCTGACATTGTGAACCGCACTGCAGAAAGACAAGGTAGCAGTGAAAGCCCTGTGGAAATGGCTAATTTGTCAGCTTCTGGCCGTCCTCCAGTTTGCCCATTGATCGTGGGCTGGCAGTCAGTTGAAAACCCCTCACAGAAAATCCCTGGCAGGGAGTCTCAAGTGGTATAAGACTGAGTGCCTGTTTCTAATGTAAAGTTTGTATTAACTCACCCCATTGTTGTTAGGGTACATTGTTCAAAGTCCTGACAGCTTAATGCCCCACAGGGTGTTTTCAATGACTTGGTACTGTGCGCAGTTTCCACATTAGAATATTATTTCTTCACAAGATGCCCTTTATGGTTGCAAAACCTCCCGATGTCCTCCTGAGACCCCTATTAAACAACAGCTGGACAATAAGGTGGCATGGTGGCTCAGTGGTTAGCACTGCTGCCTCACAGCGCCAGGGTCCCAGGTTCGATTCCAGCCTCAGGCAACCGTCTGTGAGGAGTTTGCGTGGGTTTCCTCACACAGTCCAAAGATATGCAGGCCAGGAGAATCAGCCATCCTATAGTGCCCCAGGGATATATATGTCAGGTGCATTAGTTAGGGGTAAATATAGGATAGGGGGTGAAAGAGTCTGGGTGGGTTAACTTCAGAGGGATTCTATGATCGGCCATGCAAGATTCCAAAGATGTGTGGGTTAGGTGAATTGCCCATAGTGTTTTGGGATGTGCAGTTAGGTGCATTGGTCAGGGATAAAGGTAGAGGAATAGGGGTCTGGGTGGGCTACTCTCCGGAGGGTCGGTGTGGACTTGTTGGCCTGTTTCCACACTGTAGAGATTCTATGAGAAGCTCAACCAAGCTAGGTTTCAAGCAGCAGGGGATAAAACGGGCAGGTTGAGGAAGAGACGTGGAGAGTTGGGAGTCTCAGTTAGCTGAAGGATTGGCTTTAGTTAATTCTAATGACAGCCCATTGTGGCATTGTCCTTGATGGTGTAGGCTTCGTTCCTGTATGGTCTGATCCACTCGCTGGGATTCATTTTACATGAGTTTACTGGGATTTAAGTCGGTCTACATGATCCCAAATACAGCTGGGCCAACTGGAGTTGAGGCCGTGGGATTCATTTTACTCCAATAATCCCACACACGATTTACCACGAGATGTGATTTGTTTTCATTACAAAACAAGATAGAGAGTTATACACATTACAAAACCAGTCTTTCAGCCAGAGAGTGGTGCATCTATGTAATTCATTGTCTCAGACGACTACGGTTAGAGACAAAACAAAACCCAGCAGATGCAGGAATCTAAGGTAGACAGGCAGGAGGCTGGGAGAACACAGTATCGGGTGGGGGGGGGGGGGGGTGGGGGGACCAATGTTTTGGGTGTAACCCTGACAGCCACCCCCAGTCCCCCTCAGCCCCCTATCAGCTTCATCCCGCCCACTGACCAACCAGGTCGTACCCTCCACCTGTCCTCACCTATCCCCACTTTCACCACCCTGCCCCCACCACCCCCTTTATCCGCAGCACCCCCTACACCCAGTCCTGAAGAAGGATTACGCCCGAAACGTTGACTTCTCCACCTGCTGACGCTGCCTGGCTTGCTGTGTTCTCCCAGCCTCCTGCCTGTCCACAGAAGGCTGTGTCATTTAAGACGGAGATAGAGTTCTTGAGTATCGAGAGGATGAAGGGTTAGGGGGAGAAAGCAGGAGAATAGGGTTGAGAAACTTATCAGCCATGATTGAATAGCGGAGCGGATGCGATGGGCTGAATGGCCTAATTTCTGCTCCTGTACTTTATGGTGTTTCCCTGATATCCCAAGTAACCTTATGTTCTTAAAAATCTATGCTCAGACTCCAGTTTAATATCTGCGTTGGAAGTGGAAGATGTGAGTGAGTGTACACAATTCCGATTGCAGCCGGTCAAACTGGATTTGGGACTGTTCTTCCTGCACCCAGGGTTCCAAATTCTTGGTTCTGATGTTCTCTGGAGTGTGCAATTGAGATCCCTCTGATTTGAGTAGCATCTTTTAACGAGTTAGATTAGATTCCCTACAGTGTGGAAACAGGCCTTTCAGCCCAACAAGTCCACACCAATCCTCCGAAGAGCAACCCACCCAGACCCGTTCCCCTACATTTACCCCTTCACGGGTAATTTAGCATGGCCAATTCACCTACCCTGCACACCTTTGGACTGTGGGAGGAAACTGGAGCACCCGGAGGAAACCCACGCAGACACGGGGAGAATGTGCAAACTCCACACAGTCAGTCGCCCGAGGCTGGAATCGAACCCAGGTCCCTGGAGCTGTGAGGCAGCAGTGCTAACCATTGAGCCAACGTGTGTTAACTGGGTCATTCCTGAGCGCAGTGGTTTGGAATAACAATGTAACTGGCATGATTTAAATGGTGTTTCTTGTTTCAGGAAGGATGTTACAAAGGACAGTATTGGGTACAATAATTTCCCCTTCTGATCAGGGTGCCCCTCTCAGAAACCGTTTGGCAGAAACCCAGGTCTCCTGTGCCACCTGAAACCTTGCAGCATAGTCCCATCAACAGCCCATTCAGTCACCAGGAATGGCTTGCATATCGGTCTGGCTTGGCTCGATTCCCAGCATGCGGTGCCGTTGGCCAGTTTTCCCAGCATGCCGTTCCGTTGGCCAGGATTGCTCTCAGTGCTCCAAAGGAGTGGTCATTTCCTTCGAAAGGGACATTCCACTACCTCCAGTGGCTTCTCCACAAAGGTCTGACCACTCCTGTTGGCTCTTCGTCCCGTTTCCTCTGTTCCTGAGACTGCCAATTGATGTCCGGTTCCCGTGACAGCAATGACCCTGTCCGGAAGGTGCGTCAATCCACAAACAGATTGGCAAACCAATGACTCAAATATGTCTTCGGGCAGGCTTCTCTGAAGCTCTGTTTGGCATGGAGTGGGAGGGCTACACCTCTATCGATCTCTGACCCGGAGAGAGGGGTCTGGTGGTCACATTTCAGAAAGGAATGATTTGGAACTTGAATCTAAACCATCATAAATCCTTTAAACAAATGGGCAACTCACATTAAACATTTAAATGTGCCAGGCAGTAGAGTGAACTGATACAATCTTTGTTCCTTTCCTTATTGAGAGATAAACTAGTCCCCAGTCCCGGGGAAGGGGAGAGGATTGGCGCTAAGCTAAAGGGTTTATGAAACACTGACCTTGCTTTGACCTCTGATGAACTCTCCATGAAAGCCTTAGCAGAATTCATACAAAAATGGCAAATCCACTCAGTTTGCGTTCCCATCTCTGGGTTTTCCCTTTACTTGGAGGCTGAGCTCCGGACTGGTTTTCTGGGGGGTGGGTAAAGGGAGGTGAAGGGGTGTAAGGGATGGGGGCAGTGAGGAAGGTGGTAAGGCAGCTGTGAACAGACATGGACTGCGACAGGGACTCCCTTACCCACCCTTCCTCACTGCCCTCTCACTTACCCCCTTCCTCACTGCCCCCTCCCACGCTGCCCCCTTCCGTTACCATCTCTTCCTCACTGCCCCCTCCCTTACCCCCCTCCACACTGCCCCCTCCCTTACCCCCCTCCACACTGCCCCCTCCCTTACCCCCCACTTCACTGCCCCCTCCCTTACCCCCCTCCTCACTGCCCCCTCCCTTACTCCCTTCCTCACTGCCCCCTCCCTTACCCCCCTCCACACTGCCCCCTCCCTTACCCCCTTCTTCAATGCCCCCCTCCCTTACCCCCTTCCTCACTGCCCTCTCACTTACCCCCTTCCTCACTGCCCCCTCCCTTACCCCCTTCTTCAATGCCCCCCTCCCTTACCCCCTTCCTCACTGCCCCCTCCCTTACCCCCTTCCCCACTGCCCCCTCCCTTACCCCCTTCCTCACTGCCCTCTCACTTACCCCCTTCCACACTGACCCCTCCCTTACCCCCTTCTTCAATGCCCCCCTCCCTTACCCCCTTCCTCACTGCCCCCTCCCTTACCCCCTTCCCCACTGCCCCCTCCCTTACCCCCTTCCTCACTGCCCTCTCACTTACCCCCTTCCTCACTGCCCCCTCCCTTACCCCCTTCTTCAATGCCCCCCTCCCTTACCCCCTTCCCCACTGCCCCCTCCCTTACCCCCTTCCCCACTGCCCCCTCCCTTACCCCCTTCCTCACTGCCCCCTCACTGCCCCCTCACTTACCCCCTTCCACACTGCCCCCCTCCCTTACCCCCTTCCTCACTGCCCCCTCCCTTATCCCCTTCCTCACTGCCCCCTCCCCTACCCCCTTCCTCACTGCCTCCTCCCTTACCCCCTACCTCACTGTCCCCTCCCTTACCCAGTTCCCAACTGTCCCCTCCCTCACCCTCTTCCTCACTGCCCCCAACCTTAACCCTTTCCTCATTTCCCCCATCTCCTTCCTCACTGCCCCCTCCCTTACCCCCTTCCTCACTGCCCCCTCCCTTACCCCCTTCTTCAATGCCCCCCTCCCTTACCCCCTTCCTCACTGCCCCCTCCCTTACCCCCTTCCTCAATGCCCCCAAACACCTTTCCCCACTGCCCCTCCCTTACCCCTTCCCCACTGTCCCTTCCTTACCGCTCCTCCACTGCCCCACCCTAGCCCCCTTCCTCACTGCCCCCTCCCTTACCCCATGCTCAGTTCCCCATCCCTTACCCCATCCCTCATTGCCCTTACCCCCTTCCTGATTGCTCCCTCCTCACTGCCACTCTCCCTTATCCCGTTCCTCACTACCCCCTTCCACTACACATGAGCATACGTATGCTCTGAACCCCCTCTCCCCACGCACACAGCCCCCATTACCTGCACACGGTCACACACAAACTCATTCTCTCCTCCCTCCTCCCTCACGTTTTTCCTCACTCGCTCTATCTCTCACACTCCCTCCTTTACCCACTGTCTCCCTCACTCATTCTGTCTCTCACTCCCTCCCTTAGCCACTCCCTCCCTTACCCACTCTCTTATTCTATCACTGTCTCCCTCACTCACTGCCTCCCTCACTTACCCTGTCCTCCAATCATTCGCTCCCTAATCATTCTCGTTCTCCCTCAATGCCTCACTAACTTTGTCCCTCCCTCACTATCTCCCTCACTTTCCTTCCCTCACTCACTCCCTTCCCCACTCAGTCTTCCTCCCTCACTGTCTCACCCACTCACTCTTTGCCTCAATCACTCCCTCCCTCACTCCCTGCCTCACTCACTCTGTCCTGCCCTCCCTTATTCTCTTCCTTCCTCCCTGTGTGGCTTACTCATTCAGATGCTGCACGGATTCAGGAGTCTATCCTAGAATTGGATGAGTCTCATCTCCTGTGGCCTTGGATCAGCCCTGTCTATTCATTGACCCCCCCCAGTTTCATCTGCTCACCCACCCTGGGTGATTCTGATCAGTGAAAGGACCAGCTCAGCGAACTCTGTGCACAGAAGCCACCAACCTGCATCTCCCAGTCTTTCCCTCCGTCCATTACACCCATGTTTTCTTTTTCTGTCTTTGCCTGAATCTGTCTGTATGTACAGAGGGAGAGTTTGCAAATGGGTTGAAGCCTTACCTATTTGAGTTGTATTGTTTACCTGTAGTTTGAGTCTATCCATTTGTACTGAAGAGTGGTTCTTAATACAAGAACCTGGTCTGTACGTTCAGTCTAGCTGGGTGTATGAGACTGGGAAATTGGGGGGGGGAGCATCTCGCATTTTCTTCATAAACTTTTTAACTTCTGTGCTGACTCAGGGAATATAAAGGGGCTGGATTTTCAATTTGTTGACTCAGTGAGGGGCGACATATTAGAAGTGTTTGAGGGGATGGGGTGGGGGGGAGATTAGTGGTAATCTTGCTGGTATAACAACAAAGACCACACGTCCGTAAGCAACTTTGTCGCCACAAATGCTGTAGGACATTTTGAAGATGTGATGGAGAATCACCCAGTCATTCTTTGTATCAGTCAGACCAGCGGGAGGGGTGGGGGGGGGGGCGCTAATGGAGTCGTGTTGCTTCATACTCGGCCTAGGGGGTGCTGGGTGAATTTCGGAGTTTCATGGCTGAACCGGCAGATGGAACAGATAATTCCACGTTTTTATCAGTGAGAACAGCAAGAAAACATGGTTTAACAACGCAATAAGTAAAATCCTTCTCCAATAAATTAAGCATTGGCTTTCAAAGGCTGCTCTGGAATACTGACACGGTTGTTAGATACTTTGGTGGGCTTTCCTCATTCCATTTCCTCGTGTTGACTTGACACCAGAACTGTGGGTTGGAGGAGCTGATCAGGCAGAAGATGGCCTCAATGCTGAGTGATTGGACGCAGTTGAATTTACACGATGGCCGAAGATGTTTTGAGTCATAGCCTTTGTTCTTCAACTCCCATGGGTGCCTAATGGTAGCCACTCCGCCATGAGGCCCAAAAACCAAATAGCAGACGTAGGCCATTGACCCCATCGAGTCTGCTCTACCCTTCAATGAGATCAAGACTGATCTGATCATCCTCAACTCCGCTTTCATAGAGTAATACAGCATGGAAACAGGCCCTTTGGCCCAAACTGGTCCGTGCTGACCATGGTGCCCACTCAGCTAGTTCCAGTTGCCTGCCTTTCCGCCTAAACCCTTCCCATCCATGTAATTGTTCAAATGTTTTGTCAATGTTGCTATTGTACCTGTCTCCACCACTTTCTCTGGCACCTTTCCATCTCCACACCACTCTCTGCATGAAGACGTTGCCCCTCAGGTCCTTGTTAAATCTTTCTCCTCTCACCTTAAACCTGTGCCCTCTAGTTTCCAACTCCCCGTCCCTGGGAAAACGACTATATTCATTCATGTTATCTCTGTTCGTCATGATTGTATACGCCTCAGTAAGGTTTCCCTCATTTTCCTACATTCCAAGGAATAAAGTGCTATTCTGGCCAAACTCCCCCTGTACCTCAGGCCTATAGTCCTGGCAACATCCCCGTAAATCTTCTTTGCACTCTTTCCAGTTTAACGATTTCTTCCCTCTAACAGGGTGATCAAAACTGAACACAATACTCCAAGTGTGGCCTCACCAATGACATATACATAACATCCCAACTCCTATACTAAGTGCCTCACCCAGTGAAGGCCATCATGCTAAATGCCTTCTTTACCACCTTGTCTCCCTGTGACAATGAACTATGTGCTTATGCTCCGAGGTCCCTCTGTTCCACAGCACTCCTCAGGACCGTACCATTTACTGAATAAGCCCTACCTTGGTTTGACTTTCCAAAGTGTACCACCTCACACTTACCTGTCAGCCCACTTCCCCGTCTGATCAAGATCCCTCTGTCAGTTTTGATAATCTTCCTCGCTATCAACGATACCTGCTAATTTTGTATCAACCACAAACTTACTAATCATGCCTTGTACATTCACATCCAGATCATTTATGTAAATAACGAATAAAAAGTCTTTCCTGCTTTCGCCCCCCCATTCCCTTGCTGATTAAGAATCGGTCTATCTCTGCCTTGACTATCCTCAATGATCCAGCCTTTGCAGCTGTCTGCTGTGACGAATTCCACAGGTTCTGTATCCTCAGAGAGAAGAATTTCAACCTCACCTTTTCTCCTAACTGAGTGCCCCCTTATTCTGAGACGATGCCCTCTGGTCCTAGACTCTCTCACAAAGGGGAAACACCATCTTTGTATCGACCCTGTCATGTCCCTGAAAAATCATGTTTGTTTTCAGGAGACCTCTCATTCCTCTAAATCCCAGCAAGTACACCTACTCAATCTCTTCTGATAGAACATGCCTGGAAAAGTCATCTGGACTCGAAACGTTAGCTTGCTCTCTCTCCATGGATGCTGCCTGACCCACTGTCATCTCTCACATTCGTTGTTTTCAATACTTAGGATTAGCCTGTGGACTCTCTCCAAGGCTGCTATATCTGTTCTTAGATTCATAAATTCATAGAAAACATGTGCAGGAAGAGGCCATTCAGCCCTTCGAACCTTCATTCAATTTGATTGCGACTGATCATGCAATCTCCATATCCCACTCACACTTTCTCCCCATTCCCCTTGTTCCCTTGAGCTGCGAGGGCCATGCCCAGCTCCCTCTTGAGTATATCTCATGAACTGGCCCCAGCAGCTTCCTGTGGGAGAGAATTCCACAGATTCACGACTCGCTGGGTGAAGAAAGTCTTCCTCCTCTCAGTCCTGAATGGTTTACCCCTCATCCTTAGACTGTGAACCCTCGTTCTGGACTTCCCCAACATTGGGAACGTTCTTCCCACAGCTAGTCTGTCCAGTTGCATCAGGGTTTTATATGTTTTCTTGAGATTCTCCCCTCATTCTTCTCAATTCCAGTCAGTCCAAGCCCAGTCAGTCCAGTCATTCTTTGTAGCTAAGGGGAGAAAAACCGCTCCCAGTATTCCAGCTGTGATCTGACTAGTGCCGGCCTTGTACAGTTTTAGCAAGATTTCCCTAGTTTTATAGCCTATTTGCCCTCCCAATTATCTGCTGAACTTGAATGCTTGCTTTTCTGTGCCTTATCCCCAAATCCTTCCATGCTGCCGCTTTCTGCAGTCTTTCTCCAGCTAAATAATGTCCAGCTCCTTTCTTCTTCCTGCCAAAGTGCATTTTCCCACATGATATTCCATCCGTCATGTTGTTGCCCCTCTCTTAACCTGTCTAGATCCGCCTTGTTGGCTCTCTGCGTCATCCTCATTATTTGCCTTCCCAGTAACTTTCATGTCTTCTGTAAACTTGGTGAGAATACATTCAGCTCCGACATCTAAGACATTAAAATGTTTTGTAAATCATTGTGGCCCCAGCACTGATCCACTAGTTACACGTTACATCCTTTATCCCAACACTCTGTCTTCTGTTCATTAGTCAACCTTCTATCCTTGCTAATACATCAAAGCCATGGGCTCTTTTATTAAGTATTCTGGATTAGTGGTGCTGGAAGAGCACAGCAGTTCAGGCAGCATCCAAAATGCAGCGAAATCGATGTTTCGGGCAAAAGCCCTTCATCGCTGCTCCTCGGATGCTGCCTGAACTGCTGTGCTCTTCCAGCACCACTAATCCAGAGTCTGGTTTCCAGCATCTGCAGTCATTGTTTTTACCTCTTTTATTAAGTAGCCTTACTTGCAGAACTTTATTGAATGTCTTTTGGAAGTCCAAATATATTACATCTACTGATTTTCCTTCATCTCTCCTTCTCGTTACGCCTCCCAAAGGACTCTCCATGTACAGAATCTGCTTGATTATATTATGCATTGCTAAATGCTCTGCTAAATCCCTCTGTGCTACAGTTTTATGCCACTTGTCTGTGGTTTCATTGGCCATTCTTGTTATCACCGCTCCACGATACCAACAGAACTGAACTGAAACGAATAAAAATTAACTCAAAATATTTCGGTTTTCTTTTGAAGGGGTACCCTCAAAAATGCAAGGCACAGGCTGTGAGTAAGCTGCTTATGTTTATCTGTGGGATGTGGGCATCACTGGCTAGGCCACCCTTTGCTGCCTGTCCCTAATTGCCCTGGAGAGTAGTTACATGTCAACCATTAGAGGTAGGGATGGGCAGGAAGTGCTGGCCTAGCCAGTGACCCTCTCATCCCATGAATGGATAGTAAAAAAGGTCGCTGTGGATCTAGAATCAGGTGTTGGACAGGACAGAGAAGGATAGCAGAATCCCTTCTCTGGAAGACATTAACAAACTAGATATGTTCCTAAACAATGATTGTTAAAATTACAGAATGAGCTTTCAGTTGTCAGGTTTGATTAATTAAATTTGAACTCCACCATCTCCCGTGGAGTCATCTCCACCTTCATTCCCCAGAACATTACCCTGGGCTAATAGATCACGAGCTCCCTATCTCCGCTAGCCCATTACCATGTTGCTACCATCTCCCCTTTGCATTCCATTATCTAGCTTTACTTATCAGTATTGAAAGTGACAGCCATGCCTGTCCTGTTAATACTCACGGTCGAATGATCACTCGCTGGCTGGAAATTGATTAACTCTGGGGGTTGGTTTGTTACAAACAGTAAGATATATTCGAAGTTATGATACAGACATTACAGCAAAAATAAAACAGGCAGCTTAGCAAAGCACACAGCCTCACAACAGCTCACAGCCTTCTTAAAGTTAAACTCCCTTAAAGGTAAGCTGCACATACAACAGAACTAACCCTGACTCCTGCCTGTCTTCCACGGTGACGTTCAAGCCCAGGTGTCCTTGGAGAGGGGAGCACACGATGTCGACCAACACTCTCGATGCCTTGAGGGAGGCATGGGCACCGCAGGGGGTGAAGTGCTTTATTTCCCCCTCCAATTCTATTTTAATTTAATCCCTACCCTCCCATTTCACTTTGTTCAAAAACAAAACGCTACTCTCTTGCAAATTGCGAGAAAACCTCTTGAAAGTCAATTTTGAATAAAAATCATGAATTGATTACTTTTTTTCAAATGTTGTATGGCTCACTTGTTGGTTTGTAAAGCGTATTAGTGACTGATTTCATCTCTAATAAGGTAGAACACTTTATAAAATCCCAAGCAGGTCTACTTTTAAGGGTTGTGCAAAGGTTTCCAAAAGTATTCACTTTTCAAGCAACCAAAGGGACAGCTTAAGATGGGCCTTGACTAACAAGGGACCTCACCCTTGATTTCGTGCGACTCAGGAAAAACTGTGATATTCAGGCCTCAGGCCTTCACCCACCCTCCATAGGAGATCTCTACCAATACAGATACTCGCGAGCTCTCCCATGGAAGGCTCATTAATCTCCAAACTCCTTCACGTCTAGGAGCAAAAGTCACTGAAGACTGAGAGGAGGGCTCTCTGAGGTGGGCCTTCTTCTCTTAACCTCAGGAAGAAGCACATGGCCATCCCGTACTTGGTTTCCCCACAGCTCAGTGAACCGTGGAAATCAGTCACAACTCCAAGTCCTTCCTCCTTTTCCTCAACAAGACAATTTGTTTCAATAGATGCTATTTTGGTTTCCCTCTCCCAGGTTTTCTTATTGAACCCTGTCCATTCATATTTTGTATCTGTGCTCTGCACTTGACGAAATTCTGCTCACAGAAGCAATTGTCAATGTCAAGTGTTACACGTTTTAGCTGCCTCAGAACTATGCAGAGGTGATGTACTGCTGTGTATGAGAGCAACAGATTTCATTCTCCCTGCTTTGGAATGTTTGCTTCATGCCCTCAACTCCAGCTTTCGCAATCTCCAGCCATGAGGAAACAGTGGAATGGAATTAGATATAAAGTTCTTAGGGCTATGAAGGGTATCAAGGAATGTATCTAGGAACAGGGAACTGAGTTGGATGAATGGCCATGATCATATTGAGTGGGAAGCAGGCTTGAAGGGCCGAATGGCCTACTCTTGCTATTTTCTCTGTTTCGGTATACTACAAATGCGCCCAAAGCAGTTGAGTTCAAATTGTTGATCAAGTATTTCCATTGTTGCTTTCCCCTCATTTTCTACATTATACATTTTGTTGAACCATCTGAAAAGATTCGCCTCCTGCAGCAGTCCCTCTACTTTGAAACTCTCTACGAAACTGGCCGTGGCCTTGTCTCTCCCTCTTTCTGTTACTTCTTCCAGCTCACCTTCATCACTCCTGCACTCGTGTCCTCTGCTGTATCCTTGAACACCAGTGATGTGTGATAAAAGCTGGCCCAGCCAGGGAAGACCACACTCTGCAAAGTGTACATCAAAAAGAATTCCTTCACCTCAACCACTTCAGTGTCACGGAATCATAGACTCAGAGATGCCAGTGTCGGACTGGGGCGGACCAAGTCAGGCGTCACATGACACCAGATTATAGTCCAACAGGTTTAAAATCTCAGGCCTACGGAGCACTTCCCCTCCTTTGGTGAAACGGAATCTTAGAATCACAGGCCCCAGGAAGCTCCCTGTTCTTTGTTGGCATGGTGATCAGCAGGTTTTCTAACAATGATTTGCCAATTGCCTCAGCCCTAAACTCTGCAATTCCTCCCTTAAATTGTATCTTACAACCTAACACTACTAACCAACCCAACCACCCCGTGGCTCAACACTTCAACTCCCCCTCCCACTCCACCAAGGACATGCAGGTCCTTGGACTCCTCCATCACCAGACCATAGCAACATGACGGCTGGAGGAAGAGCGCCTCATCTTCCGCCTAGGAACCCTCCAATGACAAGGGATGAACTCAGATTTCTCCAGTTTCCTCATTTCCCCTCCCCCCACCTTGTCTCAGTCCCAACCCTCGAACTCAGCTCCGCCTTCCTAACCTGCAATCTTCTTCCTGACCTCTCCGCCCCCACCCCACTCCGGCCTATCACCCTCACCTTGACCTCCTTCCACCTATCACATCTCCATCGCCCCTCCCCCAAGTCCCTCCTCCCTACCTTTTATCTTAGCCTGCTGGACACACTTGCCTCATTCCTGAAGAAGGGCTCATGCCCGAAACGTCAACTCTCCTGCTCCTTGGATGCTGCCTGACCTGCTGCGCTTTTCCAGCAACACATTTTCAACCTAACACTTCAACCAAGCTAACACCATTACACCTTCCCTATCTGCACATGTGACCCAGGGTCTAATTTTGTTTGATAATACTCCTGTGCCCCATGACATTCAAAGTGCTTTAAAAATGCTAATCGTCATAATCATTGATTAATTGTGCTCCCTATTGGCTATGCTTGTCACTATTCACAGTGTGTTTGGCCTTTATTTAATCTGCAGCTCTGAAGAGTGTTTGTGTGATTCAGTATCTCAGCAGACTATCTTGATTGCCAGCAGAGCAAATCTCCCAGTTGGACAGCATTGTAAAAGCAACATTCGGATTAAATTGGCTTCCAAGCAGAGAGACAATGGGGGCAGATCAGGCTGGGTTTACAACATGACGATTATAACTCACTTCTCTCGGAAAACCCAGCCAACATCGTGCGTCAGATTTATTTGAAAAACAAGATATCCCAAAATCAAAGTAGGATCGAGGTTTTACCAGAACGAGAGCTCTTTGAACCAAGTGGAGACTTGAGGGGAATTCTGAACAACGAATGATGCAAGTTAATGGAGACCACGTTTTTGTAAGTTATGTTGTCTCTTGAAAGGTAAAACTGGCCACTGGGATCATAGAATCCCTACAGTGTGGAAACAACCCCTTTGATCCAACAAGTCCACACCCAACCTCCAAAGAGCAACCTACACAGACCTATTCCCCTACTACTCTAACTTTACCCCTGACTAATGCAGCTAGGCCTGTACATCCTTGAAAACAATGGGGCAATTTAGCGTGGCCAATTCACCTAACCTGCCCATCTTTAGACTGTGGGAGCAAACTCAGACAGACACGGGGAAGAACGTGCAAACTCCGCCCAAGGCTGGAATCAAACCCAGGTCCCTGGTGCTAACCACTGAGCCACCATGCCACCCACACCTGTACCGTTTACAGATGAACCTCTGAGTCATATCTTTGTCACTTTTCCCAGGTAAACACTCAAGTTGGTATCATTATGTAGTAAGTGTCCCCATTATACCATTGCCATTTTCTGTAGCTGTCCTTCTCTGTTCTGACCCAAATCCTGATGAAGCGTGCCCCAGGAATTCTGATTGACAGGGCTGCATTCCCACATGCAGATATTCAGGAACCACATCTTTCCAGGAATGATTTCACAGAATTGAACTGAAACGGAAAGCCCTGTGCTCAACTTTAAAAACATGTTAGAAGCAAGTTAAAATTACAGACTGTCTCAAGATCAGGCTAACCATGTCTGAAAATGATACCCTAAGGGCACATCGAAACATTCTTGTGAGCTCTCCATTGTTTTGCAAGTTTTCTTTGAACTCTGGCTGAAACTGGCTGTGGCTGTGCTTATTTCCTCACTTTGTAGTTTTCCAGTCACTGGTGTATTTGTGCTCACAGTGTTTATAAACCTCCATCACTTGGCTGGCAACGTTTAGCACTGTGTTCTGTGGGCGTGCTGTCAAGAGCGTGACTGGCGTATTTTGCCATGCCTTGTTAAGTTGCCAGTCCCGACTTTGCGATGCCTTCACGTGTGTATTTCTGACTGCCTGACAGGAAGTTGCTTTTATCAGTTCTTGGGTATCGTGTATTCGTTCAAAGAACTTGTTAGGTCAAGCAGTTAGGGAGGAAGCCTGAAGTGAATGAAATCCCTGAGTTAATTACATTTGAATTTAATTTGTGCCTGTCTGACAAAAATCACGATTGAGAATGAAACTAAGAAGTTTGCACAATGAATGACTCACCTCTCACCTTGTGTGGAGAAAGGGCAATAATTCCTATGAGAAGTATAAATTATTCATTTCACAGGATCAAAGGGTTGTGCTGAAGGTAACAATTTTTTAAAAAATATCGCCAGAGACTGATTCAAAGTGAAGCCTTGCTTAAATGCTATTTTGCTTAGTCCATCTGTGTTTGTTGACATGATCAAGTGCAGTTTAATTTGGATTACATGAGGGAAAGGTAGCTGGAAGATTTTCTCCAGCTTGCAACCAGTGGAGGAAATCTACAGTGGTCTTCACAGAGCCCCCGCGGCTGAATGTACTTGAATAGTTCACTGAAAAGGAATGATACAGAGACTGAGGGAGCAGGCTGCGGGTCTGAGTATGTCGATAGCCAGGGCCAGGAACTGTAAAAGTCCACAGTTGCATGGCCTCGAAAGAAAACTGGGGGTTTGCTTAGCTAGAATCTGGTAGAATAATCCCCGCAAAAAAAACCTGTTATCACAACGAATCACTGGAATATTAAAGTATCATGGCATACGTTTGGATTATTCCCAGGAAAACCTTTAAGATTTTGCAAGATAAAAATAATTCTTGAGGGGAAGTAACGGGTTTATTCCGTGAGACTCTATAAGCTGCCGTGTTATGTTGTTTGCATACGTTTTGCTTAATTTCACTTCATATACCGAAAAGAATTTGGTTTTGTTTTAAAATGTGAAATCTTGCAGTCTGTCAGCAGAGCAAAATGACAGTTGAACGGCCAACATCAAAGCCTTGTTCTATTTTGTCCTTTGGAAGGTACTGAGCGGCCTGATATGTATTTCAACTTGCTCTGCTGTGTTTTAAGATACACACTAGAAGGTTTCTTGGTATGGGCATGATGATATATCACAGTCATGTGCTATTTGTTCAGTTGATTTTCACTGAATAGTAACTACTTAAAACAAACAGGCTAATGTAACCCAGTGTAATGATGTGAAGGTGCAGGTCATTATTTGATTCTATTGAAGTTACACTGATGATTATCAGGAATGGTAGTGTTGAGTGACTTGGGATGGCTTATGCACTAAAGGCATGAGCTAAATATTACAGGCTGTTGTTAAAACATGGTTGCATGGAGGAGTTCAATTAGAATCATAGAGATGTACAGCACAGAAACAGACCCTTCAGTCCAACTCATCCATGCTGACCAGATAGCCTAAGTTAATCTAGTCCCATTTGCCAGCACCCGGCCCATATCCCGCTAAACCCTTCCTATACATATACCCATCCAGATGTCTTTTAAATGTTGTAATTGCACCAGCCTCCACCACTTCCTCTGTCACCTCATTCCATACACGCATCACCCTCTGTGTGAAAACGTTACCCATTTATATCATTCTCCTCTCACCTTAAACCTATGCCCTCTAGTTCTGGACTCCCTCACCCCGGGGAAAAGACCTTGGCTATTCATCCTATCCCTCATTATTTTATGAACATCTATAGCATCACCCCCTCAGCCCCCGACGCTCCCGGGAAAACAGCCCCAGCCTATTCAACTCTCCCTGTAGCTCAAATCCTCCAACCCTGGCAACATCCTTGTAAATCTTTTCTGAACCCTTTCAAGTTTCACCCAATTCTTTGATCTCAGAGAAGCCTAACACCCTTCCTCCCCAAAATGGGAATCTCATTCCAAAACTGGTTCTCATCAAAGATGTCAATCACATCAGCGCAGACAATCTTAGCAGTCACCTTGGTGACAGCAAACTCCCACAGGCGAGCAATCCAAGTTATCCACTATACGGAAATGCTGTGACCCACCTACAATGGTCTGGAACAGCAAAGTCCCAGATGTGAGAACCTTCTGCAATTGCTTAAGTTGTTAAAAGCAAATCAATGCCAATTTCCTACACCGTGCTGTGGAATGAGCACTAGAATAAAGCCAACTATTGGAGAAAATTGCTCTCTTCACTACTGTCCACTAATGATCCCTGTGTCAGGCAATAGCTGGATATGTTGTGGAAAGCTGACTGGAAGGTCACTAAGTTAATGTTTTGCTTCTTCAGAAACATTGCTGGGAAGGAAGGTTTGGATAAGCGCCTGTCAATCTAGTTTAAAACGTCTCGCTCCACACACCACTAATTCTAACAGCCTCCTGTCCTAACTACCCTCCAGCCAACCTGATTGGCTCCATCAGTCTTCATCTCTTACCTTCTGACAGCTAGAATTAGTTCTGACACCTTCCAAATCCCCAGTGAAATTAGTTAATTTTCTTTGTCATGCGTTCTTTTGACATGCTGCTCCTTGCTTAGACGGCCAGAATGGAGATCTGAGTGACGTGTGGGTGATGCACGGGAATTTGTGAATCAGGGGTGGGGAGCAGTCACTCCTGCTCCTAGTTCTTATGCCCTCATGAGCTCACAGCTGAGCTCATGAGGACGTAAGGACTAGGAGCAGGAGTAGGGCGGCACGGTGGCACAGTGGTTAGCACTGCTGCCTCGCAGTGCCAGAGATCCGGGTTCATTTCCCGACTCAGGCAACTGACTGTGTGGAGTTTGCACGTTCTCCCTGTGTCTGCGTGGGTTTCCTCCCACAGTCCAAAGATGTGCAGGTCAGGTGAATTGACCATGCTAAATTGCCCGTAGTGTTAGCTAAGGGGTAAATGTAGGGGTATGGGTGGGTTGCGCTTCGGCGGGTCGGTGTGGACTTGTTGGGCCGAAGGGCCTGTTTCCACACTGTAAAGTAATCTAATCTAGGCCGTCTGGCTTGTCAAGCCCACTCCGCTCTTCAGTAAGAGCATGGCTTACCTTTTCGACCACTCAGCTCCACTTCCTCACCTGCTGACCATAACCCTTAATTCCTTTTCAGTTCAAAAATCTATCTATCTTTGTTTAAAAACATTCAACAAGGTAGCCTCAACTGCTTCACTGGGCAAGGAGTTCCACAGATTCACAACACTTTGGGTGAAGACGTTCCTCCTCAACTCAGACCCTAAATTTGCTCCCCCTTATTATGAGGCTTTGGCCCCTAGTTCTAGTTTCACCCACCCAGTGGAAGCAACCACCCTACTCCTATCTGTCTATCTTCATCATTTTATATGTTTCTATAGGATCCCCCTTCATTCTTCTCAACTCCAATGAGTCAAACCCCAGTCCACTCAATCTCTCTTCATAAACCTCTCTCAATTCCAGAATCAACCGAATGAACCTCCTCTGCACCCGCTCCAGTGCTAGTACATCCTTTCTCGAGTAAGGAGACCAAAACTGCAGACAGTACTCTAGGTGTGGCCTCACCAGCACTCCATACAGCTGCAGCATAGCCTCCCTGTTTTTAAACTCCCATCCCCCAAGCAATGAAGGACAATATTCCATTTGCCTACTTAATTACCTGCTGCACCTGCAAACCAACCTTTTGTGATTTGAGTTTGTGGGTTCAACCCTGTATCGACCCTATATTTCTCAGCTAGGCCCCACACCCTACCCAAAATGGAGACCAGGTCATTGAGCTAAATATGGCCCTGGTGTTCTGGACTGAACTGTCACTGCTCTCGCAGCTCTTGCTGGGCAATCTGAATTTTCAAGACTTGAAATGGGGTGTGGATGGTTGGGGAAATGTTCGAGGCTGATGTTAGCAGACTTCTTTTGGTTGAGGTGATAAACGGATCCTGAGCTCCCCTAGTCAAGTTGATAGAAATGGTGCCATGGTGCTGTATTGGAGAAGGTCAGGGGAGTTCAGCCCGGTGTCCTGCTAATCTTCGTCCCTTAGCCAACATCATCAAAACCCAGCTTCCTCTCACATTTGGTACTGATTGCTGTGAGCACATTGAGGAGGAGGAAGTGAGGACTGCAGATGCTGGAGGTCCCAGTCGAGACTGTAGTGCTGGAAAAGCACAGGAGGTCAGGCAGCATCCGAGGAGCAGGAGAATCAATGTTTCGGGCATAAGGTCTTCATCAGGAATCCGGCTTCTCCTGCTCCTCGGATGCTGCCTGACCGGCTGTGCTTTTCCAGCACCACACTCTCGACTGTGAGCACATTGACTCCTCTTCTGAAGACTGCAACAGTGACAACATCTTCTATTGACTGAAAAGTTTGTGTGACGGTGAGAAAAATGTATAAACGTACATCTTTCTTTAATACGTTCTGTGGATAGGTGACTGATCTCTTTTTTCTAGTTTCTGACATTGTGTTGTTCGATTAAAACAACAGCCTCAAGCAAGAGTTTTTTTTTAACAATACAATCCCGACAGTGTGGAAGCAGGCCATTCGGCCCATTGAGTCCACACCGACCCTTCAAAGAGCATCCCAGCCAGACCCAACCCATCTCTGGAAACGTGCATTTGCCATGGCTAACCCACCTAGTGTTCGCATCCCCAGACACTGTGGGCAATCTGGCACGGCCAGTCCACCTAACCTCAACCGGAGGAGGCCCACACAGACAAGGGAGAATGTGCAAACTCTACACAAGCCTGGGCCCCTGGCACTGTGAGGCCGCAGCCCTAAGACTGAGCCTCTGTGCTGCCCTTTTAGCATTTGAAAAATGTTAACCCATCTCGTCGCCAAACTCAGGCACATTCTGAGTTAAAGGGTCAAGATTTCTGGGGTTGAAAGTTTGGAATGGTGGGGTGGATGCCGGCAGGGATATTCCAAAACCCCAGAAATGTGAAGCGCACGTCATGTGCCTTGCTAAGAACAGCCTGTGAAAGGATGAGCATTCTACCTGCCTAACCTGAAGTCAGCCGGGGTTACTGGGTGGACAAGCAGGAGGCTGGAAGAACTCAGCAAGCCGGGCAACATCAGGTGGTGGAGAAGTCGACGTTTCAGGTATATCCCTTCTTCAGGACCAGATGTGGAGGGTTAGGGGGAACTACAGATAAAGAGAGGGGGAAAATGGGGTGGGGAGAGTAGCAGAATGGTGAGGTAGTGATAGGTGAACTCAGGTAGAGGGTGCGGCCTGGTTGGGATGAATCCGGTTAGTAGCTGGAAGGAAGGGCCGGTTAGAGGAAAGGAAGAGAGGGGGATGGGCTGGAAAGGGAGTCAGGGGAAAGGAAGCGAGGCTGTTTGAAATTGGAGAACTCAATGTTGAGTCCTTCAGGTGGAAGATGAGATGTTGTTCCTCCATTTTGCAGTCTGATTTGCTGTTGCAATGGAGGAGGCCTAGGATGGACATGTCATGGAGGGAGTTGGAGGGAGGGGGAAGGAATTGAAATGGCGGTGACTGGGAGGTCAGGGTGGTCATTTGGAGCCTGGCTGAGATGCTGGTGAAACATCACCTAGTCTATATTGGGCGTCCCCGATGTAGAGAAGACCAGATCGGCAGCACCAGATACAATAAACCCAGGTGGAAGAGAGGGCAGCTGAACCTCTGTCTCACCTCGGGATGGAGGTGAAGCAAGTGGTGTATGGGCGGGTGTTGCGTCTTTTCGCTTGCAGGGAAGGTGCCAGAGTGGGTGGGGGGGGGGTGGTTTGGATGGGTTGGTGGGGAGGGGAAAATGTTCTGGGTGATGGGGTCTAGTTGGAGTTGGCGGAAGTGTTTGAGGATGATACGTTGGATGCGGAGGATGGTGCTGTGGAAAGTGAGGACAAGGGGGACCTTTATTTTGTTTGGGGGGGTAGGTGGTGTGTTTAGAGCAGTGGAGCGGGGTATGGAGGAGGTGTGGTAGAGGGCTGTCTGGATGACAGAGAGTGGAAGAAACCAGAGGACATCTGACGTGCATGAGAGTGGAACATCTCATCACAGCGACGGAGACAGAGGAATTGGGAGGACAGGATGGAGTTTTTGCAAGATACAGGGTGGGAGGGGGTGTATTCCAGGTAGCTCTGGGAGTCTGTGGGTTAATAGTGAATGTCAGTCCATAAGCTGTCATCAGAGATGGAAACAGAGAGGTCAAGAAAGGGGAGGTGTGAACCATTGTTCCGCGACTGTGATCAGTCCAATGCAACATTCATTTGCGAAAGTGGCCTCGACCCAAGTTTTACTGGATCCCGAGCAATCTGACCTCCGTTGGGAATGCTGGGAAGTCGCTTGAACATCCAACAACTCGCCCCGTTCAAGTTCGATCCAAATGGAGCCAGACGTGCTGGGGGTGGTGCTGCTCCCTGCAGAATAACACAGAGCAGCTTCCAGCACATTCTGCCGTACTCCCATCCACCTCCACCACGAAATCCCTGCTCCTGACCCCGGCTCAGCTCCGAATGGTCAGTGATCCAGCCCTTGAGAGCTGATCCTGGAACCTGAGAGGCGCAGCATGAAATCTCGGTGCTCCAATCTACAAGAGACGTTCATGTACAACAGGCTAAGGATAGATTTACTTTTCCCCTTTTCAGCCTTGGGTTAAGAGTGACTTTTCCTCACTCTGTACCAGCGCCAAGACTTATTGTTCTTTGGTACTGAATGTAGCAGTCACAATATGTATCCTCTGAACATTTCCAACACTGTCCCTTCACCGAGGAGAATATTTCACAGGGATCGTTCCCTCCAGGACAGCCTAGTCCATTCCTTGACCACCAACACCACCACCACCCCCTCCCAGGGCACCTTCCCATGTACCCGCACAAGGTGCCACACCTGCCCCTTCACCTCCTCCTTCCTCACCCTCCAAGGGCCGACACAGTCTTTCCAGGTGAAGCAACGTTTCACCTGTACCTCCTCCAATCCAGTCTGATGCACTCACTGCACCTGACCTGGCCTACTCTACATTGGAGAAACTAATCTCGGACTGAGTGGCCACTTTGTAGAACATCTCCATCCCCGCCCTCCCCGTAGCCAGTCATTTTAACACAGCGTCCTGCTCACATGTCCATTGTCTGTCCGCAGCATGCTACAATCCTCCAGCGAATCCCTCCGCAAACTGGAGGGACTTCTCATCTTCAGACTGGGCTCAATATTGAGTTTGACGCCTTCAGACTGTGTCCCCACTCACATTCCTTCCCTTTCTTTCAGACTTCACTTGTTACATTCTCTGTCACCATGTCCTCCCTCCCCTCCCGGCCCAGTGAGAATGCCAATTCTTTCCAGTCCGGGAGTCGGACATACCAATGTTCTGCCATTCTCACATTCCAATCTGAAATATCAATCTGTTAAGAATCGTCATTCCCTATGCTTGGAGTCACCGCTGAACTACCAACACCCTTTCTCCCCCAGCACTCCACCCCACTATTGTATAAATGCTGCCCCCTCCACACTTCACATCAGCTCTGAAGAAGAGTCACCTCAACTCGAAGCGTTAGCTTGCTCTCTCCCTCTGTGGATGCTGCCTGACCCGCTGTGATCTCCAGCCTTTTTTGCCTTCCCTTTGTCTGTCTGGCATTCAGATTCCACAATATAGCCTCGGGCAATTTCACAGCCATTGTCTCAATGCGTTCCGCCTGTATCAACTTCCTTTCCCATGATCCCATGTGTCATTGTTCATTAACCCATCCCCTTGAGTGCTCTACTTTCATTACATGCTTTCCTCCTGGTTCCAATTAATCCCAGCCATCTGTCACAACTGCTTGTTATCAATGCATGGTGGTAATTTCTCAGGCAGATTTTTCCTTCTCCTGTTTTCAGACAGCAGTGACTCCAAGTATAGGAGTGACGATTCCTAATGGATCGATATTTCAATCGACAGTAGGTGCAGGAGTAGGCCATTCAGCCCTTCGAGCCTGCACCGCTATTGAATATGATCATGTCTGATCATTCCTAATCAGTATCCGCTTCCTGCCTTATCTCCATAACCCTTGATTCCACTATCCTTGAAAGCTCTATCCAACTCTTTCTTAAATGAATCCAGAGACTGGGCCTCCACTGCCCTCTGGGGCAGAGCATTCCGCACAGCCACCACTCTCTGGGTGAAGAAGTTTCTCCTCATCTCTGTCCTAAATGGTCTACCCCATATTTTTAAGCTGTGTCCTCTGGTTCGGCACTCACCCATCAGCGGAAACATGTTTCCTGCTGCCGGAGTGTCCAATCCTTTCATAATCTTATACGTCTCAATCAGATCCCCTCTCAGTCTTCTTAACTCAAGGGTATACAAGCCCAATCGCTCCGGTCTTTCAGTGTAAGGTAATCCCTCCATTCCAGGAATTGACCTCGTGAACCTACGCTGCACTCCCTGAATAGCCAGAATGTCTTTCCTCAAATTTGGCGACCAGAACTGCACACAGTACTCCAGGTGTGGTCTCACCAGGGCCCTGTACAGCTGCAGAAGCACCTCTTTGCTTCTATATTCAATTCCTCTTGTTATGAAGGCCAGCATGCTATTAGCCTTTCAGGCACAGCATAAGCAGAGGGATCACTATCTCTCCTGTTCCAAAGGTGACAACTTGCTGCTCACTTCTGACTGTGTGTCCCTGTAACCCTGAGATCTTGGCATCTTGCCACACTGCCAGAGATGTAGATTTTCAATGCAAGCAGCATCCTGTTTGAATTTGACAAGGTGGGTTATGGAATGAGCTGCCTTGTCCAGGATGGCTGCTTCAGATTAAAAGAAGGCTCCACAACAGTTTGCCGTTGGGACGGAAATGTTTTCTCAAGATTTTTGTTTCACTTAAAAAGTAAGTGCACAAAATTAGTCAAAGGTTTGTACTGATCAAAAATGAGGTCTGCAAATGCTGGAGATCAGAGCTGAAAATGTGTTGCTGGTTAAAGCACAGCAGGTTAGGCAGCATCCAAGGAATAGGAAATTCGACGTTTCGGGCATAAGCCCTCCCGATGAAGGGCTTATGCCCGAAACGTCGAATTTCCTATTCCTTGGATGCTGCCTAACCTGCTGTGCTTTAACCAGCAACACATTTTCAGCAAAGGTTTGTACTGAGTCCAGTCTCTGCAGACATTAAGCAGGTTGGTGTTAAAACACCTTCTTTGGATTTTGACTTTGAGTTGTCTCTTTTCTTTCATATTTCTTTTATTCTTTCATGAGATGTGGGCATTCACTGAGCGTTTATCACCGAATCAAACTTACCCTTGAGAAGGTCATGATGAGCTGCAGGTAGACCCACAATGCCCTGAGGGAGAGAGTTCCAGGGTTTGACCCAGCAACAGCGAAGAAATGGCGATATATTTCCAAGTCAGGATGGTGAGTGGCTTGGAGGGGAACTTGCAGGGGGTGCTGTGCCCACATATCTGCTGCCCTTGTCGTTCTAGATGGAAGAGACTGTGCATTTGGAAGGTGCTGTCTTTTACTGCAAAAAAAATCACCAAAGCCCCTTAGGCAAGTTTTTCAAAGTCTGCAGCCACAATCGTGGTCAAGACAAAATTGGACATTCTACATTTATCCACAGCTGGAGAAATCAAGCTAACAGAAAATTGGCTAAATTAAACAGCAGCCAGCAGCTATTGGCGAGCAGAGAACAGTTGAAGCCAAGATCAAAGAGGTCACAAAGAGTTCAAGGGGAGCCAGTCACATCCAGCCAAAGGGTAGTATCTTGGAGATGTATCAATCAGACCTTCTGGCACCTTGATTCCCAACCAGCAGCTGAGGACAAGCACTTGACATCTCCCCGGCATAGTTGGCAGGACCCCATTGGATGTTTTGTACTCCGCTCATGACCCCATTGGCCAAAGACCAATTCAGGAACATCTCAGGAGAGGCGATAAAAACATACACCCCCTCAGTGACGACTCATGGCAAGATCCATGACAGAAGACCATGTGTCAACCCAATAAGACCCAGGAGAAGAGAAGAAGGGGATTCCATCAGCCCAGCTCGAGCACAATGGATCATTGTGGGTAATATCCTTTCCCATGGAGCTATCTCCAGAGCAAATATACTGGGAATAAACAAATATTGTGGGAATTTGGGAAATGCTCACATGGTGTTTCGAACAAGGAATATTTTGTTTATGAGATCAAATTGAACTGCAAACTGAATTCTGTGTCCGTATATCTGCCTTACTGGAAACAGCATGTTTTAACATAAAGCATGGTCAGCACTTCCATCTAGAAGGACAAGGGCAGCAGATATAATGGAACACCAACCCCCTGCAAGTTCCCTCCTGAGCCACTCACTATCTTGTCTTCGAAATATAGCGCCGTTCTTTCACTGTTGCTGGGTCAAAATCCCGGAGTTCCCTCTTTCCACTCTGCATCTACACCCTAAAGACTGATGTAGATGATAGACATGATGAGGAAGAGCCGGTGTTGGACTGGGGCAGACAAAGTTAAAAATCACACAACACCAGGTTATAGCCCAACAGGTTTAATTGGAAGCACTAGTTTTCAGAGCACTGCTCCATTATCAGGTGGTTGTGGAACAGGATCATAAGACACAGAATCTACAGCAAAAGATCACAGTGTCGTGCAACTGAAACAATATCTTGAACAAACCTAGATTGCTGTTGAGTCTTTCATCTTTTAGAATGGGTTGCAGGTTTTGGTTCATTAATATGTAAATCCCAGAACTTCTTTCAAGTCACATTCTTGACACAAGTTAAGATTTTATTTATAAAGGTGACATCTCAGCTTAGACAATGCATTAAAGGCGTGAGGTTAGAGTCTGTCTGTATTCCAGTCTTGAGTCAGACTGGTTCTATGTCCAAAGTAGGAATTTATAAAATATTACATGGATTGATTGCCATTGTATTTGCAGATACAATGAAGTTATATCGAGAATGTGACTTGAAAGAAGTTCTGGGATTTACATATTAATGAACCGAAACCTGCAGCCCATTCTAAAAGATGAAAGACTTAACAACAATCTAGGTTTATTCAAGATATCGGATCAGCTGTATGACACTGTGATCTTTTGCTATAAATTCTGCATTTTATGATCCTGTTCCACTGTTACCTGGTGAAAGAGCAGTGCTCCGAAAGCTAGTGCTTCCAAATAAACCTGTTGGACTATAACTTAGTGCTGTGTGATTTTTAACAGAGGTGATATAGGCATCTCACCCCAACCTTCTCAAAAGTTTATTTTAAAAGTTCTCTCAATCTGCCTTCCTCCAACGAGGACAATCTCAATTGCTCCAAACTAACCTCGCAACGAAAATCCCACATCACTGGAACCATTCTGGTAAATCACCACAGCACAGTCTGAAGGACCCGGCCATCTTTCCAAAAGGGTAGAGACCAGATTATACGTAATTTGTCTCGTTGTGCCCCAATCTGAACGCTATATGGGTTCTGCATAACCAGCTTGCTTATGTACTCAATAAGGCCAATAGACTGAGAAGTGACAAATGGAGTTTAATTCAGACAAATGCGAGGTGCTGCACTTTGGGAAAGCAAATCTTAACAGGACTTATACACTAGGGAGTGTTGCTGAACAAAGAGACCTCAGAGTGCAGGTTCATAGCTCCTTGAAAGTGGAGTTGCAGGTAGATAGGATAGTGAAGAAGGCGTTTGGTATGCTTTCCTTTATTGGTCAGAGTATTGAGTACAGGAGTTGGGAGGTCATGTTGCAGCTGTACAGGACATTGGTTAGGCCACTGTTGGAATATTGTGTGCAATTCTGGTCTCCTTCCTATCGGAAAGATGTTGTGAAACTTGACAGGGTTCAGAAAAGATTTACAAGGATGTTGCCAGGTTTGGAGGATTTGAGCTGTAGGGAGAGGCTGAACAGGCTGGGGCTATTTTCCCTGGAGCTTCGGAGGCTGAGAGGTGACCTTATAGAGGTTTACAAAATTATGAGGGGCATGGATAGGATAAATAGGCAAAGTCTTTTCCCTGGAGTGGAGGAGTCCAGAACTAGAGGGCAGAGGTTTAGGGTGAAAGGGGAAAGATATAAAAAGAGACCTAAGGGGCAACGTTTTCACACAGAGGGTGGTACATGTATGGAATGAGCTGCCAGAGGATGTGGTGAAGGCTGGTACAATTGCAACATTTAAGAGGCATTTGGATGGGTATATGAATAGGAAGGGTTTGGAGGGATATGGGCCGGGTGCTGGCAGGTGGGATTAGTTTGGGTTGGGATATCTGGTCAGCATGGACGGGTTGGACCGAAGGACCTGTTTCCATGCTGTACATCTCTATGACTCTATGACCTGTGTGAAGCCCACGATCCCATAGCTTTGCTAACTGCCACCTTCAAATACTGAATGCATTAGCACCTGAACAGAGCTTTGTGCTCCTTAGAATGGTGCCTTTTAGACTATATTGCATCTCCCAATGTCATCACCTCACATTTCATGATCGCACTTTTTGTCTGCAGTCAACTGGTATCATCGCCAGTTCCAAGGCTGGAGTCATTGGCATATTATGGAATTTTGCCTGCATTCTCCAGTTTCCAAGTCATGTATTCATCCAGTTGTCTGCCCAGAGCCTTGTCTGACTCACTGGTAGACCCTGAACCCACCCCAACCCAAACCCAACTGCTGTGGCTCCAAGCATTTGGACAGCGGTCACCCAGCTAATCAGCTCCTCAAGGAGTGTGAGTCACTGTGGGAAAATACATTATACATGGGTGTTGCAGTCTGGGGCTATGACAGAGATATCAAACAAAGCATTGGTGCCAGTGCTGACGCTGAGGGAATATCACCAGCTACCACCCGACAGTTGTAAAATTAAACATTTACTATTACTTTGCCCAAGCAAGCGCAAACAATACTGAGGGTGGGCGGTGTGGTGGCTCAGTGGTCAGCACTGCTGCCCCACCTCACCTGGTTCATTTCCATCCTCGGTCGACTGTCTGTGTGGAGTTTGTATGTTCTCCCTGTGTCTGTGTGGAGTTTGTATGTTCTCCCCGTGTCTGTGTGGAGTTTGTATGTTCTCCCCTGTGTCTGTGTGGAGTTTGTATGTTCTCCCCGTGTCTGTGTGGAGTTTGTATGTTCTCCCCCGTGTCTGTGTGGAGTTTGTATGTTCTCCCTGTGTCTGTGTGGAGTTTGTATGTTCTCCCCGTGTCTGTGTGGAGTTTGTATGTTCTCCCCTGTGTCTATGTGGAGTTTGTATGTTCTCCCCGTGTCTGTGTGGAGTTTGTATGTTCCCCCTGTGTCTGTGTGGAGTTTGTATGTTTTCCCCGTGGCTATGTGGAGTTTGTATGTTCTCCCCGTGTCTGTGTGGAGTTTGTATGTTTTCCCCGTATCTGTGTTGAGTTTGTACATTTTCCCCGTGTCTGCGTAGAGCTTGTATGTTCTCCCTGTGTCTGTGTGGAGTTTGTATGTTCTCCCTGTGTCTGTGTCGAATTTGTATGTTTTCCCCGTGTCTGTGTGGAGTTTGTATGTTTTCCCCGTGGCTATGTGGAGTTTGTATGTTCTCCCCGTGTCTGTGTGGAGTTTGTATGTTTTCCCCGTATCTGTGTCGAGTTTGTACGTTTTCCCCGTGTCTGCGTAGAGCTTGTATGTTCTCCCTGTGTCTGTGTGGAGTTTGAATGTTCTCCCCCGTGTCGGTGTGGAGTTTGTATGTTCTCCCTGTGTCTGTGCGGAGTTTGTATGTTCTCCACGTGTCTGCGTGGGTTTCCTCCGGGTGCTCCGGTTTCCTCCCACAGTCCAAAGATGTGCACATTAGGTAGATTGGCCACGCTAATGAAGGGCATTTTCCCGAAACGTCGATTCTCCTGCTTCTCGGATGCTGCCTGACCGGCTGTGTTTTTCCAGTGCCACACTCATGACTCATGCTAAATTATCCGCTAGTGTCTCGGGATGTTCAGGTTAAGTGGATTGGCCACGCTAAATTATTCCATAATGGGCAGGTTAGATGGATTAGTCTGGTAAATGTGGAGGGCTGGGTCTGGATGGGATACTCTCTGGAGATTCAGTGCAGGACTCAAAGGGCTGAATGGCCATTCTGCTCTGCAGGGGTTCAATGATAATAAACAGATGGTATCGGTTTTGATGGATGCCCTTGCAGATAAGTATTGACTAAGACACTGACTGGAACTCCTCTACCCTTCATTGAAATAGCGGCATTTAGTCTTTCATGCTCCAGTTGTAAAGGCCAATGTCGATTTGACATTTGGGATGAGTCTTGGCAGGGTGCCCTTCAGAGAGTCGGTGTGGACTTGTTGAGCCAAATGGCCTGTCCTCACACTGTCGGGATTCTATGACTCACTGCGAGGGCAGCATCTGTGACAATGCAGCGCTCCCCTCTACACTGCACAGGACTGTCAGCCTGCATTATGATTTCTGATCAAGGATACATTTGCCTTTAAGGGAGGTGCAATGGCAATTCCACATATTGATCCCTGCGACGGTGGGATTGTCTAATGAGGAGAGATTGAAGAAATTAGCCCTGGACACTCTGGAGTTCTGAAGAATGACAGGCGTTCACATTGAAACTGATAAAAGTCACCAGGGTGTTTCTTTGGCTGGTGAGTCCAGAACCAGGGGACATAATCTCAAGATATGGGCAGGCCAGTTAAGACAAAGATGGGGAAGAATTTCTTCACTCAGAGGCTGGAGAATGTTTGGAATCATCCAGCAGGTTCAAGAGAGAACTTACACAGTTAATGACAGGGCCCTGTGGAGTGTTGACGAACAGAGACCTAGCGGTGCAAGTATATAGTTCCTTGAAAGTGACGTCGCAGGTAGATAAAGTAATGAAGAAGGCATTTGGCACACTTACCTTCATCAGTCAGAGACCTGACTATAGGTGTTTGCAAGTCATGTTGTGGCTGTACAGGACATTCGTGAGGTAACTTTTGGAATACTGAATACAATTCTAGTTGCCCTCTTTGAGGAAGGATATGACTGAATTGGAGAGTGTGCAGTAAGGATTTACAAGGGTTTTACTCGGGCTGTAGGGTTTGAGTTATAAGGCGAAGCTGGAGAGGCTGTCCCTTTTTTTCCCTGGGGCATCGGAGGCTGAAGGGTGACCTTATATAGGTTTATAAAATCACAAGGGGCAAAAATAAGATGAATAGCAAAGCGCTTTTCCCCAGGGTCAGGGAGTTCAAAACTAGGGGACACAATTTTATGGTGGGAGGAGAAAGAGTTAAAAAGAAACTGAGGGGCAACTTTTTCACTCAGAGGCTGACGTGTCCATGGAATGAACTGCCAGAGGAAATGGTAGATGCAGGTACTGTTACAATATTGGAGAGACATTTGGATAGGTACGTGAATAGGAAAGGCTGAGAGGGACAGGAGCCAAACTCAGGCAAATTGGATGAGTTTAGTTTGGGAAACCTGAACAGTCTGTGTATGACTCTGTGACTAGACTTGGCATCGTGTGCCACACAACATTGTGGGCGGAAAGGCCTGTTCCTGTGCTGTACTGTCCTACGTTCTATATTCTATGCCGCTATATCAATGACATGTGAACTAATGCTGCTCCTTTAACAAGGTTAGGTGGTCCTTGGGTGTTTATTTTCAGAGGGGTTGCAAATACATAGATTCTGATGTGTCTGGTTTGTATGGGCTTTAGGGCCGATTTGGTTATAGCTAACAGGTACGGTCTCAGACAAAAGGCTTTCAAGTTTTTAAAAAAAAACACTTGTGCAATGAAAGGGGAGTAGCCAGTTCTCCCTGCTCAGCTTTTCTCTGGTTTGGTTGATTTGGTTTGAGCAAGCAGGCAGCTTTTTGAGGCTGTTGGTCAAGGAGACAGCTCAATGCTGATCCTGTCTCTCTCTGACATCTCGCCTATAAGATTTGATTTTACCCTTTTTTTGCCAAGGGGGTGTTTAGGGAGATATTGCAAGTGTTTGGAACAGTAATCATTAAGTTGCAGTAGAGTCGGTTGGGTTTTTAAATATTTATGTTATTCTAAATTTGGTCTTCTTTTGGTCCTGTGTAAATAAATACTGTTTTGTTTAAAGCTGATGGGTTGGGGAAGCTGCATTGCTCCTGCAGTATCCACTTTACACCTGCTTAAAACAAACAGCAAGGTTAGGGACTGGGCTACCTTCCTGAAAGGTTTTGAGGGGCTCTGGCCTGGTCTATAACAGACTTTAAGGGATATTGAAAGAATGCTAGAAAATGGCATTAAGGAGATGCTGAGCTTAGAATGGAGGAGCAGGCTTGATGGGCTGAATGGCCTCCTCTTTTTCCTATGGTTTCTGGAGCAAGACTTGAATCTATAACCAAGCTCTCCCAGCAGCATCCACTGCGTGCGCAGGTTGGAGTGAAGTCTCTCTATTAGCATATTTATATATTAACCAGTTTTAACAAAATTGCTGGCCTTTTTCGAAGAGTCACTAATATACATTGAGTCCCCTACGGGGAGCCATAACTTGTTTTTACTCTGCGTGATTAGTTTCTGCTCTGTTTGCAGTTTCCTGATCCCTGGCTGTGCTGGTAGGGAACAAATTTGCTGGTAATAGCTATAAGTGCGATTGAGATTGTACCTATGAATGAAATTAAATCAGAGCCCTGTAACTGAAGCTGAAAGTACCTGCCACGGCACAGCCTCCAATTTCAAGTTCCTTCTTTTTATCTCCCCCCCCCCCCCCTCCAAATTGCGAGATTTTCCGTAGCTTTTCAATGTCAATTTCCCAATTGCCTGCTGAGCGCCGCGTGACAGAACAGCTTGGGCCCTCTTTGTCTGAATTTAAGTTCCAGCCCTCAGCAAACAGATCACTGCCGTAAAATTTAAATAACTTTTTCAAAGGACGTGTGAAGAAAAAAATGAATGGCATCCGTGCGCAAGGACAAATAGGCTTCTTCCCGTTGTAATAGGTTTTAGATAGGGCCCACGACGCACAGCTACAAGATTGGAACTGCAAATGTGGCTTCTGTACACCGATTATAATTTATTTCAAGTCCACTTCCCCGGATTCTGAGTGCACTGAATCTTTGTCGAACGACTGGCTTGCCACTGTGAGCAAAAGCTAGTCTCAATGAAGGAGAAAGTCCCTACCCGCACACCTCTTCACCCCTGCTCGACCCTTTCTCCCTTGCTAGGCCTCGTTCAAGCGATGTCTCGGGCAAGGCCAGTATTTATTGCCTATCCTAAGTGCCTCGGGAAATGGTTTCTGGTATGTGTAACCACACCTCCACACTCCTTTGCTATCCCCTCATAGTTGGCTCCCTCCTTACCTGAGGGATGTCCTCCCAGTTTCAGGACTCAGGAGCTTTTGGGGACAAGGTGCAATCCAAAGACATAGAGCATGGACCAGCTCAGCACGGGAACAGGCCCTTTGACGCACCATGTTGTGTTGAACATGACGTCAAATTAAATTCATCATTTTGCCTGCCCTTGATTCTTAGTCACCTGCTGGTTCCTGAGATATTCCCAATCTTTTCACCTACCACTAGCTTTTGCTGTGTTGATTGCCTTTGGGTTTTGATTGGATAATCTCCTTGACCTGAAAATGTGTTGCTGGTTAAAGCACAGCAGGTCAGGCAGCATCCAAGGAGCAGGAAATTCGACGTTTCGGGCCAGAGCCCTTCATCAGGAATGAGGAGAATGTGCCAGGCAGGCTAAGATAAAAGGTAGGGAGGAGGGACTTGGGGGAGGGGCGATGGAGATGTGATAGGTGGAAGGAGGTCAAGGTGAGGGTGATAGGCCGGAGTGGGGTGGGGGCGGAGAGGTCAGGAAGAAGATTGCAGGGTAGGAGGGTGGTGCTGAGTTGAGGGAACCGACTGAGACAAGGTGGGGGGAGGGGAAATGAGGAAACTGGAGAAGTCTGAGTTCATTCCTTGTGGTTGGAGGGTTCCCAGGCGGAAGATGAGGCGCACCTCCTCCAGCCGTCATGTTGTTATGTTCTGCCGATGGAGGAGTCCAAGGACCTGCATGTCCTCGGTGGAGTGGGAGGGAGAGTTAAAGTGTTGAGCCACGGGGTGGTTGGGTTGGTTGGTCCGGGCGTCCCAGAGGTGTTCTCTGAAGCGTTCCGCAAGTAGGCGGCCCGTCTCCCCAATGCTAAATTGCCCGTAGTGTTAGGTAAAGGGGTACAAATGTTGGGGAATGGTGGGTTAAGCTTCGGTGGGTCGGTGTGGACTTGTTGGGACGAAGGGCCCGTTTCCACACTGTAAGTAATCTAATCTATCCCTCTATTCATGTGCTTCTCTGAAAGCCCCTGAATCACCCCCTCTTGTATATGCCTCCACCACCAACTCTAGCAGCGCGTTCCAGACATCTCCAGACGCCTGTGTAAAAAAATCTCACGTCTCCTTTGAACTTTCCTCCGTTCACTTTAAATTCATGCCCCCCTCCCCAAGTATTAGACATTTCAACTCTGGGAAATAGATTCTGACTCTCAACCCTCTCTCTGCATCTCATAATTTTAGCGACTTCGACCAAGTCTCCCCTCAGCCTCTGCTGCTCCAGGGAAAACAACCTGAGTTTTTCCAGCTCCTCCTTATAGCTCATACCCTCTAATCCTGGTAAATCTCTTCTGCAGCCTCTCCAAAGCCCCCACATCCTTCCTGTTATGTGGCGACCAGAACTGAACGCAATGCTCTATCTCATGCGGCCTAATCAAAGTTTTACAAAGCTGCAACATGACATCCTGACTTTAGTACTGAGTGTACTGGTCAACACGGCACTGATGAAGAGCTTATGTCCGAAACGTCAAATTTCCTGTTCCTTGGATGCTGCCTGACCTGCTGCACTTTGACCAGCAACACATTTTCAGCTGTGATCAATAAAGGCAAGCATTGCCATTGGCCTTCTCTACCACCCTATCTACATGTGTGGCCAATTTCAGGGAGCTAGGGACTTGTACCCCAAGACTGAGGCATAAAATCTCAGCTGACACCCCTGGTGCTGCATAGTTGTAGGCCTTGCGCTTCGGACAAGACGATGACCTGAGGGCCCGATATTCCAGGGGGATACCAGAGATCTCATGACACTATTTTGAAGAAAATCAAGATGGTTCTCCTCAGTGCCCTTGCCAATCCTAATGAAGGGTCCTACCTGCAACATCGACTCTCCTGCTTCTCAGATGGAGCCTAAGCTGCTGTGCTTTTTCCAGCGCCACACTTTTATCGACTGTGACTCTCCAGCATCTGCAGTCCTCACTTCCTCCAATATTTATCCCTCAACGGTCATACATGCGAGAGGAGGCCACTCAGCCCTGTGGCCTGCTCAGCCAACTCAACAAGATCATGGCTGATCCAATTTTACCTCAAGTCTACATCATCGCTGCACAAAATGGCAGATGATTCCCAAAACACTCTCTCAAGGGCCTTACTTGGCCGCCACACTCTTCATTGCAAAGTTGACATCACTTCAGAAATAATTTAATCTGAAGTGCTCAGAGACATCCTGAGGCGCTACCTCAATTTATTTCTTAATGGTGATCAAGAAGCAGCTTATTTGATGATGAAAGGACACCATCGGGCATCTGTTCGCTATTCACCACAGGTGGCACGGTGGTTAGCACTGCTGCCTCACCGCACCAGGGAGCCGGGTTCAATCCCAACCTCGGCTGACTGTCTGTGTGGAGTTTGCACATCTCCCTGTGTCTGCGTGGGTTTCCTCCGGGTGCTCCGGTTTCCTCCCACAGTCCAAAGATGTGCAGGTTAGTGTGGATAGGCCATGCTGAGTTGCCCGTGGTGTGCAGGCGAGGTGAGTTCGCCCTGGGAAACGTTGAGTGGGATGCTGACTGAAGGTAACCTTGAACTGCGTGCACTTCATGATTGTGAGCTTGCTGTTGTTTCCTTTTAAACCCCAGGGTGAGGACAGCTGAGAGAAAGAATTTGCCGCCTAAATTGATATCCTGACCGAAATAAGCTAACACGGCACAAATGAGATATCGAACCTGGGGCACTTTGGTTCTCTCGAGCTTCCTTCTTGGCACAGGGTAATTATCCGTGAGCTCTCTGTGTAGCTTTAAGGCAAATCTTCTGTTCAAATTACAGAGGTGTTTAGTTCGATGAGCTAGAGTGAGATATTATTCAATATCCACGACCCCGTTTCCCCATTCTTTTCCCGAAGGTGTTTTTATTCCCTGTGGGTTTTAGCCTCCTTCAACAACATCCATCATTTTTGTTTCACTGCTTCACTCTCAGCCCTCCTTCATCATTTCATAAAACTGGGGATCTTTATCACGTTGCCATTTGGGTGATCTCAGCTCCAAATCGCTGAGCTTACCACATTTCCGAAAGCGATGGCTCAGAACCTGAGAGATTTACTTCATGCCTAGAGACCGTTCTGCCCATCTCTTCTCCATTAGCCAAGAAGTGCCATCTCAACAAATGGCACTTGCCAGCACTTGGGCCACAGCCCTGTGAGTTACGGAGCGGGGGTGGAGATAGTCAGGAGTGACAATCACCAACAATCTATCCTGGACCACCCTCATTGATGGTCTCAAGAAGGCACAACAATGCCTCTTCTTCCTCAAGACGCTAAGGAAGTGCACCATTGCGACTCTCACCAACTTTTGTAGATGCATCACAGCCTGGACTGCTCTCCCTAGGATTGTAAGAAATAACAGAGAGTCATGAACACAGTCCAAAACATCCCACAAAAGAGCCTTCCATCCATTAGCTCCATTTACATGTCCCGCTGCCTCAGGAAAGCAGCCAACACCATCAAAGACCCCTCCCACCCCGGTTATAATCTTTTCCAACCTGTTCCATCAGGCAGAAGATACAAAAGCTTAAAAATACGTACCAACAGATTCAAGAACAGCTTCTTCCCTGCTGTTATCAATGGACCTCTCAGATTTCAAGCCAATGTTGATCTTGCTTTTTCTACATCTTCTTTGCAACTGTAACATTGTACTCCTTGCTCTGTTTGATACCCTATGATGGTACAATCTGCTCGTACTGCATACAAAACAAAACTTTTTACTGTACCCCGGCACTTGTGACAGTAATAAATCAAATCAAATCAAAAACGTCAGGTTTTTTTTTGTGAAATGAGTGTTCCTGGCTTCAGGGATTGCCTAACAGTATCTTCTGAACAAAATCACTTATCTTCCATTCTCTAAATTGCCAAAGAAAGACACAGTCATCAAGACAAGAAATATTAACGTAAAGGCATAAAAAAGAATAGAATATCCTTCATTCTCGTGTGTACTCAAGGGCAGAAGGACAGCTAAACGTTTCACAATGTTGCCTCACGTGATGCCACCACAGGGAATAATCTTCGATACAAAGTAGGAATGAAAAATATAAGTAGTTGCATTACTTCACAGAGTTTAAACAATAAGTTGAAATTAAGACATAATTAAATGATTGATATTACAGATAGATTTTTTAAAAATGTTTCAAGTAGGGATTACATTTGGAGCAGCTCAGTGCAGAGGCTACAACACATGGTCTGACTGCTTACACTAGACACTCATCCAACTACCATCCCACTGCACACCCAGGCTCGGGGTCACACTGAAACAGTTCTCAGCTTCTCCTGGGTACGGTTTCTCCAGGATTGTTTCCCCCGACACTGACCTCTGCCCCGGGACTGTTACCCCCCCACACTGACCCCTGCCCTGGGACTGTTACCCCCCCCCACACTGACCCCTGCCCTGCGACTGTTACCCCCCACACTGACCCCTGCCCCGGGACTGTTACCCCACACTGACCCCTGCCCTGGGACTGTTACCCCCACACTGACCCCTGCCCTGGGGCTGTTACCCCCCACACTGACCCCGGCCCCGGGGCTGTTACCCCCCCACACTGACCCCTGCCCCGGGACTGTTACCCCCCACACTGACCCCTGACCCGGGACTGTTTCCCCCCACACTGACCCCTGCCCCGGGACTGTTACCCCCCACACTGACCCCTGCCCCGGGGCTGTTACCCCCCCACACTGACCCCTGACCCGGGACTGTTTCCCCCCACACTGACCCCTGCTCCGGGACTGTTACCCCCCCACACTGACTCCTGCCCTGGGACTGTTACCCCCCACACTGAACCCTGCCCTGGGACTGTTACCCCCCCACACTGACCCCTGCCCTGGGACTGTTTCCCCCCCACACTGACCCCTGCCCCGGGACTGTTTCCCCCCCCCCCCCCCACACTGACCCCTGCCCCAGGACTGTTACCCCCCCCCACACTGACCCCTGACCCGGGACTGTTTCCCCCCCACACTGACCCCTGACCCGGGACTGTTTCCCCCCCACACTGACCCCTGACCTGGGACTGTTACCCCCCACACTGACCCCTGCCCCGGGACTGTTACCCCCCCACACTGACCCCTGCCCCGGGACTGTTTCCCCCCGCCCCCCCCCCACACTGACCCTGCCCCGGGGCTGTTACCCCCACTCTGACCCCTGTCCTGGGACTGTTACCCCCCACACTGACCCTTGCCCCGGGACTGTTACCCCCCCACACTGACCCCTGCCCCGGGACTGTTACCTCCCACACTGACCCCTGCCCTGGGACTGTTACCCCCCACACTGACCCCTGCCCTGGGACTGTTACCCCCCACACTGACCCCTGCCCCGGGACTGTTCCCCCCCCACACTGGCCCCTGCCCCGGGGCTGTTACCCCCCACACTGACCCCTGCCCTGGGACAGTTACCACTCACACTGACCCCTGCCCTGGGGCTGTTTCCCCCCCACACTGACCCCTGCCCCGGGACTGTTACCCCCCACACTGACCCCTGCCCTGGGCCTGTTACCCCACCACACTGACCCCTGCCCCGGGACTGTTACCCCCCACACTGACCCCTGCCCTGGGCCTGTTACCCCACCACACTGACCCCTGCCCTGGGACTGTTTCCCCCCACACTGACCCCTGCCCTGGCACAGTTACCACCCACACTGACCCCTGCCCTGGGGCTGTTTCCCCCCCACACTGACCCCTGCCCTGGGACTGTTACCCCCCACACTGACCCCTGCCCTGGGACTGTTACCCCCCACACTGACCCCTGTCCTGGGACTGTTTCCCCCCCACACTGACCCCTGCCCTAGGACTGTTAACCCCCACACTGACCCCTGCCCCGGGACTGTTACCCCCCCCCCCCATACTGACCCCTGCCTGGCGCTGTTACCCCCTCCACACTGACCCCTGCCCTGGGACCGTTACCCCCCCCCCACACTGACCCCTGCCCCGGGACTGTTACCCCCCACACTGACCCCTGCCCAGGGACTGTTTCCCCCCCACACTGATCCCTGCCCTGGGACTGTTTCCCCCCCACACTGACCCCTGCCCTGGGACTGTTTCCCCCCACACTGACCCCTGCCCTGGGACTGTTAACCCCCACACTGACCCCTGCCCTGGGACTGTTTCCCCCCACACTGACCCCTGCCCTGGGACTGTTTCCCCCCACACTGACCCCTGCGCTGGGACTGTTACCCCCCACACTGACCCCTGCCCTGGGACTGTTACCCCCCACACTGACCCCTGCCCCGGGACTGTTACCCCCCCCACACTGACCCCTGCCCCGGGACTGTTACCCCCCCACACTGACCCCTGCCCTGGGACTGTTACGCCCCACACTGACCCCTGCTCCGTGACTGTTTCTGGATTGTATACCCGCACTCCTGGTCTCAGTGTGGGACACAGTCTCCCAGTCTCAGTGTGGGACCCAGACTCCTGGTCTCAGTGTGGGACTCAGACTCCCGGTCTCAGTGTGGACTCAGACTCCTGGTCTCAGTGTGGGACACAGACTTCCGGTCTCAGTGTGGACTCAGACTCCTGATCTCTGTGTGGGACTCAGTCTCCCGGTCTCAGTGTGGGCACGTACTCCCGGTCTCAGTATAGACTCAGACTCCCAGTCTCAGTGTAAACTCAGACTCCCGGTCTCAGTGTGGACCCAGACTCCCGGTCTCAGTGTGGACATGTACTCCTGGTCTCAGTGTGGACTCAGACTCCCGGTCTCAGTGTGGATACAGACTCCCGGTCTCAGTGTGGGACTCAGACTCCCGGTCTCAGTGTGGACCCAGACTCCCAGTCTCAGTGTGGACCCAGACTCCCGGTCTCAGTGTGGACCCTGACTCCCGGTCTCAGTGTGGACCCAGACTCCCAGTCTCAGTATAGACTCAGACTCCCAGTCTCAGTATAGACTCGGACTCCCGGTCTCACGGTGGCACGGTGGCACAGTGGTTAGCACTGCTGCCTCACAGCACCAGAGAGCCAGGTTCAATTCCCGATTCAGGTGACTGACTGTGTGGAGTTTGCACGTTCTCCCCGTGTCTGCGTGGGTTTCCTCCGGGTGCTCCGGTTTCCTCCCACAGTCTAAAGATGTGCAGGTCAGGTGAATTGGCCGTGCTAAATTGCCCGTAGTGTTAGATAAGGGGTAAATGTAGGGGAATGGGTGGGTTGCGCTTCGGCAGGTCAGTGTGGACTGGTTGGGCTGAAGGGCCTGTTTCCACACTGTAAGTAAGTAATCTAATCTCAGTGTGGACTCAGACTCCTGGTCTCAGTGTTGACACAGACTTCCGGTCTCAGTGTGGACACGTACTCCCGGTCTCAGTGTGGACACTTACTCCTGGTCTCAGCGTGGACTCTTACTCCTGGTCTCAGTGTGGACACATACTCCGGGTCTCAGTGTGGACCCAGACTCCCGCCCTCAGTGTATTCTCAAACTCCCGGTCTCAGTGCAGTCTCAGACCCCTGGTCTCAGCATGGTCTTGGACTCCCGCTCTCAGTGTGGACTTGAACTCCCAGTGTTGAGGTGAAGCCCATTGTGGTTTAGGTTGGAACGGCTCTTATTCTAAACTCTTATTCATCTATTTGTCTAATTTCTTGCTGGACGTTAGATGTCTTTATTTATCTTTTTTTTTCCCCCACAAGAATCTGTCTTTGAGAATCTGCACCTAGGCACCTTTCTACCTAAGATGGCACAGGATGTGGCAACTTGTAAACATTTCACTGGACAATAAAGTTAATTCTTCCCCTCTTTTCCAAAACCACAGAAGTGGGAACACCTAATCAACCTCACACCTTCCTCCAACACTCCCTCGGCTTTTTAACCCCTGCCTTGGCATCACTTAATAACCGCGTGGTGACTAACCTTAGCTTCTCCCTGACTCCTTTCTCCATTGTGGCACTGATCAGGCCAACAGCCCAATATCTAAATGTAAATAGGTCCAATCCTGTGCTCTCCTACTGTTCACATTTGGGCAGCTTCCTCTTGAGTGTGGCTGGGATAGGTGATTGGATTCAGCTAATAACAGCCAGCATTGTCTTTTAATTCATACAGGGCGACCCCTGTATCCACGGGTCCGGTTTCCACGGTTTCAGGTACCCGCGGTTTACTGCGGCACGAAAATATGGTAGGGAACGTTCCAGAACCAGGGAGCAGGAGGCTGCTGGGAAGGTGCGTTTCCCAGTTAAGTGAGTGGGCTCTCACCTGCCTGCGGATTCGGGCTTCAGTGGTGCATCTTGGGACATATCGCCCACGGTTACCGGGGAGGGGGCACTACTGTATGTGCCTGGAGCAGCAGTGGGTCTGTCTATGCTGTTCTGTGCTCACCAAGGACAGCCGCCAATGATGGTCTCCATTCGTTGTGTGTGAGGAGCGTAGTGAGCTTTCATTCGTGAATTTGTCGGAATGCTACTGGACTCAAAGCCCGATGTGGTGACACGTTGGAATCCACGTTAAAGCAGGAATGTGACAGCACTGGAGAGGGAGCAGAGAAGACTTACCAGGATGTTCTGACGAAGGAGCTGAAACGTGAAGTCTGACCTCTCTTCACTGGTGCTGCCAGCCCTGATGAGCTTTTCCAGCGGCTTCTGTTCTTCTGGGATGGAGTGTTTCAGTTACAAAGAGAGAGACTGGACACACCGGGGGAGGGGGGGTTGTTTCCCTCAGAGGAGAGGACACGACGGAGATGCGCAGAATCACGAGGAGAATAGATGGAGTAGACAAGAAGAAACTCTTTCCCCTGGATGGAGGGGGTCAACAACCAGTGGGGTAGATTTGAGGTGAGGAACGGGAGGTTTAGAGGAGATATGAGGAAAAGCTTTTTCACCCAGAGGGTGGTGGGAATCTGAACCCCCTGCCTGTAAGGGTGGGAGAGGCAGAAACCCTCATCACATTCAACAAATATTTAGATGTGCGCTTTTGGGTATTGTATTTTTAAAACTAGATAGCACAATATTTATTTTGCAAATGTGCCAGATTTAATTGATTTTCAGCATTGCCTTCAAGCCCACTGTGATAAAATGACATTAGAATAGTCAGGTAGTTGCTTTTGACTGGCCTGGGTGTGATAGCCTGAAGGTCCTTTTACTGTACTGTAGACCTCTCTGACTCCGAAACGATGACGTGGTTCAAATTTAATGAGGGCAACTGCTGCTGGGATCTACATTTAATTCATAATGATGGAACAGAAAGCTGGAATCGAAACTGAGTCTCAGATATGATAATCATAAAACTTTTATTGATTGGTATCACAAATCACATCTGATCCACTAATGTACTTCGGGGGGGAAATCTGCCATCTGTACCTGGTTTGACGGTTAACCCTTAACTACCCTCTTCAGTGGCCGAATGAGGCACCCAGTTCAAGGGAAATGAGGGACAGGCAACAAGAGGTGGCAGAAAATTCTGGAGGAGCTCAGCAGGTCTGTGGGTCAGTTCTGAAGAAGACTTATACTGGACTCAAAGCACTGACGCTGTTTCTCTGACCACAGGTGCTGCCAAACCTGCCGAATTCTGGCTTTATGGTGTTCAGGTTGATGGTGGGGCCTAGGGATGGAGGTTATGAACTGGAACCAGCAGCCCGAGCCAGGACCAAGATGGGGCCTATTGTCTCCACCAACATTTACAGCCGCACTGTCCACGTGCAAAATGTCTCGAGCATCCTTGGGTCTTCCCTCTCAGCCTCTTTTGCCTCCGTTTCGATGACTCAGTATCCAACTTTGGCTCTGTTTTTCTCTCGGTCTGTCTATCTCTCTCTGCCACACACTTTCTCATATTAATTGTGTGCGGCTATGACTTTTTTCCCCACACTGCCCATCTTTAGTCTGGCTGACTATGGCTGGTCTCTCCATCCCAACCTCTTCATTTCTATCTCCCACCATATATGCTTGCTGGAACACTAGTCTTAATCTTCTTTCTAAGTTGGGAAACGGAGGCTTCTCAAATGTGTGTGTTTACAAAGGGTTAGATTGCAGATGCAGCAAGTGATATAGTAGACGACTAGACTGTTGTTGCTATAGCAAGGGGCATTGAATACAGAAGGAGACCATTTACACATTGGGTAATGTGTGTATGGAATGAGCTGCCTAAGGAGGTGATAGAGGAGGGTACAATTACATTTAAAAGGTATCTGGATGGGTATATGGATAGGAAGGGTTTAGAGAGAAATGGGCCGAATTCCAGCAAATGGGACTAGATTAATTTAGGATATCTGGTTGGCATGGACGAGTTGGACCGAACAACTCTATGACTCTTCTTCACTTATACAGGGCACTGGTGAGGCCACATCTGCAGTACCTGCGCTGTATTGGTCACCTTATTTCAGAAAGGATAGCAATACAGGTGGAGCAACCCAAAGATGGGTGACTTTGGAATTCTGAGAAGGACAGTTTAGAGAGTCCAGGCTTGTATCTAATGGAATTCAGGAAAAAGGAAAGTTGATGCGATAGAAGCACATGCTCCTGAGGGGATTTGACAGGGTGACTCTGAACAAAAAGGTTTCCTCACGAGGGAGAATGTATGGCCAGAGTCACTATGTGAAAATGAGAAGTTGCCCACTTAAAACAGAGAAGAGTTAAATTCTTTCTGTCAGAGGGGCCTGAGCCATTGGAACCCCCCTTTTGCCAATTGGTGGTGGAAGCTGGCTTTTAAAGCAGGGTTCCTGGTAAGCAAGAGGTGAAAGGTTATTGGGGATAGGTTAGATTAGATTAGATGAACCATGGTCTCACTGAACGGGACAAGGGGCTGAGTGGACTACTGCTGCTAATCTGTTTGTTTTTGTTTTAGTCACTCACAGGATGAGGGCATCACTGGCCAGTCCAGCATTTATTGCCCATCCCTGACTGCCCAGAGGGCAGTTGAGAGTCAACCACATTGCTGTGGGTCGGGAGTCACATGTAGGTAAAGATGACTGTTTCCTTCCCTAAAGGGAATCAGATGGGTTTTTCCTGACAATTGACAATGCATGAGGTAAAAAACAATGACTGCAGATGCTCCTTGAATTGCTGTGCTCTTCTAGCACCACTAATCCAGAATTGACAATGCATTCCTGGCCATCATTAGTTTCTTAATTCCAGATATTTATTGAATTCCGATTCCACCATCTGCTGTGGCAGGATTCAAACCCAGGTCCCCAGAACATTAGCTGGGTCTCTGGATTAATGGTCCAGCAATGATAGCACTGAGCCATTGCCTCCCTCTAGTATATTGGTGCGTAATGAACATTACATCACAGATAACCAGTCTGCTCTTCACCTTATTGCTGTTCACTCGCAAACTGACTGCTGCATTTCCTCAATGACAGGAGCTGCCTTTGAAAGTGTATAATTGTTGTAAAACCTTCAGGGTGCCCTAAAGGAGTGACAGGTGCTATAAAGATCAGCAAAGTACAAATTTACTCACTGACATTCAGTTTGGGTTCTGCCAGGGTCACTCAGCTCCTGACCTCATTACAGCCTTGGTTCAAACATGGACAAAAGAGCTGGACTCCAGAGGAGAGGTGAGAGGGACAGCCCCTTCACACTAAGGTTGCATTTAATTCGGTGTGACGTCAAGGAGCCCGAGCAGAACTGAAATCAAGGGAATTACTCCACTGGTTAGACACATACCAGGCACAAGTATTATGGCTGTTGGAGGTTAGTCATCTCAGCTGGGGTTCCTCAGAGATTTATTTCTAAATCAACCTATTCACAGATTTGAAGCCAGGCCTTTATGGTTCAGATGTGGAGATACTATCATAAGAGCTCCTTGGCGTTCCTCAGGGTCGTGTCAAGGGCCCAGCCATCTTCAGCTACTTCATCAATGACATGCCCTCCATCGAAAGGTCAGAAGTGGGAATGTTCACCGATGATTGCACCATGTTCAGCACCATTCACCGCTCCTCAGATACTGAAGCAGTCCATGTTCAAATGCAATAAGATCTGAGCAATATCCAGGCTTGGGCTGATGATGGCAAGCAGCATTCACACCACACAAACACCAGGCAATGGCCATCTTCAGTAAGAGAAAATCTAACTGCTGTTCCCTAACGTGCAACCATCAGTGAATCCCCCACTATCAACATTCTGTAGGTTATAATTGACCAGAAACTGAACTCATCATAGTTGCGACAAAAACATGTCCGAATCTAGGAAACATTCAGTGAATAACTTACCGCCTGACTGCCCAAAGCCTGTCCACCATCTACAAGGTACAAGTCAGGAGTGTGGTGGAACACTCCCCACTTGCTTGGATGGATGCAGCCCCAACACTCAAGAAGCTGGGCACCATCCGGGAGAAAGCAGCCTGTTAGATTGGTACTCTGTCCACCACCAATGCTCAGTAGCAGCAGTGTGTACCATCTACAAGATGCACTGCAGAAATTCAACTCCTTAGACAGCACTTTCCAACCCCACAACCGCTTCCAGGGGGATGAGGGCAGCAGATACATGGGAACACCACCCCCCTGCAACTTCCCCTCCAAGTCACCATGCTGATTTGAAAATATATTGTTGTTCCTTCACTGTGGCTGGCTCAAAGTCCCTCCCTAAGAGCATTGTGCCAACCCACAGCAGACGGACGGCAGCGGTTCAAGATGGCAGCTCACCCCCCACCTTCTCAAGGGGCGACTAGGGATAGGCAATAAATGCTGGGCCCAGCCAGCAACACCCACATCCCGCGAATAATTACATTTTAAAGAATGTGAGCTCTCTATCCATCTATTATCAAATCCAGGGACATCTTTTTCTCTTTCCCTAATATTATTTTTAAATGTGATGGCTATAAAAGATACAGCAGAGAAATGATATCTCGAAAGCTGTCAGGAACAATGCAGCATAATGGAGTATTCACAGTATCCATTCCCTCCTTTCAGTGGAAGAGGAAATCCTCCTTTTCAATCTCTTTGTGATTTGTCTCTGCACAGCAGTCAACAGAGCCCATAATAGCAAAAAAAAATGACAAACCTAGAGCATAGAATTAAGGCTTGGCATTTATTCTAGCAATGGAGAAAGAGCAAATTGGAGAACTGAATGCGGTGTCTATCTGTGAATGAAAGCGCGAGATGATCTTCACAGAATGGCTGTCATAGCTGTGAAGAGCAGAGGTGCAATTATGACTGGGTGATCACACCTATCCGCCAATCTGAAGCAAAGCCTTGTGGGCTGTATTGACATTGCAAAGGACAACTACCCTCTAATTATTAACGTGGATAAGCTGAAAATCAGTCCTGATTATAGCAAATCCTTCCAACAGTACAATTTGTATTCTTTTCCACACAATGCAGGTTTTCTGCCTTTCTATGTTAAGAAAGAGTGAATCTCACATCCATTTGGAAAGGGACAACTAAACTACTCTGCAGTGCGTTGCTGAGCCACTTAGGCTCCAGCTACTTTACCTGGAGTTTTCACTTGGAGAGTCAGCTGTTACCTCTCCCCTCCAAGCTGATGAACAGAAAGGAAAAGTTTGCATCTGTCTCACATTTCTACAGTCTTGAAGCCTCTGTTGAATTGGAGCTACCATTATGGTGGAGAGACGCTCCATAAGGTTCCAGAAACAGCCTTGAGACAATGGTATTTATTTGACAGAGTCTGAATAGAATGAAATTGAATCCCTACAGAGTGGAAACAGGCCCTTCATCCTGACAAGGCAAAAGTGAGGCCTGCAGATGCTGGAAATCAGAGTTTAGATCAGAGTGGTGCTGGAAAAGCACAGCAGCATCCGAGGAGCAGGAAAATCGACGTTTCGGGCAAAAGCCCTTCATCAGGAATAGAGACAGGGAGCTTCTGGGATGGTGAGATAAATGAGAGGGGAGTGGGGCTGGGGAGAAGGTAGCAAAGAGTACAATAGGTGAATGGGGGGGATGGAGATGATAAGTCAGAGGGGAAGGTGGAGTGGATAGGTGGGAAGGGAGATTGGCAGGTAGGATAGGTCATGAGGGCGGTGCTGAGCTGGAAGGTTGGAGCTGAGGTAAGGTGGGGGGAGGGGAAATGAGGAAACTGGTGAAGTCCACATTGATGCCCTGGGGTTGAAGTGTTCCGAGGCAGAAGATGAGGCGTTCTTCCTCCAGGCATCGGGTGGTGAGGGAGCGGTGATGGAAGAGGCCCAGGATTGGTGAAACTTTGATGGATGTGGAAGGCTCCTTTGGGGCCTTGGATGGTGGTGAGGGAGGAGATGTGGGCGCAGGTTACATCCCTACAAGTCCACACTGACCCTCCGGAGAGTATCCCACCCAAACACATTCCCCATTACTCTACATTTACCCCTAACCTACACAATCCTGAACACTATGGGCAATTTAGCACTGCCAATTCACCGAACTTGCACATCTTTGGATTGTGGGAGGAAACCGGAGCACCCGAAGGAAACCCAGAATAGAGAATGTGCAAACTCCACACAGTCGCCTGAGGCTGGAATTGAGCCCGGGTCCCTGGCGCTGTGAGCCACCGTGTCGCCTCCAGTCGATCATCACAGAATTGTTTGGGACAGAATGTTGCCGGTTGGCCCACCATGTATCAGCATATGTCTACTTCCTGTTAGAGTCAGACAGCATGGAAACAGACCCTTCTGTCCAACCAGTCCATGCCAACCAGGCTTCCCAAACTAAACTAGTCTCAACTTCCTGCATTCGGCCCATATCCCTCCAAACATTTCTTATTCATGTACCTACCTAAATGCCTTTTAACTGCTGTAACTGTGCTTACATCCACACTTCCTCTGGAAGCACGTTCCATACATGAAGCACTCTCTGTGTTAAAAAAAGTTGCCCCTCGTGTCTTTTAAATCTTTCTCCTCTCGCTTAACTATATGCCCCACAGTCTTGAACTCCGTCACCCTTGGGAAAAGACACCTGCCATTCACTTTATGTATACCCCTCATCATTTTATAAACCTCTATAAGGTCACCCCACCACCCCCCCAAATCCTACACTCCAGTGAAAGAAGTCCCAAGCTATCCAGCTTCTCCTTATAACTCCAGCCCTCCATTCCCAACAGCATTCTGGTGAATATTTTCTGAACCCTCTCCAGCTTAATAACATCCTTCTTAAAACACGGTGACCAGAACGGGACACAGTGCTCCAGAACAGGCCTCAGCAATGTCCTGTACAACCTCAACACGACGTTCTGAAGGAACATATTCTGAAGGAACCGTGTTCATGTGACTGATTCACACCACCTTCTCAAACGAACCCCCCCCCCTCATTATTATTCTCTCTCTCTCTTATTGATTCTATTTCTGAATCTGATAGTTCCATCTTTTTGTTGGAAACTGCCTGCCTCCCCACAAGTTGTGGTTCTTGTTTCCTGAATTCACCTTGTTGAGGTTGAGCCCCCATTGTATGAAAGCACCACTGAGATCAAGCACACTACAGGATAGAAGACAGAATGAATGAAGGTCAGGAGATTAGGCAGTATTGCTACTTTAAAGACACCTAGGCAGGGTGATTACAAGTCTCACAGCTTAAAGTCTATGGGATCGTATGAGGAAAGGCTGAGGCACTTGGGCCTGTTCTCATTGGAGAAAAGAAGGTTTAGGGGAGATTTGATAGAGGTGTATAAGATGATTAGGGGTTTAGATAGGGTAGACACTGAGAACCTTTTACCGCTAATGGAGTCAGCTGTTACTAGGGGACACAGCTTTAAATTAAGGGGTGGTAGGTATAGGACAGATGTTAGGGGTAGATTCTTTACGCAGCGGGTTGTGAGTTCATGGAATGCCCTGCCAGTAGCAGTGGTGAACTCTCCCTCTTTATGGTCATTTAAGCAGGCATTGGATAGGCATATGGAAGTTATTGGGCTAGTGTAGGTTAGGTAGGATTTGGTCGGCGCAACATCGAGGGCCGAAGGGCCTGTACTGCGCTGTATTTTTCTATGTTCTATGTTCTATGGGACAGAACATACTGCAGCAAAAAACAGGGTGGTTTTCAACACAGAGAAAATATACAAAGGCTGAGCCAAATAAAAAGAGCAATGTTTATCGTGATTATTAAGCAGCTGAAGAAGGATGAGGGATGATTGATGAGGGATGTTCAAGACCAGAAGCAAGATAGCGATTACCTATCAAAAGACAAGCTTCCTCCTTTTATTTTGTCCAGATTTTCTGAAGGGTTTCCGGGAGCCATATTTAAACTGTAGACAGAGAGGGGTTGGCCTACGATTCCGTGGAAGCTGTTAGTCTTCCTCAGGCATGTTTGGGTGATGTGACGGATGTAAAACAGAACTTGGCCACACGGTTGCCTTCCTGAAGGAGGGCTCATGCCCGAAACATCGACTCTCCTGCTCCTTGGATGCTGCCTGACCTGCTGCGCTTTTCCAGCAACACATTTTCAACACGGTTGCAACACCTTGTACCAGCGATGGTAATCCGCAGCAACAATTAGACAAGTAGACTGGCGTGTCTTTGTGAAATCCGTGTCATAACAGGTGCGACTCTATTGAGTCTGCCATACAGCCTCCAACTTGCTCCTTGGAAATCAATCTGATTCTGAGCGCTGAGCATCCCGTTGTTAGAGCTGTGAATCTGCACAAATCTATGTGCATAATGGCAGTGGACTGCGAGCTGATCTGGTTCCTCATGCCTTATGACCGTGTATTCTTTCAATCGCTCCAAAAAAAGAGACAAAACAAACACTGGGTGAGCTGAGGCCTGACAGAAATCTTTATTTCACAGCAAGGTGAGCAGACAGAGATTATGATTCCAGTCACGTAATGTAATCAGTACAACTTATCTTTGTGTAATAACACTAAATAAAGTATACGTCATGCATCCACACACCACTGGGTAATCTTGCCTGACTTAAACAAGACCATTACTAACTGTTTTCAAGCAATCCAAACCTCTTATCCTCAGATAACACCTCCGCACCACTATTGTTTTAAAATTCTCTTGGCTTTGCCTCAGAGTTTAACCTATCAGCGTTCACAGCTACAAATGGGGACCGAACAGTCCCTGACACCATACTTATCAGTGACCTGGGCAGAGTAGACAACCACCTGCTGTTCACGTAGGCTTTACAGAAGTACCATTTTTTTTTAGATGAGATACTTACAGTGTGGAAACAGGCCCTTCGGCCCAACAAGTCCACACCGACCCGCCATCCACCCAGACCCATTCCCCTACATTTATCCCTTCGCCTAACACTACGGGCAATTTAGCGTGGCCAATTCACCCTAACCTGCACATCTTTGGACTGTGGGAGGAAACCGAGCTCCAAGAGGAAACCCACACAGACACGGGGAGAATGTGCAAACTCCACACAGTCAGTCGCCTGACTAATATTTGTATATTAGTTGTCTTTCATCTGGGAAAGTTGCTAAGGGAGAGCCAACAGATGCTATTTATTTGCCCACTCTCACTCAACTTGTCCAAATCACAGTGAAGGATCTCTGTATCCTCCTCATGGTTCACCCTTTCCACCCAGCTTTGTGTCATCTGCAAGCTTGGCGATACTATATTTGGTTCCTTCGTCTAAATCATTGGTATTTATTGTGAATAGCCACAGAGTCGCGAGTGTGGCGCTGGAAAAGCACAGCAGGTCAGGCAGCATCCGAGGCAACATTTCGGGCAAAAGGATTCCTGATGAAGGACTTATGCCGGAAACATCGATTCTCCTGCTCCTTGGAAGCTGCCTGACCTGCTGCGCTTTTCCAGCAACACGCTCGCGACTCTGATCTCCAGCATCTGCAGTGCGCATTTTCTCCCCGGTGAATAGCCACAGACCAAACAATTATACCAGCGGTACCCCACTAGTCAGTGCCTGCATTCGGGAAATGACCTGTTTATTCCTAGTCTTCGCTTCCCGTCTCCCACCCAGTTCTCTGAGCATGTCAGTACACTATCCCCAATACCAGGTGATATGATTTAACTTGCTAATCTTTTATAGAGTCATAGAGTTGGGAGAGCAGACCCTTCAGTCCAAGTTGCCTATCCTGACCAGATATCTTAAATTAAGGTTAATTTGGACAAGTAAATTAGAGTGGGAGAAAGCTGGCTGGAAATATAAGGATAGGTAGTAAAAGTTTCAATTGATACCTAAAGAGGAAAAGTCAAAGTAAAGTGAACTTTAGTTCTTTAGAAGGTAAGAATAGGAGGTTAACAATAAAGAGATGGCGAATGCAGTGCATGACATTCTCCCTGTGTCTGGGTAGGTTTCTTCCGTGTACCCTAGTTTCCTCCCGTAGTCGAATATTGCGTGCAATTCTGGTCTCCTTCCTATCGGAAAGATGTCGTGAAACTTGAAAGGGTTCAGAAAAGATTTACAAGGATGTTGCCGGGGTTGGAGCTATAGGGAGAGGCTGAACAGGCTGGGGCTGTTTTCCCTGGACCGTCGGAGGCTGAGGGGTGACCTTATAGAGGTTTACAAAATTATGAGGGGCATGGATAGGAAAAGTCTTTTTCCTGGGGTCGGGGAGTCCAGAATTAGAGGGCATAGGTTTAGGGTGAGAGGGGAAAGATATAAAATAGACCTAAGGGGCAACGGGTGGTACGGGTATGGAATGAGCTGTCAGAGGAAGTGGTGGAGGCTGGTACAATTGCAACATTTAAGAGGCATTTCGATGGGTATATGAAGATTTTGGAGCGATATGGGCCAGGTGCTGGCAGGTGAGACTAGATTGGGTTGGGATATCTGGTCGGCATGGCCGGGTTGGACCGAAGGGTCTGTTTCTGTGCTGTACATCTCTATGACTCTATGAGTAGGTGGATTGGCCATGCTAAATTGCCCCGTATGCAGGTTTGGTGGATTAGCCATGGGAAATGCAGGGTTACAGGGATAGGGGAGGGAGAGTGGGTCTAGGTGGGATGTTCTTCAAAGGGTCAGTGTGGACTCGATGGGCCAAATGGCTTGCTCCCACTGTAGGCATTTTCTGATTCTATGAAAGCTTTGCTTCTGTCTACACTAGAAAGGAGGCAACGCATCCCAGTAAAATCAGTAGGTTGAAGGAAGAGAAGAACTTTGTGAAATTATTATTCAGGTCCTGGTGGACCTCCTAGTTAGGCCATAAGACACAGGAGTAGAAGTGGACCATTCAGCCCACCAAGGCTTCTACCACTCAAGGAGTCACTCTCTCCTCAGCTCAAGAATTCAGCTCTTTTGTCAATATTTGAATCAAACCTTTAATGAGGCCAGGAGCTATTTGGAGCAAACACAGTAAATTCACGAGCTAAATGGAACAAATGCAAAGAATTCTGAAGACACTCAGCAAGTCTGGCAGCATCTGTGGAGAGAGACACTGAATTAATGCTTCGAGTCTGAAATGATTTCCTCAGAGCTGCTGATGTGAGCAAAGAGCTTGGTATGGACTCGACTAAATGCCCCTTCAAACATATCAAGGCGATAGCCTAGACTCTAAATTTATTTCTTATTTAAAGGCTAGTGTAAAGGTGTAATTCAACTGTTTACACCACCAGTAAGTAATAGGTGAGATCTGCAGATGCTGGAGATCAGAGCTGAAAATGTGTTGCTGGTTAAAGCACAGCAGGTCAGGCAGCATCCAAGGAACAGGAAATTCGATGTTTTGGGCAAAAACCCTGATGAAAGGCTTATGCCCAAAACGTCGAATTTCCTGTTCCTTGGATGCTGCCTGACCTGCTGTGCTTTAACCAGCAACACATTTTCAGCGCTGTTTACACCACCACTTAGCTTTAAGCAAAACACGCTTTATTCTTGCGCCAGAGTTAAAATGCAGACAAAAGAAAGAATAATTGGTCTAACTTTAACGTTGTTAGAAAACGTAACAAAATAATGGAGCACATTAACTACTAAAGAGCAACTGTCCCAATATAGAAACATCCCATTAATGCACCCTGGGTGAATTCAGTAAAATAGATGGTCTCACATGTCGTATTTCTCCAGGAGGAAAGTACGCCAAGAGAAAATGCTGCCTGAGAGAGAGAACTCCAGCCTTTTGCTGTGGCCAAGAGGGATGTATAATAGCTCTCACGATCAGCTTCAAAACCCCCAATAGCTACTGAAAGCTAAACTAGAACCCTTGGTTCTGTGGGAGCCTGACCCCACCCATTCATGCTGCTTCTATTGTTCCAACTTAAGGAAAAAAAAACCCAAGGCCTCACAAGCTGTTTACATTATTGGCTTGGAAGGGACAGCTCGGTATCTCTGTCTCAAATTTTCTCTTCAAAAACACCAGGACAAAATGGACCTCTTAAAGCCACATCCTGGCAGAACACAAACTGGGTGTCACTGAGCAGCTGATGTTCAATAGCACTGCTGATGACACCTTCCATCACTTTACTGATGATTGACAGGAGACTGATAGGGCGGGAATTGCTCAGGTTGGATTTGTCCTGCTTTTTGTGTACAAGGCATACCTGAGCTATTTCCCACGTTGTTGGGCAGATGCCGGTGTTGTCGCTGCACTGGGACAGCTTAGTTAGGGGAGCGGCAAGTTCTGGAACACAAATCTTCAGTACTATTGCCGGAATGTTGTCGGGGCCCATAGCCTTTGCAGCACCCACTATCTCCAATCGTTTCTTGACAGCACATGGAGTGAATCGAATTAGCTGAAGACTGACCTGGGAGCGACTGGAGGAGACCGAGATGGATCGTCCAGTCAGCACTGCTGGCTGAAGATTGCTGCAAACGCTTCAGCTTTATCTTTTGCTCTGGTGTGCTGGGCCCTTCCATCATTGAGGATGAGGAGATTGTGGAGTCTCCTCCTCCAGTGAGTTATTCAGTTATCCACCATCATTTACTGCTGGATGTGGCAGGACTGCAGAGCTTAGATCTGATCCGTTGGTTGCACAGTTGCTTACACCTGTCTACTCCATGTTCCTCGAATGTCAGTAAAGATGGAATCAGCGAGAATTCGGAGCTGGATTTCTGCCTCTGGATCCTGCCTGCCATTTTTAACGGCCTTCTGACATGCAAGATTCATGATAAGAATCAATGCTGGATTACAGTGTCGTGATGAGTACTATGTCATTAGAGTGTATAGTTGGGGTCGCACGGTGGCTCAGTGGTTAGCGCTGCTGCCTCACAGCGCTAGGGACCCGGGTTCGAATTCCATCTTGGGCGACTGTCTGTGCGGAGTTTGCACATTCTCCCCATGTTTGTGTGGGTTTCCTCCGGGTGTTCCAGTTTCCTCCCACAATCCAAAGATGTGCAGGTCAGGTGAATTGGCCAGGCTAAATTGCCCGTAGTGTTAGTCAGGGGTAAAATGTAGGGGAATGGGTCTGGGTGGGTAACTCTTCAGCGGGTTGGTATGGACTTGTTGAGTCGAAGGCCCTGTTTCCACACTGTAGGGAATCTAATCTAAGTATGTGGTATTGAAAGATAGTCATAATATGACAATTCTCATTTGGTAGTCCAACACTTGACTTATTGCTGGAAAAAAAAGACACGCCAGAGATTTTTGATTTGTGTTCATCAGGAGAATTTGCCTCATCATTTGTATCATGTGCTGATTAATTGGCAAGTGGATGGGTACATGAATAGGAAGGGTTTAGAGGGGTATGGGTCAAGTGTTGGCAAATGGGACTAGATGAATTGAGGATATCTGGTCAGCATGGACCGAAGGATCTGTTCCTGTGCTATACATCTCTATCACTCTTTGGACATTGTTAGTAGAAGCAATGTCACGGAGAATGTACTCGTTAAATGATGATTGACAGTGAACTACCAGAGTCAAACAGTGCGATGGTAAAGCACAGCAGGTCAGGCAGCATCTGAGGAGCAGGAGGGTCAATGTTTCAGGCATAAGACCTTCATCAGGAATGTAGAGGGGGAAGGGGGCTGAGAGGTAAATGGGAGGCAGGGTGGGGTTGAAGAGAAGGTAGCCAGGAAAACAATAGGCAGATGAAGGTTGGAGGTGAAGGTGATAGGTTAGTACAGGGTATGTTTCAATTTATATTTACAATTCAAATATAGCCGGGCAATTAACTGGCACATTCTCCATGACAACATCTCCACCAATCAAGGGGACTACTTGTGAACCAATCAGCACTCTCCTCCCACACATTATAAACACTAGTTTTCCTTTGTATAGGTATTCTTGCGCGTAGTTCTGATGATTGCAATGCAATTCTACTTTAAATTTACATAAAACATGTAAATCCATGATGGGAAACAATTGAATTTTCAAAAGAAAATTAAGATTATTCTTGCTGTCCAGTATATAGAGTCCTACAGCACAGAGGCAGGCCCTTCAGCCCAAACTGGTCCATACTGACCAAACTGTCCATCCACTGCAACCCCATATCCCTGCACATGGCCCATATATCTTTCTAATCCTTTCCTATCCATGTACTTGTCCAAATGCCTTTTAAATGTTATTAGTGTACCCGCCTCAACCATTTCCATTGGCAGCTCATTCCATATGCGTACCACCCTCTGTGTAAAAGTGTTGCCTCTCAGGTTCCCTTTTATCCTTTCCCCTCTCACCTGAAACTGATTCCCTCTAGTCCTCGATTCCCCAACCCTGCGAAAAAGACCGAGTGCATTCACCCTATCCGTGCCTCTTGTGATCTTACACACTTCTATAAGGTCACCCCTCCAACGCTCTAAAGAAGAACACCCTAGCTTGTCCAACCTCTCCCTGTAACTCAGACCATTGAATCCTGGCAACATCCTTGTAAATTTCCTCTGCACTCTTTCCAGTTTAATAACATCCTTCCTGTAGCAAGGTGACCAAAACTGAACACAATATTCCAAGTGCGGCCTCACCATCATCCTGTATAACTGCAATATGACTTCCCAACCTCCATACTCAATGCCCTGACTGATGAAGGCCAGTGTCCCAAAAGCCTTCTTCACTGCCCTGTCTACCTGTGACTCCACTTTTAGAGAACTGTGCACCTGAACTCCAAGGTCGCTCTGTCCCACTACACTCCTTAAGGCCCTGCCACTCACCATGAAACCCCTACCTTGATTTGACTTTCCAAAATGCAAGACCTCACACTTATCTACACACTTAAACTCCATTTGCCATTTCTCGGCTCCCTTCCCCGGCTGATCAAGGTTCTGCTGCAATTTCTGATAAACCTTCCTCACTGTCCATGATACTGCCTATTTTAGTGCCAGCAAACTTACTCATCATGCCTTGTACGTCCCCATCCAAATCATTGATATAGATGACAAACAGTAAGGGGCCCAGCAGTGATGCCTGAGGCACTGCTCTAGTCACAGGCCTCCAGTCCAACAAGCATCCTTCCACTATTACCCTCTGCTTCCTAACATCAAGCCAATGGTGTATCCAATTTGCCAGCTCCCCCTGGATTCCATGCGATCCAACCTTCCAGAGCAGCCTACTACGTGGAACCTTATCAAAGGCCTTACTGAAATCCATATAGACTACATCTACTGCCCTGCCCTTGTCAACCTTCCTGGTCACTTCATCAAAGAACCCTAACAAATTTGTGAGGCATGATCTCACACACACAAAGCCATGCTGACTACTCCTAATCAAACCCTGCCTTTCCAAATGCATGTATATCTTATCCCTCAGAATTTTCTCAAGTAACTTACATACCACAGATGTTAGTCTTACTGGAGAGTATTCCCGACCTCTCCGCCCCCTAACCCCTCTCCGGCCTATCACCCTCACCTTAACCTCCTTCCACCTATCGCATTTCCATTGCCCCTCCCCCAAGTCCCTCCTCCCTACCTTTTATCTTAGCCTGCTGGACACACTTTCCTCATTCCTGAAGAAGGGCTCATGTCCAAAACGTCGACTCTCCTGCTCCTTGGATGCTGCCTGACCTGCTGCGCTTTTCCAGCAACACATTTTCAGCTCTGTTAGTCTGACTGGTCTATCGTTCCCAGGTTTTTCTTTGCAGCTCTTCTTGAACAAGGGCACAACTTTCGTTACCGTCCAGTCTTCTGGCACCTCCCCCGTGACTAACAGTGACGCAAAAATATCAGCCAAGGCCCCCACAATTTCTTCGCTAGCCTCTTGCAGGGTTCTTGGATATACCTGATCAGGACCAGGAGATTTGTCTGCCATCGTACTCTTTTGAACATTTGTATTTTTTAAAATTGGATTAATATCTTTGACCCAACCTCAGAAGTCACAGGTTACAGTCAACAGGTTTAGCATTTTAGCCCAGCCCATAAGAGGAATTCCCATGCTGGGGACCTGACATCTGAGCAGGTCAACCACAATATGCTGATGTGCGCAGCCCGTCTGTCATTTATTGGTTCATTTTTGGTTTTAGATTGTGACCTGTCTACCCCACCAAACGGGCTGTTCTTCATGGTTAGATCCCACAGTAACCAAGACTTCAAGAAGACTGCAACAGACCAGGGGTCCAAACAGCTCACAAGTAAACACTTAGCAGGGGCTGTTAAGCACTTCACAGTTTCTGCTTGTTAGAAATACTGTCTGACAATAGCTCCAGGCAAAATTTCACATTCTCACACCATTCGGATTCTGTTTGAAGCTTACCACCGTGTTGCTGGGTTAATCTGATGCTTTTCGTTACAAACCGTTCCACCTGACCTCACTTTCCATCATGAAAAGTCTTCAAGGAGGAGACAGAGGAAGGAGATCCCCAGAACTTAGCGCCTGGGCAGCAGAACTGCTGGAGAATTGAGAAGGAGCTCAACGCCAGAATCAGACGAACACAGATTTCGCAGAGAGATCCAGAATCATAGAATCCCGACCGTGTGAAAGCAGACCATTCAGCCCATCGAGTCCACACCAACCTTCTCGAGAGCATCCCACTCTATCCCTGGAATCCTGCATGGCTAATCCACCTACCCAGCACACTAGGGACAATTTAGCACGGCCAATCCACCTCGCCTGCACACCTTTGGACTGCGGGACGAACCTGGAGGAAACCCCTGCAGAGCCGAGGAGAACATGCAAGTTCGATGCAGACAGTCGCCTGAGGGTGGGATTGAACCCAGGTCCCTGGTGCTAACCACTGAGCCACCAAGGAGAATACTGAGATAGTGAGGTGGGGAAGGTTGAGGAGAGGGGGTGGGCTTGAAAACATTAATAATGATGTCAAGGCATTGCCTAGATGTGAAGTCAGAGGACATCAGAATAATAGAGCCATCAGGACTTAGAACATGGGCAGCCGGGTAATTCTGGGAGGCGTGAGAATGACCAACAAAGAGGCCTTGGGATAGTTGCATCTGAAGGTCTATAAATAGGGGTGAGGGTTTCCATAACAATGAGCTGAGGCAGAAGCAGAGATGAGCAAACCTTTGCATCATATGGCAATTAAATATCTAAGTGCAGTTAATTCCACAATAGATCAGCAGCAAGGCGAAAATATGAACCTGGTATCAGTCTTCAGACAAATTGCAAGTTGCTCTGAGTCACTGCGTCCTTTGCATTCCTTCCTTGGCCTCCAACCTTCAATGATATGAAAGTCGGTTACTTAACAGTCTGCGATGAACCCTGCAGCATCCAAAGTGTGAAAGTGCCTTGGCAAAACAGCTGAAACAGTTTAATATGGCTGCCAGTTGTAATGAGGTGAAAACCAGCACATCATTTGTCAACTAATTGAATTTCAGTTTCGAAAAGTAAATCACCCAAGCCACAGTGATTGCATTTTGGAATGTGGGAGGTGTGATTCGGCGCCAGTTGGTAGTTTCCCTTTTAAACAATGGCACTGCAAACCTGCAGCCTTTACTAAAGTGAGCTTCCCAGGCAGACACTGTAATTACAAAATGTCAGAGCCGTTCAGTGTCATGGCTGGGTGCGAGGCAGGAACTGTGTGTAACAAGCAGACTCACTCAAACACCGCCTTCACAAAGTCAAGTGGCAGCTTACCTGGGGACTGAGTTAGGTGCCTGAGCACAAAGGTGTGGCAGGGAGAGTGGTGTCCTGTGGAAGACTGCACCCAGGAATTGATTGGGGGTGGGGGGGTGATTTCTGCTGCTGGGAATCACAAACAGCTCAGGAACGGAGTTTATTTTGGATAAATATGAGGTATTGCCTTTTGGTAAAACAAACAGAGCCAGGACTTATATAACTAAAAGTAGGGCCTTGGGACGTGATATAAAACAGAGAGGCCTAGAGGTTCAGGTCCGTAATTCTTTGAAGTTTGTGTCACATGTAGACAGTTTGCTCAGACCTTTGAGTAAGGGAGTTGGGACATCATGTTAAGGTTGTAAAGAACATTGGTGAGGCCTCTTCTGGAGCACTGTGTGCAGTTCTGGTCACCCTGTTATAGGAAGGGTATTACTAAACTGGAGAGGGTTCAGAAAGGAACTTCCAGGATGTTGCTGGGAATGGAGGGTTTGAGTTATAAGGAGAGGCCGGATAGGCAGGGACTTTTTTCACTAGAGCGTAAGAGGTTCACAGGTTATCTTAGACAGGTTTATAAAATCATGACGGATACAGATAAGGTGAATGGCAGATTCCAATGCAGAGTGGCAGAGTGGGAGATTTCAAGATGAGAGGGCATGTATTTAAGGTGAGAGGAGAAAGATAGGAGGGGAAATTTTCTTTTTAAACAGACAGTGGATGATGTGTGGAATGAACTTTCAGAGGAAGTGGTGGATGTGGGTACAGTTACAATGTTTAAAAGGCATTTGGATAAGTGCATGTGTAGGAAAGGTTTGGAGGGATAATGGGCCAGGAGCAGGCAGGTGGGATGAGTTTCGTTTGGGATAATGTTTGGCATGGACTGGTTGGACTGAAGGGTCTGTTCCTGTGCTGTATGACTCTGCTGCAGTTCTTGTGTCGCTTGGGTGAGTACATTTATTAAGGCAGGAAGATTATTCTGGATTTGTTGGCAGTATCAGAGGCTCTGGCTTATTTCTTTGAGGTCCTATCAGCAGTCACAGGGTCCAATTTGTCTGAGTCATGACTCGAGAATAGTTTGCTCATTCTCAGTGGCCGTGCTTATGGAAGTGGCGAAGGACGCATTGTAGTTGGAACCTTCTGTGATTCACCGGCAGCTGGAACTTGATCCATTCCGAGGTCAAATACTTGAGCTGGGGGGCAGTGAGTCAGCTGCTGTTCGGATCTGACATTCTGGGATTGGCATCCAACCTTCTCCTCCTGACCTCCCCAATCTAAGGACAGAAAGCCCAGGTCAAAGGTCACAGTGAAAAGAAATGGCTGCTTTCTGGCCATGCCGTGAAGCTTTTGATTGGCTGCAGGCCTTACCAGGAAGGAGCTTGGAGGACAAGAAAGGTTAGTCAAGTCAATTCCAGCCAGTTCTATGTCATCAGATTTTGTTTTGATTTGGTTTGATTTATTATCGTCCCATGAACCTAAGTACAGTGAAAAGTTTTGTTTTGCATTTACTAGAGACAGATCATACCATACAAAGTGCATGAGGGGATAGAGCAGAGCAAGGAATACAATATTACAGCTGCAGAGAAGATGCACAATGAGTGAGATCAGCACTAAATTTGAGAGCAAGATGAGAGTGTTGCTGGAAAAGCACAGCAGGTTAGGCAGCATCCAAGGAGCAGGAAAATAGACGTTTCGGGCAAAAGGCCTTCGCCAGGAATGAAGGGTCTGTTCAGGAGTCTGATAACAGTGGGGAAGATGCAGTTCTTGAACCTGTTGGTACCTGTGTTTATCTTCTGCCCAATGGAAGAGGTTGGAAGAGATGCTATCCGGGGTGGGAGGGGTCATTGATTATACTTCCTGAGGCAGTGGGAAGTACAGACGGAGTCAATGGATGGAAGGCTGGTTTACATGATGGACTGGGCTGCATTCACAGCTCCCTATAATTTCTTGTGGTCTTGGGCAGATCAGTTGCCAAACTGAGCTGCGATGCATCCTGATAGGATGCTTTCAGTGGTGCATCGATAAAAATTGGTCAGAGTCTTTACAGACGTGCCAAATCTCTGTAGCCTCCAGTGGCGTGATAAATGGTACAGAAAACACTATTATTATGGGTAGCCGGTGGTGTGCCTTGATTTTGTTATCCAGGGACACAGGCTGATGTGCTGGGGTCATGGGTTCAAATCCTACCATGGTCTCTGATAGATTTGAATTCAATTAATATGTCAAAAATATAAAGCCAGCAAGATTGACTATGTAACCTTTGTCTTAAAATCCCATGTGGTTCACCCTTTAGGGAAGGAAATCTGCCATTCTTACCTGGTCTGGCCTACACGTGACTCCTGACGAACAGCAATGTGGTCGACTCTTAACTGCCCTCCAAAATGGCTGAGGAAGTCACTCAGTGACTTCAGGGATGGGTAACGTTGGGAGTGACACTTATGTTCGAAATAGTTCCACACCAATTCAAAGTCTTGGCCTCGAGTTTTCAGATTTGCCTTGCAGGTCAAGTCACACGGGAAGGGAATGACAGGAGCTACTTACTTCAAGAATGGAATTGAAAAGCCAGGTGGTTTCTTTTGCCAACCTGCAGTGCCTGTGAGATAGGTGGAGTACATCCCCACATTTTCTTCCCTTCAGTTGCTCCTTTTATTGGGCCAGAGGTCAGAGGTTACCATGGTGATAAGATTCCATGATAACTCATTTCCCTGTTTCCAGCTCAGGAATACTGTTCTCCACAAACCTGGAAGTAAAATGGAATCAACAGCAAGAGTTCGATCGTGTCTGGTCCAACTCATCTGTTTGTCATGTGGTAGCAGACAGCCGACCTATTGCTGAAAGAAAGGACAATGTTGTCGGAGCTTCTCTCATCAGGATAGTTCACAGGAAATCCTGGTGACGCTCTGCTGCTCGCATCAGGCAGGGGACTGACCACATAGCCAATCTGCTTGCAAAATTCGAATCACAATGTGCAATATTCGATGTGTTTCCATGATTGGACAGTCATTGATGAATAATCCCAAGTGTGCTGAGAATTTTAAGATTGACAGTCAGGCCCACAATGTGGCATGCTTGTGCCTACTGGAGGCTACATATATTAGTATCCAAAACCTTTCGGTTTGCAGACAAAAAGGATACATGCACGCATTGTGTCTGTTTCAATTAAACAGCCATTTACTGGTCCATTCCTTAAGACAGTTCCTGACTAATTCTCAAAATGCTAGCATCATTATTCAGACCAGCATTTATTGCTCATTCCTAATTTTCCATAGGGCAGTTAAGGGTCAGCCCCATACTGTGGGTCTGGAGTCACAGGTAGGCCAGATCAGGTAAGGATAGCAGTTTCCTTCCCTAAAAGACATTATTGAACCAAATGGATTCTTCCAACAGTGGATTCAAGGTCACCACTATATTCTAACTTCTAACCCATCATCTGCCTTGGTGGGATTTGGCCCCAGGTCCCCAGAGGATTATTAGGTCCCTGGATTAAGAGTTCAGCAGCAATACCACTAGGCCATTGCTCCTATCAGAGTCCATGTGCCTGGTTTAGATTTCAACAAAACTTGGCAGTTAACTGTCTGTCGTTGTCTAACTGGTGCATTCTTTATGGCAACGCCTCTACCAATCAGAGTCCACTTGTCAATCAATCAGTGCACCCTTCCCATGCAGTGTCAAATGTTGTTCGACTTTGCATTGGCATTCTTGTGAAATGTCCTGATTAGTGCAAGATGAAAAGCCTGAACGAAAGATAAGTTTTTTCCTGTGTTCATCTCTTATTCACTTACCAGGAAGGATTGCAAGTTATAAGAATATTTCAGGGGACACTAGATAGAAAGAAAGGAACAAAATGATTTACTGAGAGAGTTGCAGGAAATTTGCAAGGGATGTAAATGTTGGCATGAACCAATTGGGCTGAAAGGCCTGTTCCTCTGATTCAAGTTCTCAGTAATTCTATATACAAGGCTAGAGTGGATTTATAATGGGAATTCTGAGAAGAGTGACATAAGGACAGCTGTATTAACACGACAAGGGTTTCCTGTTTTGGTCCTTACTGATTCACACCGGCAAAAATTTACCTCAGCTGTTGTCGCAGGCTGGATAATGATGAAACATGCAGCATTTCTATCTTGGGTAATTGCACTAAATTAAATATGGACGTTATGAAAGGGCTATTTGCAAATTTCTCTGGTTTCCTAGCTGCCCTCCTCGACTTTGTAATACCTTATCACTATCTGCTCGCGTCTCTGTGAAGTGAAGCTTTCAAAATTCCAATTATCGTGCAATTAATTAAAAGTAGGTCTTGTGGGAGGAAGAGCAGGAAGTAATTAATATTTTCCAGCTGGCACACTCTGCCAAGAGAGGGAGGTTTGAACCCCTTGATCTCCTTGGATCGAGGTGCAGCCTGAGGTGTTTCACCTTTAACGATGCGAGAGGCAATCAATTTACTTCAGATAAAGGCAGGTTGAGTGGGAGAATGGCAAGGATCAAAACACCAGTTTGGTATGGCATGGTCACCCGGAATAAAACATAAACTTGACTCACTAATCATGGTGGCCTTACTTTTATACTGCTTCTTGATAATCTCCCAGGAATCAGCTGAGCGATGATAGGAACAAAGGAATCCTACTTTGTTGAACATTGCAGTGACTTAGAGTCATTGAGATGTACAGCACAGAAACTGCTGTCACAGTAGTGCAGCAAATAGCAGCAAATAACCCAGGAAAAGGGCTGGCTGCATCAGGGCCCAACACCTCAGGCTTTCAGGGACCTGACTGGGGCCAGGAACAGATCTAGGGTCTTTGATTTCTTTCCCTGACCCTGTGGATGAGGGAAGAAGAAACTGAGAGAGATGCCAACAGGGTCAGATGGCATGAGTTGGAAAGAGATTTGTCTGAAGCATAAACTCCAGTATTGGCCATTAAGGTCTGTTTCTGTGTTGTTAATTCAATATATGAAGAAGAGAATTGTGAGGTTATATTGCCCTGCTTTTATTTTAAAGAGAGGTTTTAACACTGAGGTTATAAACTGTCTAGTTGGAATGCCGGTAAAGTAAAAAGCTTGTGAGGCCTCAGAGTTTTTTAAAGTTGGAACAATAGAAGCAGCTTGGACAGGTGTGGTCATCTCTCACAGACCAGGGTTTCTTGTTTTTTTTTAGGTTTAGCTTTGAGCAGTTGCTGTTAGAGTTTCAACAAGGCAGAAGCTGCTGGAATTTTTAAATAAGTATAAGCTATTTCCTCCCCCTCTCTCGGTTACAGCTAAAAGCTGGGCTTTGTCTTTCTATTGCAGGCACTGTATGTGAGAAAATGCTGTTTCTGAATTTGCCATTTTGCCCAAGGGGTGTTTAATGGGATGTTACTGTGTGGAAACAGTTAATTAGTAATAATTACTGCATCCATTGTTGTGTTAAGTTTTCCAATTTCTTCTTAATGTTTCCAATTCCTTCTTAGAGTTAAGATATTCTAATTTCTTTTGTTATATTGTTAACTATGAGGTTGAATAAATGGTGTTTTGCTTAACGTCGATACTCGGAATTTAGAAGGATGAGGGGAGATCTAACTGAAACATACGGAATACTGAAAGGCCTGATCAGAGTGGACGTTGGGAAGATTTTTCCATTAACAAGAGAATTGAGGACCATGGGCACATCTTTAGAGTCAAGGAAGCCTAACTTTGGAATGGAGATGAGGAAAATCCTCTTTAGCCAGCGAGTGTTCAATCTGTGGAATCCATTGTCAAACTTAGCTAAACTTTGACCAGTCACATTATACCAAGTTACATTTGACTTTAAGATAAAGTTAAGGTCTAGGCTACCTTCTTAAAATATTTTGAGTGCGTCCAAAACAGTATGCTCTAAGTCAGAACTTCTGGGAATAATAAATGAAACTGTCCAAAGGAAATGACCAAAAACATACAGTTTGTTTAATACACCATCTGTTTCCCTCCACCACACAGGCGTTGATTGCAGCATGGCCCTCCAGATGAATTTGAAATAAGTATGTAAGTTAGCCCACTGAGCTGGAAGGTTTGGTTTCAGACGTTTCGTCACCATGACGAGGTAACGTCATCAGTGAGAGTCTCTGGTGATGCGCTGATGGTATGTCTGGCCTGGTTCCTTAGAGAGGCAGGACATAGCAACAGTGCTTCACCAGAGACTCTCACTGATGACGTTACCTCGTCATGGCGACGAAACGTCTGAAACCAAACCTTCCAGCTCAGCGAGCTAACTTACAGACTTATCAACCTGAGCTACAAACCTTCTCAAAAATCGCTAATGAATTTGCAATTTAAGGTGACACCAAGGCTCTGCTGGAGGGTGCTAAATGAAATGTGTGCTACAGGAGAGGATCTGGGTGGGTTTGAAGGGCGATGGTGAAGGGGAGTCTAAAATAGAAAAGCAACATTGTGATCAAGGACCGGGCGGTAACACATAAAACACTTGGGAATATTCCATTCAAAGTTTGCCTCACCTTGACACAATAATGTGATCTATCCATTTTATGCTGGAATCTTGTAAAAGGTCATTCTGTTACGGTGAAAGGCCCTCAGTGTTATTGTCCATCTGTGATACTGGAGCCGTTAGGTTCCAGCAAACACAGTAGAATGCATGTGGAATGAATCAGACGCAAATAAACGTTCTTTTTAAATTAATGTTCCCATTAACGCAGAGTAGCTATTAACTCTGATGTGCTGTCATATATTTGAACACAGTGTAGCTGTGTGTATGACGTTGTGTCTCAGTAATCGATTGTAAATTATTTTTCAACAAATTGTGATGCTCGTTAATCCTCCAGTTGCAGTGGTTATCTAGCATGCATGTCAAAATGAGTACAGAATCCTGACCTTCAGAGCAGTGCTGTGTTTACAATAGGAAAGGAAATGACTCAATAAAAACCGGCCCTGACACTTATGGAGATATGTAATGAAACAAATAGTCCCCCCAAGGGTTTTCAATCCTTCAGAATGGTCTTATGTCTCCAGAAATTAGGGAAGACACTGTTCATTAGGTGCGTAGCAAAACTGTCATTCCTCAATTTAAAAAATGTTTCTTCAGACGCTTGTATTTGTTTGTGAGCTGAACTCCAAAGGGGTGTTTCAAATTTGTTAAAGATTTGGGGGCAAAGCATCAAAATCTCAAGTGATATGTTCGAAATTGCCAACCTGATGTCTTCTGAAGCGGTTTCAGGCCAGAAACGGTGCGGATTTAATCTCTCCCTGACACCAGTGATAGGTTTTCTTGTCTCATGATCAGTCTGAGCTAACCAGTAACAATGATCACATGATTCGATGGGCTCTTTTTGGACTGCGGCATTTAGACCAAAAGACCATTAGACGTTGGGGCAGAAATTAGGCCATTTGGCCCATTGAGTCTGCTCCACCATTCAATCAAGGCTGATAAGTTTCTCAACCCCATTCTCCCACTTTCTCCCAATAACCCTTGATCCCCTTGACAACCAAGGACATTTCTATCTCTGTCTTAATCATACTTAAAGACCAGGCCTCCACAGCCTCCTGTGACAATAAATTCCACAGATTCAGCTGAATCTTATTTCCATTCTAAAGAGTCTTCTCTTGACTCTGAAGTTGTGCCCATGGGGCCTAGTCTCTTCTGTTAATCTGATCAGGCCTTTCAGTATTCTGTAAGCTTCAATTAGATCCCCCGTGATCCTTCTAACTTCCATCGTGTATAGACCCCGAGTCCTCAAATATTCCTCATATGTTAAGCGTTTAATTCCTGGGATCATTTTCACGAACCTCCTCTGGGCCTGCTCCAGGGCCAGTACATCCTTCCTGAGGTATGGGCCCAAAATCACTCAAAATACTCCAAATGTGGCCTGGCCAGAGTTTTAAAAAGCCTCAGAGGCATATCCCTGTTTTTTATGTTCAAGTCCTCTCAAAGTAGATGCCATCATTGCATTTGCCATCCTCACCACTGACTCAACCTGCAAGTTTATTTTGCCAGAAACCAGGAGTGGAACTCCCAAGTCCCTTTGCCCTTCAGATTTCTGAATTTTCTTCCCATTTAGAAAATAGTCCATAGCTCTACTCTTCTGACCAAAATGCATGACCTCACACTTTCCCACGTTATACTCCATCTGCCACTTCTTTGCCCACTCTCCAAACCTGGAGCAGGAAAATTGACGTTTCAGGCAAAAGCTCTTCATCAGGAAGCCCTGATGAAGTGCTTTTGCCCGAAATATCGATTTTCCTGCTCCTCGGATGTTGCCTGACCTGCTGTGCTTTTCCAGCACCACTCTAATCTAGACTCTGGTTTCCAGCATCTGCAGTCCTCACTTTTGCCCACTCTCCTAATCTGTCTAAATCTTTTGGCAGCCTCCCTGTTTCCTCAATACCTCCACCTGTCTTTGTATTGTCTGCAAATTCGGCTGGAATGCCCTCAGTTCCCTCATCTATATCATGAATACATAAAATCCCAACCCTGAGCCTTGCAGACTGTCATTTGTCACCAGTTGTCATCCTGAGAAGGACCCTTTTATCCCCAATCTCTGCCTTCTGCCAGACAGCCAACCTTCTATCCATGCTAGTACCTTGCCTCTAACTCAATGGGACCTTATCTTACTCAGCAGCCTCCTGTGCGGCACCTTATCAAAGGCCTTCTGGAAGTCCAGATAGATAACATCCATTGGCTATCCTTGATCTAACCTGCTCATTACCTCCTCAAAGAATTCTAGCCAACCTGTCAGGCATGACCTTCCCTTGATGAAGCCATGATGACTTGGCCCTATTTTACCATAGCATGTCAAGAACTCAGAAATCCCATCCTTCACAATGGACTCCAAAATCTTACCAACAACCAAGGTTAGGCTAATCAGCCTGTAATTTCCCGCCTTTTACCATATTCCTTTTTAAATGGGGGTGGGGAGGGTACTTTAGCCATTTTCCAGTCCTCTGGGATGCTCCCTGACTCAAGTGATACCTGGAAGATCACCACTAACACTTCCACTATCTCTTCAGCTATCTCCTGCTGTTTGAAGCTTGCAGACATTGAGGTCCATGAGGCACATACGCCCCTCCATTGAGGAGGAGCAGGAAGGAAGATTTTGCACTCAGTTCAGCACATACTGTTCGCATTCAGAGGCTGTAATCTGGCAGGGCAGGGAATAGACCCATTACTATTATGATGTGGCTAAAACTGGACAACATATCTTTCTGTGACCACTGTCACCGCAACAGCCAATAAAATTACATCGTGCAAACTCATCTCACTCTTAAATTAGTGCCCCTTTGTTCTGAGTCTCCGAAGGGAAACATCCTCTCAGCATTTACCCTGTCGAGCCCCATAATAATTCTAGATGAGATCGTCTCTCATTCTTCTAAGCTCTAGTGAATAGAGTCCTAACCTGTTTCACCTTTGTTCATTAGACAATTCCTCCACACCAGAGATCATCCAAATGAACCTTCCTTGAACTGCCTCCGATGAAATGATATCTTTCTTTAATAAGGAGACCAAAACAGCCCACAGTGCTCCAGATGTGATCTCCCCAGCACCTTGTACAGTCGCAGTAAAACTTCTCTACTCTTATATACTCCAACCCCCTCCCCCCCACCGAAATAAGGGCCAACATTTGATTAGCTTTCCTGATTACCTACGGCCCCCTGTGTGCTAACTTTCTGTGTTTCATGTAACAGTAACCCCGTGTCTCGTTGTGTTGCAGCTTTCTGTAGTGTTCCTCTATTTCAATAATAGTGTTCTTTTGTTCCCTCTTCCGAAATGAACAACTTCACGTTTTCCCACATCATACTCCATTGGCCAACTTTTTGGCCACTTATTTAACCTATCCGTGTCGCCCTGTAAACTGGTTCTATCTCTCTCTCGCATCCTGCCTTTCCAACTATTTTTGGGTCGCGTGCAAATTTGAGTACAGTACATTGTGATTTAAGCCATCAACTGGCTTTGTAGGATATTCTCAGTTAAATGGAATACATGTTGTGTAAAGCTTCTTGAACAACTTTCTAGACTCTGCATCCACTGCTATTTATACTACTTATTCTTGACTCTTAGAGTCATAAAGCATGGGAACAGATCTTTCAGTCTAACCACTCCATGCTGCCCACTAGGCCCACCTGTTTGGCCCATATCCCTCCAAACATTCCTTATTCATGTATTTACCCAAATGTCTTTTAAATATTGTAACTGAATCCGCATCCATCACTTCCTCAGGAAGTTCATTCCACACACAAACCACTCTCTCTGTAAAGAAATTGCCTCTCATGTCATTTTAAAATCTTTCTCCTCTCACCTTAAATATATGCCTCCCCCCCCCCCCCAGCCTTGAACTCCCCCATCCTACGGTAAAGATACCTGCCATTCACCTTATCTATGCCCCTCATGATTTTATTAACCTCTATAAGGACATCCCTCAACCTCCTGCGCTCCACTGAAGAAGTCTCGGCCTATCCAGCCTCTCTTTATAACTCAAACCCTCCATTCCCATAAACACCCTGGTAAACCTCTTCTGAACCCTCTCCAGCTTAATAATATTTTTCTTATGACATGGAGACCAGAACTGAACATAGAATTCCAGAAGAGGCCACACCAACATCCTGCCCAACCTCAACATCACGGTCCCAACTCCTCTAGACCAAACTCTGAGCATTGAAGGCAAGCGCGCTGAATGCCTTCTTAACCACCCAATTTGTTGTGATACAAATGTGAAAGAACTATGTACCTGAACCTCTGGATCTCTCTGTTCTACAACACTACCCAAGGAGAAAGTGGGGACTGCAGATGCTGGGGATCAGAGTCGAAACGTGTGGTGCTGGAAAAGCGCAGCAGGTCAGGCAGCATCCGAGGAGCAGGAGAATCCACATTTCGGGCAAAAGCCCTAACGCCTGAAACGTCGATTCTCCTATTCCTCGGATGCTGCCTGACCTGCTGTGCTTGTCCATCGCACATTTTTCAACATTTCCCACGCCCCTGTTTTTAATTTTATAATTCTTGCCTTAGAGTTGAATCCTCTTTTTGTGAGGAAGATCTTGACTGACTTATCTTCAGGAACAACAATACTTCTGTCACAAATGAGCTCTTTGCTCGAAGTTTCCCATTTTTCAGATAGTAGATACAAACAGTTATTGAACTAGGAGCTCTGGAAGTAGGCATCAGCAACTGAAGCTGGATCTCACCAGTGTCTTGTTTATTCTGGAAGGGAAATATTCATCAAAAGCTGCTGGGAGGTCATCAAAAGTCATTTGTTTCTATTGATTCCCAGTGTCTGTGTGACACATAATCTGACACTTTTTTTCCCCTGTAATAGAAATGTGTGCCAACATGTTCTGCACTTGATTTCATTTCCAGTGCTAAAGACGTTCAGATCTTAGGAGTTGTGCTTTCTATATTTCCTCATTTGCTGGTTTATCAAATGGACCTGATTGCTTTATTTTCTTTATTGTAAAGATTGGTGCTAATAATTTTTGTTACTTGTTGATCGGCACTTGCAATTGTTGACTACTTTCTGGTTTGAAAGATTATGAGGATTTTGATCTCCTTGCATGAAATACAACCTATTGCCTTGTTATATTTTTGATTAGAGTTATTGTTGTCACTTTGTTGTTATGACGCTGGTTGTTGCAATACTCAAACTAAAAAGGGGTTTGAACTGATGTTTTCAACGTTAGGTTCCATTTTCCATTACCAATATGGTTCTTCCAAGAGAGGAATTGAAGATTTGGACCATTCTGCTATAATGTGCATTTCATTAACGCAAATTCACTATAGAATTGAATTGAATTTATTGTCACGTGTACCGAGGCACAGGGAAAAGCTTTGTCTTGAGAGCAATACCGACAGATCACAGAGTTAAGTAGCATAGATAGCAAACAATAGGTAAACAGCGGCAAAAACAAAACACAGGTACAGGTGAATATTAAGAGTTTGTGAGTCCATTCAGTATTCTAACAACAGTAGGCTAGAAACTGTTACAAAACTGGCTGGTGCATGTGTCCAGTCTTCTGTACCTTCTCCCTGATGGTAGATGTTGTAGAAAAACATCGCCAGGGTGAGATGGATCTTTGAGAATGCTAGTGGCCTTTCCTTGACAGCGGGCCTGGTAGATGGATTCTATAGATGGGAGGTTGGCCTTTGTGATTATCCGGGCCGAGTTCACCACTCTCTGTAACCGTCTCCGATCTTGAATGGTACAGTTGCCATACCAGGTAGTGATCCATCCAGACAGAATCCTCTCGATGGCGCACCTATAAAAGTTGGGAAGGGTATTCACCGTCATGCCAAACTTCCTCAGCTGCCTGAGGACAAAGAGATGTTGTTGGGCCTTTGTAACCAGTGCATCCACATGAAGAGTCCAAGAAAGCTTGTTGTGGATGACCACTCCCAGGAGCTTGACACTCTCCACTCGTTCCACCTCTGTGCTGTTAATGTGTAGGAGAGCATGTGTAACATCCTGCTGATAGTCAATAATGAGTTCCTTGGTTTTGCCGGCATTGAGAGCTGGGTTGTTCTCAGTGCACCATTTTTCCAGATCTTCCACCTCCCATCTGTAGTCTGTTTTGTTGCCATCTGAGATTCGACCGACTATGGTGGTGTCATCAGCGAACCTATAAATGGCATTAGTCTGGTATTTGGTGACACAGTCATGGGTATACAGACAGTACAGTATAACACGAGTGATGAATTGAGGACACTGTTTCTAAAGCGCAAACTTGTAAAACATGTGCTGGCTGTAGCGTCATGACATTACAAACACTTTAAGCACTGTTTCTAAAGCGTAATTTTTCTGTAACATGGGAGTTGCACAAGAATGCAACCATCACGTTATAAAAGAACGACCTGTATCCCTTTTCCAAGACGACTGTAAGCTTTCCCAATGAACTGTGGTCGGAGCTTTTTCAAAATGTCTTCAGTTGATAAGATGCAGTGATCTTTTTGACTGTATCAAAGATGTCTACTATGCCTGTCATGACCTTTGCAGAGGTATTATCGTGGCAATTTGTACATGATTGGATTTGCACTCTGTCGCAAATTGATATTTCATTTCCATGAATAAAATCAATAAGGTTGCTTAGTTGTTGAACAAAACTTTGGATTTGGAATTCAAACTATGAGAATTATAAAGGTTGCCAATAACATAACTGTTAGGGCTTTTAAACATCTTGCCCTGCTACAGGAAGGGTATTATTAAATTGGATAGGGTTCAGAAAAGATTTACCCACATGTTGCCAGGAATGGAGGGTTTAAGTAATGGAGAGAGGCTGGATAGGATGGGACTTTTTTTACTGGAGCGTAGGAGGTTGAGGGGCGACCTTATAGAGGTTTATAAAATCTTGAGAGGCATAGATAGGATGAATAGACAAGGTCTTTTCCCTGGGGTGGGTGAGTCCAGAATCAAGGGCATAGGTTTAGGGTGAGGGGGGAAAGATTTAAAAGGGACCTGAGGGGCAGTTGTTTTCACACAGAGGATGGTGCATGTGTGGAATGAACTGCCAGAGGAAGTGGTAAATGCAAGCACAGTTACAACATTTAAAAGACATTTAAACAGGTTCATGAATTGGAAGCATTTTGAGGGATATGGGCCAAATGCAGGCAAAAGTGACTAGTTTAGTTTGGAAACCTGTCATGGATGAGTTGGACCAATGGGTCTGTTTCCATGCTGTATGACTCCACAGTATTCCTGAGTTTCCTTGTTTTCTTTAAGTCTTTATCTGACGGATTATCGTCACTTGTGGTTGTTAAATTTGTTGACCAGTTCAGAAATATTTGTTAACTCACTGTTGGAACTAACGGTGCTCCTGAGCCTGGATTTTCAGGTGGAAACACGGTTCTTGATGTCTTCACTGATGGAATCAAATCTGTGCTGGGTGTCCAACCGATTTATGAGAGTACTCAACTCGGACTTTCATCACTTCTTGTGGGCTTTTAATACTCTTACTGCTCTTTTTTAACAAAAAAAAGCTTTTAACCTTTATTACTGGACGTAAAGGCTTTTTGAGACTTAGTGTTCCACTGTCATCTCTGGGGTGTTTTTATTTTGTGCAGAGATATCCCCTTAACAGCAGCTGTTCAGCTCTGTGTGCTTTACTGTGTATTTTTTCTTGCTAAAATGATTCTTTTTTTTTCAATTCTTCACTTCTCCAGATAATTGCTGATCTTTATTGCTGCCACAGTTTTTTAAATGTCATATATTCCACAGCTGCCAGCACCTTTTATCGTGTGGCTTGAAGCTACAGTATGAATTTGCGTTCAACACAGACCAAGAAGGCAAATTCAGGAACTGTCTTCAAGCTTAGATCTCAAAGCAATACTATTTATGATACATTAATAGTGCTGCACATGGGCATCACAACTATACCATGTCTTAACTTACATTTGCATTAGATAAGGGTTAATCTGTCTCTGTGAACCTTCATGTCGATATGCTCTTGTCTCTCTGAGGCTTGGGTCTTGTGATTGCTCTTTCAGAGTGTTCTAACTCTGCCCACTCTGTACTATTTGTACTCGGTGATGTGCGACTCTCTGACATCACTTCTCCAGGGCCGTGGATGTCAGGGATGAGCAGTGTGATAATGTAACAACCACTGAGAAGGATGTGGTAGTCATGGAAACAAACATTGTGTTTTTAGATGGTGAATGGCTGAAAAGGACCTGTGTCCGAGAGCTAGCTTACCGTAATGGTATGCAGCATATTTGGGAATCTCTGAGGCTCACCTTTATTGAACAGAGTACGGGGAAGCAGGATTTTGTTTCATTTATAATCTCAGTTACTAATCAGCAAAGTTTATTGTCGGTGCCCTTGACTCCTTCCCTCAGCTCAGGCTCTGAGCAACTGTTGGTTCCGTCCTGACAGCCTAAAAGACTAAAAAACCAATCATGACTTGATTGCTCGTCAATGATGCCAGGCAGACAGTACTGGTATCGTGATGCCAACAGTAATCCTGCACCAATTGCCCAGAAGCCCGTCCCTCCGTTACTGCTGGCGTGCTGAGGCACACTTGACCAGCATTCGTCATTGCTTCAGTCAAATCCCGTGGGAGCTAAGAGAAGGCCATTGGTTGGCTACATAAGAGCCTCACTTGGGTCAAGGGTGAATGTGTCAGCCAGAGCCATTCCTGTCACAGGTAAAAGACACTGAGTTCGGTACACATCAGGCACAGTGCTACACCAAGTGTATGCAATTTCACAGCCTTCCCCTAACCTGTCTCATACCAGCCATCTCACCCCCAAGGAGGCTGGAAAAGTTGGCCACAGACTTTCTCTCTCTCTCTCTCTCTCTCTCTCTCTCTCTCTCTCTCACACACACACACACACACAGAGTCATGCACACTTCACACACTTCACACACACACACACACAATCATGCGTGCACAATGCACACAGACACATGCACACACACATTCACACACACATCATAAGTATATACACCAGGGTTCAACCCCAGGGCATCAATGTGGACTTCAACAGTTTCCTTATTTCCCCTTCCCCCACCTCACCCCAGTTCCAAACTTCCAGCTCAGCACTGTCTCCATGACTTGTCCTACCTGCCTATCTTCTTTCCCACCCATCCACTCCACCCTCCCCCCCCGCTCCCGACCTATCACCTTCATCCCCTCCCCCACTCACCGATTGTACTCTGTGCTGCTTTCTCCCCACCCCCACCCTTCTCTCATTTATCTCTCCACCCTTCAGGCTCTCTGCTTTTATTCCTGATGAAGGGCTTTTGCCCGAAACACGATTTTACTGTTCCTCGGATGCTGCCTGAACTGCTGTGCTTTTCCAGCACCACTGATCCAGAATCTGGTTTCCAGCATCTGCAGTCATTGTTTTACCTATAAGCATATACACATTCAGTTACACTCACACACAGTCATTCCTCGCACACACATCTACTAACACTCATTCACGCACACACAGAGACATGTGCACAAACACAGACGCACCCACACACACACAGACACACCCACACACACACAGACGCACACACACACACACACACAGACACACCCACACACACAGACACACCCACACACACACAGACGCACGCACACACACAGACACACACACAGACGCATGCACACACACACACACTCATAAGCACACACATACACACTCACACATACATTTACTCACATACATTCCAGCACACACACTGATGCATACAGAGAGAATCACAGATAGACACGCACACACGCTAATGCACACACCTTCATTCATACAAACATTCACTCACACACACACTCTCTCATAAGCATACACATACACACACTCACATGAATTTACTCATGCCTCCACTCACACACTCTCACACACACAGCGAATCACAGACACACACACATACACTAACACACGCACACACACATTCAGTCACACACATATTCACATTTACACACACACACACCTGGGTGTGTTGCAGCAGTGACACGAATCCTATAAGTATTCAGTGCTCTCATCGAGGTATTAATAGTTCTTTAGCTCATCACTTGTCATGTTGCTGGGTGATACTGGCCGGGTGGTTTCACAGTTGCACCAATCAGAAGCTGTGCAGTTGGCATCAGTGTCCCAAAGTGGTGAAGGATGGCGAAAGTTATCCAAGGGTCAAATTGCTGACAGTCCCCAGCTTTGAGGGAGGAGGAGATGGATTGTTAAAGAAACGATCACCTTTGAATCTGATTGAAAATCATTCCCCCTTAGTCCTGCTCAATTTATCCTTAGATCCTGAAGTCAAAGGTCATTGTTAATGAGACAGCCCCCCTGTGAGAGAAACATCCTTCTAATGTCAGGGGCATTTTTACAAGCTGATGTTTGAAAAATAGTTCTGTAATGACCATAACAAGCAGCTGTTTTACAATCCTTCATAGTTGAAGCCTAGTCCTCAATTCACGCGTTGTGTTTCATGTTCATTTTGACAAGGCGTGCAGCGTATTAAGCAAGCTCGTGAAGATAAAAGGCCTGTTTATCTCCATGTCCAGCTGTGGCCCTCAGCACTCTCCAAGAGTGACAGATCCCACAGATTACCGGGACGGCGATCTTGTCAGAATTTCCAACTGGAGACAAATTTGTGAATATTTTTAAGACCTTGCCGTGTAACGAATACTTACAAGATTCTGTGTTTTTTTTTAAAAACGTACACCTGCCTGAACCTTCATATCGTTCATGCAACAGCTCTCGCATTCACATAGCGCCTGTACATCAAAGCCGTACAACTAGATGTGAGAGCGGTGGAGAATTCCAGGGAGTGTGAAGGAAAGAGAGAGGCCGTGTTGTTGAGGGAGGGAATTTTAGAATTCAGAGCCAGAATAGATCGAGGTGAGACTGCTTAAGGCGGTTTGAAAGAAATCAGGATGATCAAGGGGCCAGAATTGAAGGAGTGCAGAAACATTGACATAGAACCATCGAAAATAGGAACAGGAGTAGGCCATTCAGCCCATTGATCCTCTCCACCATTCAATATGATCAATGCTCATCATCCAAGTCAGTCCCCTACTCCTGCCTTCACACCCTCTGATCCCTTTAGCCCTGAGAACACTCAATGGTTTGGCCTCATCACTTTCTGTGGGAGAGACCTTCGCGCTCTCAGGGTGAAGAGAGGTCAGGAGGGATTGGAGGAAATTGCAGAGAGGGATCATTGAGGTATTTGTACCAAAGAAATGGGAGCAAGAGAGGGAGAAGGTCACTTTTGTGTTGGCTGCAGTCCACCGAGACAACATCCAAGTGGACGTTGTTAGGACGTTTTGGTTTCTGAATGTTCAGATAGCAGTGTCAACCTTGTGTCATCAATGAGGGGACATGTGGAGAGTTAGCAGGTAAAGCAGTCTGAACATGTGGGCGGCACGGTAGCACAGTGGTTAGCACTGCTGCCTCACAGCGCCTGAGACCCAGGTTCAATTCCCGATTCAGGCGACTGACTGTGTGGAGTTTGCACGTTCTCCCCGTGTCTGCGTGGGTTTCCTCCGGGTGCTCCGGTTTCCTCCCACAGTCCAAAGATGTGCGGGTCAGGTGAATTGGCCATGCTAAATTGCCCGTAGTGTTAGGTAAGGGGTAAATGTAGGGGTATGGATGGGTTGCGCTTCGGCGGGTCGGTGTGGACTTGTTGGGCTGAAGGGCCTGTTTCCACACTGTAAGTAATCTAAAAAAAATGGTCCCCAGGGATTGCAAATCGGGAGAAAGCAATTCCCCCTTGTCCCATATATACAACATGTATATCCTCTAGATTGGAAGGAGTCATTCCAACACGAGGCATGACTTTTTGCAGCCCATTCTGGACGGCTGTTGTGGCTCTGTGGTAGTGTCCCTTCCTCTGGACTGGGAGGCACGGGTACAAATCCCATCCGCTCTGGAGGGTTTGTAATGACATACCTACGCGCCATCAGTCAACGGAACTGAACGTTGAGAGGGAAACATAACAGGAAACAAATTTCATACTGGACTGGCTGGATAAGCTTGGGCTGTTCTCTTTAGACCAGAGACGGTCAAGGGGGGGATTATGAGGGACGTGGACAGGGTGATGGGAAAGCAGCTGTTCCCCTCAGTTGAAAGGTCAGTAACAAAGGGGGCATTATTTTAAGGTGAAAGGCAGGAGTTTTGGAGGGGATTTGAGGGACTGTCTTTTTTCTCACTCAGAGGGTGGAATTGTCTGTGGGGGGAGGGGCGTATTTGAGGCGGGAAACCTCCCAATCTTGAAAAAGTACTTGAATAAGCACTTGGAAATCACTAGAGGCTGTGGTCCTAGTGTTGGACTAAGTATGTTTTTGCCAGTACAGATTGGATGGGTTGAAGGGCCTCCCTGTACTGTGCAACCCTGGAATCAATAGCCACAAATTCCTTACCCAAATCCCCTCAGTCTGAAATCAGATGCTGGTACGACCACTGAAAATGCTGGAGAAACTCAACAGGTCTGGCAGCATCCGTGGAGAGAGAGAGAAACAGAGTCAGCCTTTCGAGTCCGGTCTGACTCTCCTTCACAGCACACGTTCACTCTCCAAGCTCAAGACATTAACCGCGTTTTACTCTTTCGAAGGGTGAGGAGTTTTTCCAGCATTCTCCATGTTTGCTGATGATTTCTAGCATGTGCAGTGTTCTGTTTTTATTTAAACAAATGCTGAGCAGGAAATGTTTTCTTGGTTAAAAACGTAAATGATTGTGTTGGGGGGGGGTGGTTGTGGTTTGGGTAGGGCAGACTCCTACTGCAGTTCACTCTTTGGCATTAGTACTAGTTCTCAAGTTATTAGCTCTGTCCAGTGTGCATGCGATTCGGTTATTTATCTTCCTGAAGCTAGAGGAATTCAAAAGCTAAACTTAGCATATCAATGACATTATTGTGGGCAAGGTGACATGCCCCTGTTGGAAACTTGGAAAATGCTCAGTGAATAGTTTCTACCGCACTCTGAGCATTCACGGTAAGTTGCACTGCAGCGAACTTTCTAGTAATCTCTGGCTGCCCTTGATTGTTTTGATGGCCAAAGCTGTATCACGGTGCAAATATTTGCTTCCTAAAAAGGAAACGCGTTTGTCCACATTGTAAATGTATTGCTTCAGTTGTCTGCTGGGCGATGGACAAATCACAACTCACCCTTTGTTGCCAAAAATGGTTGACCTCCTCCCTTCCAATGTTCCTCACCTCTCTGGAAAACCCAGGGCACTCTCAGGGTCAACATTTGTTTGAAACTGCAGGAGCTGTCTTTCAACAGGCAAAATACTGAGGGCTCGCACTAGCCCGATGGCACCTCTTTCTCGGACAATTCAGATTCAAAATCCCAAAGGGGTAGGCCGCTTAGGTTTGAGGTAGGAAGACATGTTTTTTTTTTCACTCCAGTGTTTGGAGTTCTCCACCTCAGAAAATGGTTGCAGCCTCAATCATTGAACACATTCAAGACAGAAGTCACTCGATTCCTGGATATTCAAAACACCAAGGAATTATGGCGATAATGCGGGAAGATAGTGCTGAGGTAGAAGACCAGGTGGGATCCACTTGAATTGCTGAGCAGACCTGAAGGGCTGGATGGCCTACTCCTATTTTCTTATCAAAGTGCTGGACGTGGTGGCTCTCTTTCATAGGAAGAGAGAAATCGGGTCAGAGCCCATGAAACAAAAGGTTGTGGAGAAGAGGAGGTAGTGAAGGGTAAGAAAGAGAGAGCGAGGTGGTCACTGTGGCTCAATGCTTAGCACTGTTGCCTCAGAACATTAAGGATCTGGGTTCAATTCCACCCTCGGGCCACTGTCTGTGTGGAGTACATTCTCCCCGTGTATCTGTGAATTTCCTCCAGGTGCTCTGGTTTCCTCCCACAGTCACAAGGATGTACAGGTTAGGTGGATTGGCCATGCTAAGTCACCCATGGTGTCCAAGGATGTACAGGTTAGGTGGATTGGCCATGTTAAGTCGCCCATGGTGTCCAAGGATGTACAGGTTAGGTGGATTGGCCATGCTAAGTCACCCATGGTGTCCAAGGATGTACAGGTTAGGTGGATTGGCCATGCTAAGTCGCCCATGGTGTCCAAGGATGTACAGGTTAGGTGGATTGGCCATGCTAGGTTGCCCATGGTGTCCAAGGATGTACAGGTTAGGTGGATTGGCCATACTAAATTGCCCAAAGTGTTCAGGGATGTGCAGACTAGATGGGCTAGTTGTGGGAAAGGCAGGGCTACAGGAATGGAGTGGGTCTGGGTGGAATGCTGTTTGGAGGGTTGGTGTGGACTCGATGGGCTGAATAGCCTACTTCCACACCATTGGGATTCTGTGATACTCGACAGGTCTGAAAGATCTGTGGAAAGAGAAATAGAGTGAAGGATTGACCTGAGGTGATGCTAAGACAGCTCCTCGCTAGCTGGGGAGTACCTATAGTCTTTGAGGTAAAAACGAGGCCTTCAGTCCAGCCGTGCAGAGGGGTGGGTTGGAAATTACCCTACCCCGAGGAGCAAGAACTGGTACATGAGGGAGCAAATACTTGCCCCCAGTACGATAAACGCCGATGTTAGGAACGGTTTAACGACCTGCAATTTTATTGCTTTCCCACTGCTCTTAACAAATAAACCCAATTAAACAGAATCACAAGCAGCTTCTTGGTAAAATTTCCCAAACGTGACTGCTTATATCCGTGTCTTGTTTAATTGAATTCAATTCTCTGAACGTAATCTTGGGATTGTTAGCCCAGGCCTCTGGATTCTGAGTCTGGTCATTTAATGGCAATCTTAATGTCAGGTTGGCACAACCCGTCTCCCCAACTGGATAGTAAATTGTCACAAAAGCAAGAAACAAGTGCACTGTATTTTCTAAGGTGGATGGTAAGAGATATTGCCGGGAGAGTCATAGAATGGTTGCAATGTAGAAGGAGGCCATTTGGCCTAGCCTGTCTGTACTAGCCCTAGTGTTAGGTGCCTACTCTATCGACCTGTCCAGGAAGGGCTGAATTTTCTGCCACCCTCTCCCCCACCCCTACACTGGTGGTCTGTTTTTTGAATAAAAGTTGTTTTTAAATGTGTTGGGGTGAGTATATCCGCATGGATAGCAAACTGGCTCACTAATAAAAGGCTGGAAATCGGGATGAAGGGGAGCATTTTCAGAATGGCAGCCGGTAACTGGTGGAGTGCCACAGGGATCAGTGCTGGGATCCCCAATTATTTACAATGTTTATTAATGACTTGGAGGAGAAAAGTGAATGCTCTCTCACTGAATTCGTAGAGGAAGCAAAAATAAGTGGGAAGGTGAGTGGTGAGGTTGAATCAAAGAGTCTGCAGAGGCAGACTGACAGGTTAAGTGAGTGGGGAGAAAGGTTTGGCAGACAGAATATAATGTGGGAAAACATGAGGTTATACACTGTGGCAGAGAATAGAGGGTCTGAGTATTACTTAAATGGTGAAAGACTGCGGAAAGCTCCAGCGAGGCGTTCTCGTGCACACATCACATAAAACTAACATTCCAGTTCAGCAGGGAATGAGTATAGAAGTTGGGAAATTGTGCTTAAAGTATACAACATCAGACCACACAAAGGGGTTGAACATCTTTACAAAGACAGTGGCATAATGTCACTTGCCAATGTTTAAAGAACTTAACTAAGGAATTAGGAGAGCTAATGCAGGCCAAGAAATGTCCTTGGAAATGTGGCATTAAGGAAAATCCCAAGGCATTTTATATATATATATATATATATATATATATTTATTATTTATATAAGGAGCGTGAGGGCGGCATGGTGGCTCAGTGGTTAGCACTGCTGCCTCACAGCACCAGGGACCTGTGTTCAATTCCTGCCTCGGGTGACTGACTATGTGGAGTTTGCACATTCTCCCCGTGTCTGCGTGGGTTTCCTCTGGGTGATCCAGTTTCCTCCCACAATCCAAAGACGTGCAGACTAGGTGAATTGGCCATACTAAATTGCCCATAGTGTAAGGTGCATTAGTCAGGGATAAATGCAGGGTCAGGGAATGAGTCTGGCTGTGTTACTCTTCAGAGGGTCGGTGTGGACTTGTCGGGCCAAAGGGTCTGTTTCCACACTGTAGGGAATCTAATATAATAACTAGGGAAAGGGTAGGTCCAGTCAAGGATGAAGGAGGGAACTTATGAGTGCAGCCAGAGGAAGTGGGTGAGGTACTTGATGAGTACTTTGCACTGATATTCATCCACGAGATTAGAGAGAGGGTATGACGATATTCTGAGGCATGTCGATATTAAGAAGGAGATATTAAGAAGTTGGTTGTCTTGAAAAATGTTGAGGGAGGTCAGTCGCCCAAGGCCTGATGGGATCTCCCCCAGAATACTGAGGGAGGTGAGGGAGAAGCTGACTGGGGCCTTGCAAAGGATCTCTGTATCCTCTTTAACCGCACTCGAAGTCCCAGAAGCCTGGAGAGGAGATAATGTTGTTCCTTTGTTTAAGAAGAGCAACAGGGATAATCCAGGAAATTATACACCAGCGAGCCTTACGTCAGTGATGGGGAAATTATTGGAGAAGGGTCTTAGTGACAAGATTTACTTACATTTGGAAAAGAATAGACTCATAGCTTTGTGAGGGGGAAATCTTGTCTCACAAATTTGATTGAGCTTTTTGAGGAAGTGATGAAGATGATTAATGAAAGGGTAGGGCAGTAGATGTCATCTACATGGACTTTATTAAAGCATTTGATAAGGTCCCTTATGGTAGGCTGGTCCTGAAGATTAAGACACATTGCATCTGTGGTGAGTTATTAAGTTGGTTTGGTCATTGGGGTAGTTGGGGAGGGATGTTTCTCTGTATGGGGTGGGGGGGTCTGACCACAATGATCAGTCCTGGGACCTCTGTTGTTTATATATCAATGACTTTGGGTGAATCATTTGGGTGAACTGGATGGTGGTCACTTGCAGAAGGTGTGAAATACTGAGGAAGGTTGTCAAAAGGAGAGAGCAGGATAGAGACCAGCTGGAAAGTAGGGTGAAGAAGTGGCAAATGGAGTTTAATCTGGGCACACGTGAGATTAAACACTTTGGGAGGTCAAGTACAAAAGGAAAGTCGCACAGTTACTGGCAGAGCCCCGAGAAGCATTGTTATATAGAGGGATTAGATTCCCTACAGTGTGGAAACAGGCCCTTCAGCCCAACCAGTCCACACTGACCCGCCGAAGAATAACCCACCCAGACCCATTTCCCTCTGACTAATGCACCTAACACTATGGGCAATTTAGCATGGCCAATTCACCCTGACCTGCACATCTTTGGACTGTGGGAGGAAACTGAAGTACCTGGAGGAAACCCACACAGACATGGGGAGAATGTGCAAACTCCACACAGATAGTCACCCGAGGCTGGATTTGAACCTGGGTTCCTGGTGCTGTGAGGCAGTAGTGCTAACCACTGAGCCACCTAGTCCATAGCTCCCTGAAAGTGGCAACACAAGTGGAGAAGCTGATAACAGAAGGCACGTGGCATGCTTGCCTTCATCTGTCGGGACATTGGGTATGAAAGCTGACAGGTCGTGCAGCTGTATAACACTTTGGGAAGGCCACATTTGGAGTAATATATACAGTTCTGGTCACCACACTATGGGAAGGAGGTGGGGGCCTTGGAGAAGTTGCAAAAGAGGTTTACCAGGATGGTGCCTGGATTGGAGAGTATAAGCTATAAGGAGAGGTTGGCAAACTTGGATTACTTTCACTGGAGACTGGGCTGGGACATGATAGAGGTGTTGCGCCTGCCAGATTGTGTGCTTTACCTCTTATATCCAACAAAAGAACTGAGTCAACTCTGAATAATAATAATAAACGATAGCATTCATCCATTTGACACAGTTAATACTGTCACAACAAAATACATTATAAGTCAACAGTTTACATTACGAAAGCTGCCCTGTGCTTTAACCTACCTCTGGATGACCAATACTAGAACCCAACCTTACTCCATGTGGTGATGTTGTCTGGCCTTCTCCCGATGAGTTCAGGGTTGCCATCTCTTCTCGGTCGTTGGTCTCGGGTTACCATGCTGAGCTTGGCGCTGCGGTGATTCTTACACTCCAACATCCTTGCGCCTTTTGGGGAGGGGCCTTGAGTGTCCTCCAATAGATTGATCAGGGCTCCGTCACCCTGATTTGTCAGGCCCAACCGGGTGTTGGCCCTGTTGATGGCAGGGTAGTCCTTGGGCCTGTATTCCTGGAGGTGCTGGGCACGCGTACCATCCTGCAACTACGAGTGTGAGGCGCACCTTGTGTCTGGTACACACCCCGATGTTTCCAATCGCCCTGAGGATGACATTCCATTGACTCCATTCAAACCCAAATTCAGTTTTGTATTGTTGGTTCTGCAGGTTAGTTGCAAACTGTCTATTGGTGGCTGCGGCCTGTCTGGAATCTGCAGTATGTTCATTAGCTCACTCGCCTTGGTCAAGGCTTGCCTTAATTTCCCAGCATGCCTTAGTCATTGTTCAGCCTTTATAAATCCATCACAAACTCATCATTTTGAGTGACCCGTCCAGCCACAGAGATATATAAAAATATAGAAAGGCATGCTCAGGGTGGAAAGTTGGAGTCTTGTACTTTCCCAGGGTGGAGGTGTCAAATACGAGAGGGGGAAAGTTTAAAGAAGATGTGGGAGGCAAGTTTTAACACAGAGGGTGGTAGGTGCCTGGAAGACTCTACCAGGGAATGCAGATACAATAGCAACGTTTAAGAGGCGTTTATACAGACACATGAACAGGCAGAGAATAGAGGGAAACTGACAGTGTGTAGCCAGATGGGATTAGTTTAAACTAGTATCAAGATGGGCACAGATGTGGTGGGCCAAAGGGCCTGTTGCTGCGCTATAATGTCCTATGTTCGATGTTCACATCTGCAAAACTGTGATAGTTTTGGGCCCCTTCTCTAAGGAAAGATATACAGGCACTGGGGGCAGACCAGAGAAAATAGAGGATTATCAAGTCAGCCATGATCTCATTGAATAGTCAACGTTACAGGTGTAACCCTTCTTCAGGGCTAGGAGAGGGTGTGGGGGGTGGTGGGGATGGGTGGGGGGGAGGAAGCTGCAGAGAAAGGGGGTGGTGGTGGTGAAGTGGGGATAGTTGGAGACAGGCAGAGGGTACGACCTGGTTGGTCGATGGGAGGAATGGATCCAGTTGATGGCAGAGAGTGGGGAGGGACTGGGAAGTGAGTGGGGGGATGGGAAGGGAGTGGGGGAATGGGAAGGGAGTGGGGAGGGACTGGGAAGGGAGTGGGGGGATGGGAAGGGAGGCTATTTGAAATTGGAGTTCACCTAACCCCACCTCACCACCCTACGCCCGTCACCCCCTTTATCTTCAGCTCCCCCTCATACCCACCCCCAGTCCTGAAGAAGGGTTACACCTGCCTTGCTGGGTTCTTCCAGCCTCCTGCCTGTCCATTTTGGATTCCAGCATCTGCAGTTTTTTTGACTCTAACCATGATCTCCATGAATGGCGGAGCCGACTCGATGGGCTGAGTGGCCTACGTCGGCTCCTACGTCTAATGCTAATAACTGACCAGATAACCAGTTCTGAGTGACATTGGGCTGGGGGAAGTGAGGACACGAGGGAATGTCCCTCTTTGAATAGTGCTGAGGGATCCCGAACGGTCCAGTGGGCAGGTATGATTTTCACAGCTCCTATAACAGTGCAGCACTCCCCAAGTCCCCCACAGGGTGGAGCGGCCTGGATAGCAGACTCAACTGTCTTGAATTGACCAACCCCTGAACTCAGAGCCGTGAGTGATCGAATGGCGGGGCAGGCCCGATGGGCTGAACGGCCTCATTTTGCTCCAATATCTTATGGGGGCTCAAGGGCTTGGCAAAATCCCAGCTGCGGCAGTGTGTGCTCCAGTCCTCAGACTGGTCAGGCCTGGGTTTTAGATGACCTAATGTGAAGAGAGTTTCTGCCTGAACCTCTTGCTATTGTGAGCTTCCTCCATCCAGCCCTGCCCTCTGAACTGTCTCTCTTGTGCTCTCATTCTATAAATCACAAACCCCTTGTTGGATTTACTGCTGCACCTGCTCCAGAGATATCCTTTAGCTCCTGTTCACTCATATCTCATGGAGAGATACAGCACGGAAACAGACCCTTCGGTCCAACCAGCCCATGCTGACCATAATCCCAAACTAAACCAGTCCCTGCTCCTGGCCCATATTCCTCTAAATATTTCCTACTATATTATAAATGGCTTTTACATTGTACCCACCTCCACCACTTCCTCGTGAAGTCCGCCCCACCCTCTGTGTAAAATATTTGCCCCCCCCCCCCCCCACCCCTCATCTTTTTATTTTAAATCTCTCTCCTCCCACCTTAAAAATGTCTCAGCCACCAACCCTTACCCAGCCCATCCCTCCGAATGTTCCTGAGTGAAGGTGAATTGCCCGTTGCTGGGTGATGGAGCAAGGGCCAGTGGAGGTCAGTCAATTGAGCCCCACCTAGAGATAGAAGCTCAGCCCTTCCAGCTGTTACAGTTTTGACACCAGCCGCCACCTTCACCATATCGTGTGTGCAGACATTGTTTGAGGAGACAGTGAGGTCTGCAGATGCTGGAGACCAGAGCTGAAAATGTGTTGCTGGAAAAGCGCAGCAGGTCAGGCAGCATCCAAGGAACAGGAGATTCGACATTCCTGAAGAAGGGCTTATGCATTTTCAGTGCAGACATTGTTTCCCCAGTTTCAATTGTATTGCCTCGGGGGTAAATCTAAAAGAGGAGAGACAAATCCATGATAAGCACCTGAAGCAGATCGATAGCTTGCAAAAGGTGACCATCCAGCCTTTCCTGTGTCCCCCCTTCGGCAACCCTGACACTGTGATGGAAGATTTGCAGCTTCAATGGCAGAGCGTCGCTGACAGGAATTTATTGGCGAGCTGTCTCGATAATGCATTGTGCACTGGCACCGTCCCCGCGAGCGTGGCCACGAGAAGTGAAGGAAATTACATTTTCAGAGTCAGAGCCAGATAATACAGCCCTATCATCGGGAAAACCGCAGGCATTTTCACATCTGTAAGCCCTGAGCTTTGTGATCCTTCTTTCTTCGCCCCCTTCTGTCTCTCTCTCTCTCTGTGCGGTTTGCTTAGAAAAGCTAAGCTTCAGAGAGATACAGGCGTGATCCAGAGTGAATCTCTGGATGCATTCAAGCAGGACACCAGTCAACTCTGCGTCTGTGCATGCCGTGTGGAAATATAGTGTAACCTGTACTAAATACCAGAAGGTCATCTTCGAAATCCTTCCATATTCGCTGTGTTTTCTGTGTGCATCCATGATAAGCACAGATTTTGAGTGGAGCAGTTTTCACTTTGAAAGATCTTTTTTCTTCCATCGCTCAAATGTTTCCTTCACTTTTCTATCCCTTGCAATTGTGGCTTCTCCCCTTTCTCTCTCTCTCTCCTATTCCCTGCCGCATTCCTTTTCTCTCCTTCACATCTTTCGTATTCCCAGCTTCCTCCACCACTCTTATCTTCCTTATCTTAGCGTCATAAAGTCCCAACGGTGTGGATTTGGCCTGTTGAGTCCACATCAGCCTCCCAGACAGTATCCCGGCCAGACTCAGTCCCCTACCCTGTAACCCTGCAATTCTTACGGCTAATCCACTCCACATCTTTGGACTGCGGGAGGAAACTGGAGCAGCCGGAGGAAACCCACACAGATACGGGGAGAATGTGGAAACCCCACACAGTTGCCTGAGGTTGGAATCGAACCCAAGTCCCTGGCACTGAAAGGCAGCAGTTCTCTCTTTCCATCTCCCTCTCTCTCTCTCTCTCGTCTCTCACTCCATCCCCTCCTCTACAATCTTTGTTCCCTTTAGTTTCTCAGTCTCTGGCCCTGTGACTCTCTTCCTCTGAAAGACAGCCACTTATCGCTACACAATCTCTACCAATTCGGGAGACAGGGGACGAAACGTCTGCAACACAAATTCCCAGCTCGGCGAACAGAACCAAAACAACGAGCACCCGAGCCACATATCTTCTCACAAACTTCGGTAGAAATACATTTACACTGTAGTCACTCCCACACTGTCTCCCCCCACACTCCCACACTGTCTCCCCCTGCACTCCTGCATTGTCTCCCCCCACACTCCCACACTGTCTCCCCCCACACTCCCACACTGTCTCCCCCCACACTCCCACACTGTCTCCTCCAGCACTCCCGTGCTGTCTCCCCCCACACTCCCACACTGTCTCCCCCCACACTCCCACACTCTCTCCCCCTGCACTCCTGCATTGTCTCCTCCAGCACTCCCACACTGTCACCCCCCACACTCCCACACTGTCTCCCCCCACACTCCCACACTGTCTCCCCCCACACTCCCACACTCTCTCCCCCCACACTCCCACACTCTCTCCCCCCGCACTCCCACACTGTCTCCCCCCATACTCCCACACTGTCTCTCCCAGCAATACCGCACTGTCTACCCCGCACTCCCACACTGTCTCTCCCAGCACTCCCACACTGTCTCCCCCCACACTCCCACACTCTCTCCCCCCGCACTCCCACACTGTCTCCCCCCACACTCCCACACTGTCTCCCCCAGCACTCCCACACTGTCTCTCCCAGCAATACCGCACTGTCTACCCCGCACTCCCACACTGTCTCCCCCCACACTCCCACACTGTGTCCCCCCACACTCCCACACTGTCTCCCCCCGCACTCCCACACTGTCTCCCCCCACACTCCCACACTGTCTCCCCCCGCACTCCCACACTGTCTCCCCCCACACTCCCACACTGTCTCCCCCCCACACTCCCACACTGTCTCTCCTAGCACTCCCACAGTGTCTCCCCATGCACTCCCACACTGTCTCCCCCCGCACTCCCACACTGTCTCCCCTAGCACTCCCACACTGTCTCCCCCTGCACTCCCACACTCTCTCCCCCCGCACTCCCACACTGTCTCCCCCCACACTCCCACACTGTCTCCCCCAGCACTCCCACACTGTCTCTCCCAGCAATACCGCACTGTCTACCCCGCACTCCCACACTGTCTCCCCCCACACTCCCACACTGTCTCCCCCCACACTCCCACACTGTCTCCCCCCGCACTCTCACACTGTCTCCCCCAGCACTCCCACACTGTCTCCCCTAGCACTCCCACACTGTCTCCCGCCATACTCCCACACTGTCTCCCTCCACACTCCCATGGTGTCTCTCCCAGCAATACCGCACTGTCTACCCCTGCACTCCCACACTGTCTCCCGCCGCACTCGAACATTATCTCCCGAGCACTCCCACACTGTCTCCCCAAGCCCTCCAACACTGTCTTCCCCTTCACTCCCACACTGTCTCCCCCCACACTCCCACACTCTCTCCCCCCACACTCCCACACTCTCTCCCCCCGCACTCCCACACTGTCTCTCCCAGCAATACCGCACTGTCTACCCCGCACTCCCACACTGTCTCTCCCAGCACTCCCACACTGTCTCCCCCCACACTCCCACACTCTCTCCCCCCGCACTCCCACACTGTCTCCCCCCACACTCCCACACTGTCTCCCCCACCACTCCCACACTGTCTCTCCCAGCAATACCGCACTGTCTACCCCGCACTCCCACACTGTCTCCCCCCACACTCCCACACTGTCTCCCCCCACACTCCCACACTGTCTCCCCCCGCACTCCCACACTGTCTCCCCCCACACTCCCACACTGTCTCCCCCCACACTCCCACACTGTCTCCCCCCCACACTCCCACACTGTCTCCCCCCGCACTCCCACACTGTCTCCCCCCACACTCCCACACTGTCTCCCCCCCACACTCCCACACTGTCTCTCCCAGCACTCCCACAGTGTCTCCCCATGCACTCCCACACTGTCTCCCCCCGCACTCCCACACTGTCTCCCCTAGCACTCCTACACTGTCTCCCCCTGCACTCCCACACTCTCTCCCCCCGCACTCCCACACTGTCTCCCCCCACACTCCCACACTGTCTCCCCCAGCACTCCCACACTGTCTCTCCCAGCAATACCGCACTGTCTACCCCGCACTCCCACACTGTCTCCCCCCACACTCCCACACTGTCTCCCCCCACACTCCCACACTGTCTCCCCCCGCACTCTCACACTGTCTCCCCCAGCACTCCCACACTGTCTCCCCTAGCACTCCCACACTGTCTCCCCCCATACTCCCACACTGTCTCCCTCCACACTCCCATGGTGTCTCTCCCAGCAATACCGCACTGTCTACCCCTGCACTCCCACACTGTCTCCCCCAGCACTCCCACACTGTCTCCCCTAGCACTCCCACACTGTCTCCCCCCATACTCCCACACTGTCTCCCTCCACACTCCCATGGTGTCTCTCCCAGCAATACCGCACTGTCTACCCCTGCACTCCCACACTGTCTCCCGCCGCACTCGAACATTATCTCCCGAGCACTCCCACACTGTCTCCCCAAGCCCTCCAACACTGTCTTCCCCTTCACTCCCACACTGTCTCTCCCCGCACTCCCACACTGTCTCCCCCTTCACTCCCGCACTGTCTCCCCGAGCACTCCCGCACTGTCTCCCCCTGCACTCCCACACTGTCTCCCCCTGCACTCCCACACTGTCTCCCCCCGCACTCCCACACTGTCTCCCCCCACACTCCCACACTGTCTCCCCCCGCACTCCCACACTGTCTCCCCCTTCACTCCCGCACTGTCTCCCCGAGCACTCCCGCACTGTCTCCCCCTGCACTCCCACACTGTCTCCCCCTGCACTCCCACACTGTCTCCCCCTGCACTCCCACACTGTCTCCCCCGCACTCCTGCACTGTCGCTCCCTGCACTCCCACACTGTCTCCCCCCACACTCCCACACTGTCTCCCCCCGCACTCCCACACTGTCTCCCCCTTCACTCCCGCACTGTCTCCCCGAGCACTCCCGCACTGTCTCCCCCTGCACTCCCACACTGTCTCCCCCTGCACTCCCACACTGTCTCCCCCTGCACTCCCACACTGTCTCTCCCCGCACTCCCGCACTGTCTCCCCGAGCACTCCCACACTGTCTCCCCCTGCACTCCCACACTGTCTCCCCCCGCACTCCCACACTGTCTCCCCCCGCACTCCCACACTGTCTCCCCCACGCTTCCATACTGTCTCTCCCAGCAATACCGAACATGTCTCCCCCCGCACTCCCAGTGTCTCCCCATGCCCTTCCACACTGTCTCCCCAGGTACTCCCACACTGTCTCTCCCCGCACTCCCGCACTGTCTCCCCCCGCACTCCCACAATGTCTCCTGCCACTCTCCCACACTGTCTCCCCCTGCAATCCCACACTGTCTCCCCCAGCACTCCCACACTGTCTCCCCCCGCACTCCCACACTGTCTCCCCCAGCACTCCCACACTGTCACCCCCCATACTCCCACACTGTCTCCCCCCGCACTCCCACACTGTCTCTCCCGCACTCCCACACTGTCTCCCCCAGCACTCCCACACTGTCACCCCCCATACTCCCTCACTGTCTCACCCCGCGCTACCATGGTGGCTCTCCCAGCAATACCGCACTGTCTACCCCTGCACTCTCACACTGTCTCCCGCCGCACTCGAACATTATCTCCCCCAGCACTTCCACACTGTCTCCCCAAGACCTCCCACACCGTCTTCCCTTTCACTCCCACACTGTCTCCCCCTGCACTCCCACACTGTCTCCCCCGCACTCCTGCACTGTCGCTCCCCGCACTGCCCTACTCTCCCCCTGCACTCCCACACTGTCTCCCCAACACTTCCATACTGTCTCTCCCGCACTCCCACACTGTCTCCCCCAGCACTCCCACACTGTCTCCCCCAGCACTCCCACACTGTCTACCCCCACTCTCCCACACTGTCTCTCCCTGCACTCCCACACTGTCTCCCCCTGCACTTCCACACTGTCTCCCCCAGCACTCCCACACTGTCTCCCCACGCACTCTCACACTGTCTCCCCTAGCACTCCCACACTGTCTCCATCCGCAGTCCCATGGTGTCTCTCCCAGCAATACCGCACTGTCTACCCCTGCACTCCCACACTGTCTCCCGCCGCACACGAACATTATCTCCCGAGCACTCCCACACTGTCTCCCCAAGCCCTCCCACACTGTCTCCCCCACACTTCCATACTGTCTCTCCCAGCAATACCGCACATGTCTCCCCCCCACACTCCCACACTGTATCCCCATGCCCTTCCACACTGTCTCCCCCAGCACTCCCACACTGTCACCCCTAGCACTCCCACACTGTCTCCCCCAGCACTCCCACACTGTCTCCCCCAGCACTCCCACAATGTCTCCCCCAGCACTCCCACACTGTCTCCCCAAGCCCTCCCACACTGTCTTCCCCTTCACCCCCACACTGTCTCCCCTGCACTCCTGCACTGTCGCTCCCCGCACTGCCCTACTCTCCCCCAGCAATCCCACACTGTCTCCCCCCGCACTCCCACATTGTCTCCCCCAGCACTCCCAAGCTGTCACCCCCCGCACTCCTTCACTGTCTCCCCCCACACTTCCCCACTATCACCCCACACACTGTCTCCCCCCGCACTCCCATACTGTCTCTCCCAGCGATATCGCAATGTTTACACCCGCATTCTCACACTGTCTCCCCCAGCACTCCCACACTGTCTCCCCCCGCACTCCCACACTGTCAGCCCCCGCACTCCCACAGTGTATCCCCATGCCCTTCCACACTGTCTCCCCCAGCACTCCCACACTGTCTCCCCCAGCACTCCCACAATGTCTCCCCCCGCACTCCCACATTGTCTCCCCCAGCACTCCCACAATGTCTCCCCCCGCACTCCCACATTGTCTCCCCCAGCACTCCCACACTGTCTCCCCCCGCACTCCCACACTGTCTCCCCATGCACTCCCACACTGTCTCCCCCCGCACTGCCCCACTGTCTCCCCCTGCACTGCCCCACTGTCTCCCCCTGCACTCCCACACTGTCTCCCCCCACACTCCCACACTGTCTCCCCCAGCACTCCCACACTGTCTCCCCAAGCCCTCCCACACTGTCTCCCCCTGCACTCCCACACTGTCTCCCCCCGCACTCTCGCACTGTCTCCCCGAGCACATTCACACTGTCTCCCCCCGCTCTCCCACACTGTCTCCCCCTGCACTCCCACACTGTCTCCCCCCGCACTCTCACACTGTCTCCCCCAGCACTCACACACTGTCTCCCCCAGCACTCCCACACTGTCTCCTCAACACTCCCACACTGTCTCCTCCCACACTCCCACACTGTCTCCCCCCGCACTCTCACACTGTCTCCCCCCACACTCTCACACTGTCTCCCCCCGCACTCCCACACTGTCTCCCCGAGCACTCCCACACTGTCTCCCCCCACACTCCCACACTGTCTCCCCCAGCACTCCCACACTGTCTCCCCCCACACTCCCACACTGTCTCCCCCAGCACTCCCACACTGTCTCCCCCCGCACTCCCACACTGTCTCCCCCCGCACTCCCACACTGTCTCCCCCCGCACTCCCACACTGTCTCCCCCCGCACTCCCACACTGTCTCCCCCCGCACTCCCACACTGTCTCCCCCAGCACTCCCACACTGTCTCCCCCCGCACTCCCACACTGTCTCCCCATGCACTCCCATACTGTCTCCCCCCGCACTCCCACATTGTCTCCCCACGCACTCCCACACTGTCTCCCCCCACACTCCCACACTGTCTCCCCCAGCACTCCCACACTGTCTCCCCCCACACTCCCACACTGTCTCCCCCAGCACTCCCACACTGTCTCCCCCCGCACTCCCACACTGTCTCCCCCCGCACTCCCACATTGTCTCCCCCCGCACTCCCACACTGTCTCCCCCCGCACTCCCACACTGTCTCCCCCCGCACTCCCACACTGTCTCCCCCAGCACTCCCACACTGTCTCCCCCCGCACTCCCACACTGTCTCCCCATGCACTCCCATACTGTCTCCCCCCGCACTCCCACATTGTCTCCCCACGCACTCCCACACTGTCTCCCCGAGCACTCCCATACAGTCTCCCCCTGCACTCCCACACTGTCTCCCCCCCACACTCCCACACTGTCTCCCCGAGCACTCCCCCACTGTCTCCCCCACACTCCCACACTGTCACCCCCCAAAACGCCGGCACAGTCTCCCCCCTCATTCCCACACTGTCTCCGCCTGCACTTCCACACAGTCTCCCCCCAAAACGCCAGCACTGTCTCCCCCTGCACTCCCGCACTGTCTCCCCCAGCACTCCCACACTGTCTCCCCCCGCACTCCCACACTGTCTCCCCCCACACTCCCACACTGTCTCCCCCCGCCCTGCCCCACTGTCTCCCCCTGCACTCCCACACTATCACTCCCCAAAACGCCGGCACAGTCTCCCCCCTCATTCCCACACTGTCTCCCCCCAAAACGCCAGCACTGTCTACTCCCGCACTGTCTCCCCCCGCACTCCCACACTGTCTCCCCCCGCACTCCCACACTGTCTCCCCCCGCACTCCCACTCTGTCTCCCCCCGCACTCCCACACTGTCTCCCCCCACACTCCCACTCTGTCTCCCCCCGCACTCCCACACTGTCTCCCCCCGCACTCCCACACTATCTCTCCCCGCACTCCCACACTGTCTCCCCCCGCACTCCCACTCTGTCTCCCCCCGCACTCCCACACTATCTCCCCCCGCACTCCCACTCTGTCTCCCCCCGCACTCCCACACTGTCTCCCCCTGCACTCCCACACTGTCTCCCCCAGCACTCCCACACTGTCTCCCCCCGCACTCCCACACTGTCTCCCCCCGCACTCCCACACTGTCTCCTCCCACACTCCCACACTGTCTCCCCCCAAAACGCCCGCACAGTCTCCCCCAGCACTCCCGCACTGTCTCCCCCCGCACTCCCACTCTGTCTCCCCCCGCACTCCCACACTGTCTCCCCCCGCACTCCCACACTGTCTCCTCCCACACTCCCACACTGTCTCCCCCCAAAACGCCCGCACAGTCTCCCCCAGCACTCCCACACTGTCTCCCCCTGCACTCCCACACTGTCTCCCCCTGCACTCCCACACTGTCTCCTCCCACACTCCCACACTGTCTCCCCCCAAAACGCCCGCACAGTCTCCCCCAGCACTCCCGCACTGTCTCCCCCCGCACTCCCACTCTGTCTCCCCCCGCACTCCCACACTGTCTCCCCCCGCACTCCCACACTGTCTCCTCCCACACTCCCACACTGTCTCCCCCCAAAACGCCCGCACAGTCTCCCCCAGCACTCCCACACTGTCTCCCCCTGCACTCCCACACTGTCTCCCCCTGCACTCCCACACTGTCTCCTCCCACACTCCCACACTGTCTCCCCCCAAAACGCCCGCACAGTCTCCCCCAGCACTCCCACTCTGTCTCCCCCCGCACTCCCATACTGTCTCCCCCCGCACTCCCACTCTGTCTCCCCCCGCACTCCCACACTATCTCCCCCCGCACTCCCAAACTGTCTCCCCCCGCACTCCCACACTGTCTCCCCCTGCACTCCCACACTGTCTCCCCTCGCACTCCCACACTGTCTCCCCCTGCACTCCCACACTGTCTCCCCCTGCACTCCCACACTGTCTCCCCCTGCACTCCTACACTGTCTCCCCCCGCACTCCCATACTGTCTCCCCCTGCACTCCTACACTGTCTCCCCCCGCACTCCCACACTGTCTCCCCCTGCACTCCCACACTGTCTCCCCCTGCACTCCCACACTGTCTCCCCCTGCACTCCTACACTGTCTCCCCCCGCACTCCCACACTGTCTCCCCCTGCACTCCCACACTATCTCTCCCCGCACTCCCACACTGTCTCCCCCCGCACTCCCACTCTCTCTCCCCCCGCACTCCCACACTATCTCCCCCCGCACTCCCACTCTGTCTCCCCCCGCACTCCCACACTGTCTCCCCCTGCACTCCCACACTGTCTCCCCCAGCACTCCCACAATGTCTCCCCCCGCACTCCCACACTGTCTCCCCCCGCACTCCCACACTGTCTCCTCCCACACTCCCACACTGTCTCCCCCCAAAACGCCCGCACAGTCTCCCCCAGCACTCCCGCACTGTCTCCCCCCGCACTCCCACTCTGTCTCCCCCCGCACTCCCACATTGTCTCCTCCCACACTCCCACACTGTCTCCCCCCAAAACGCCCGCACAGTCTCCCCCAGCACTCCCACACTGTCTCCCCCTGCACTCCCACACTGTCTCCCCCTGCACTCCCACACTGTCTCCTCCCACACTCCCACACTGTCTCCCCCCAAAACGCCCGCACAGTCTCCCCCAGCACTCCCGCACTGTCTCCCCCCGCACTCCCACTCTGTCTTCCCCCGCACTCCCACACTGTCTCCCCCCACACTCCCACACTGTCTCCTCCCACACTCCCACACTGTCTCCCCCCAAAACGCCCGCACAGTCTCCCCCAGCACTCCCACACTGTCTCCCCCTGCACTCCCACACTGTCTCCCCCTGCACTCCCACACTGTCTCCTCCCACACTCCCACACTGTCTCCCCCCAAAACGCCCGCACAGTCTCCCCCAGCACTCCCACTCTGTCTCCCCCCGCACTCCCATACTGTCTCCCCCCGCACTCCCACTCTGTCTCCCCCCGCACTCCCACACTATCTCCCCCCGCACTCCCACACTGTCTCCCCCCGCACTCCCACACTGTCTCCCCCTGCACTCCCACACTGTCTCCCCTCGCACTCCCACACTGTCTCCCCCTGCACTCCCACACTGTCTCCCCCTGCACTCCCACACTGTCTCCCCCTGCACTCCTACACTGTCTCCCCCCGCACTCCCACACTGTCTCCCCCTGCACTCCTACACTGTCTCCCCCCGCACTCCCACACTGTCTCCCCCCGCACTCCTGCACTGTCCTGTGCAATTAAACGTTTGAGAATGGTTGGGTACCTATTTTAGATTTTTAACACTAACTTTGCACCTAACCCCAAACCTGTTTTGTGGAGGTTAATATTATCCTGTCTATCTAATATGAATTTAAATGATTAAATATAATTAGCAGAAGATTGACAGATTCCGTCTCTCTCTGCTCTTTGTGTTTCCCGTCACCCATTTGTCACATCCTCTCTGTGGTTGTGTTAATATACTGCAACTTCCCAACTGTTTCTTCACGTTAACTTCAAACTGCCTGCTTTCCTTGAGTTGCACATCACTTTATTGTTTGCATTTCTTTTCCTGAATAGCGTAGATTATCTGTACACTGTGGAAATCCTAACTAACGCCGTTCATTATTGATGTGTGATTCGGACTGAAATATTTTATTTGGAAGCTGATTTCAGGTTGTGAGACCGAAACTGTAATTTACTGGCTGACATCTCCCAGAAGATTGTAAGGTTTTATGAGGTTTTGTTTTGAGAATTCTACCCTCAGGATCCACACTGAGACTCCACTGTTAATTTGTTGCTTTTATAAGAGTCAAGTCATAGAGGTGTCAGACCCTTCGGTCCAACTCGTCCATGCTGACCAGATATCCCAACCTAATCAAGTCCCATTTACCAGGACTTGGCCCATAAGGGGCGGCACGGTGGCACAGTGGTTAGCACTGCTGCCTCACAGCGCCAGGGACCTGGGTTCAATTCCCGCCTCAGGCGACTGACTGTGTGGAGTTTGCACGTTCTCCCCGTGTCTGCGTGGGTTTCCTCCGGGTGCTCCGGTTTCCCTCCCACAGTCCAAAGATGTGCGGGTCAGGTGAATTGGCCATGCTAAATTGCCCGTAGTGTTAGGTAAGGGGTAAATGTAGGGGTATGGGTGGGTTGTCGCTTCGGCGGGTCGGTGTGGACTTGTTGGGCCGAAGGGCCTGTTTCCACACTGTAAGTAATCTAAAAAAAAACCCCTCTAAACCTTTAGTTTTCTTATACCCATGGGGCGGCATGGTGGTGAGTGGTTAGCCTGCTGCCTCACAGCACCAGGGACCCAGGTTCGATTCCCGCCTGTCTGTGTGGAGTTTGTACATTCTCCCTGTGACTGCGTGGGTTTCCTCCCAAAAATATGCAGGTCAGGTGAATTGGCCAGGCTAAATTGCCCGTAGTGTTAGGTGCATTAGTCAGGGATAAATATAGGGTAGTGGAATGGGTTTCTCTTCGGAGGGACGGTGTGGACTTGTTGGGCCGAAGGGCCTGATTCTACACTGTAGAGAATCTAATCGAATCTACCCATCCAGAAGCCTTTGTACCAACCTCCTGTAATTGTATCAGCCTCCACCCACATCCTCTGGCAGCTCATTCCACACACGTACCACCCTCCACGTGAAAAAGTTTCCCCTTAGGTCTCTTTTATGTTTTCCCCCTCTCACCCTAAACCTATGCCCTCTAGTTCTGTGCTCTCTGACCCCAGGGAAAAGACTTTGTCTATTTATCCTACCCAAGCCCCTCATAATTTTGTAAACCTCTATAAGGTCACCCCTCAGCATCCCACAATCCAGGAAAAACAGCCCCAGCCTGTTCAGCCTCTCCCTGTAGCTCAAACCCTCCAACCCTGGCAACATCCTTGTAAATCCTCTCTGAACCCTTTCAAGTTTGTCATCAGGGAGTTCTGTCTGCCATCAATTTTAGCCCAAGTAGATGGGGTTCAGGACCTGGTGCAGACCCGATGTCAAATGTCGCATCACGGCACCCCCCCAGCATCTCTGCTATAGCCTGCAGCTTTCAAAGTGCTGTTGGCGGAGGAACGGATTTGGGTAGGGACGTTGAGCCAGTGAGTTGCCCTCCATTCAGCAGCTTGTCGATGGGCTGTCCGGGCCGATGCTATTGAACAGCCTGGTGCAATAAAAGTCCTTCATTCGACGGTGAAATTCATCAGGCCCTCAAGGAAATTTGCGCAGGACTTTGATCGGTGTCTTCATTGAGACAATGACTCATCCCATCATGGCTGCCATCTTCCTTTCCTTTCCCGACAACACCGGGTGGGGCAGTTCCTGCTATCTGGAGATGCTCACCTCCATTTTATTGGACGGTGGACTCACTTCAGGCCCAGTTAGCGCACTTGCCTTTAAAAGCGGCGTGCGCAGGAAGTGAGGTTGGTGTCGGGACCAGGAATTCATCCAGGCGCAGGATTCTCCGACCCCATTTTGTCTCTGAAAATCCAGCACAAATATCACACTGGAGTTTACTGTTCAGAAGAACATGGGGTCAGGAGGAGAGAACCTCGGACAACTCTCACCGCTGTGAAAAGCTGGTAAAGGTAAAGGCCTTACCAGATCATTGGAGAGAGCAAGAGAAAGAGAGAGATGACGGTGGTGATTTAACCTGAGGGTCAGGGGAGAGGTTATGAAAGAGAGTCTTTCATGGTCACCTCAGCCTGTGAGGGAATTGAACCTCTAGAGTTGGCATTCCTCAACATCACAAACCAACCCTCCAGCCAACTGAGCGTTATTATGGTGTTAAACATACTCCAGGGGGGTCTTGCCCTGTGGCACACCTGCCTCCATGACCTTTTTGTTAGTCCCAACAAGAGGTTCATCCTGATGGTCTATCGCTTTTCCACCCCAATTGGAAAACGGGCAGGCTTTCCATGACCCAGCTGTGCGATTCCTGACTGTTGCTCAAAGCATCGCCCACCATCAATATTCTAATAGCTCGTGATCTAAATCAGTCGAAGAAAATGAAGAAAAATCACTTTTCCTTATGCTTTTAAGAATCCAGGCACGATGAAATAACTAGTCGATGAAATAACTCCACAGGGGTCGGTATCCCACCATCAAGTCACCCTTTATTTACGTGTGGAAAATCCTCGACACTGACCCACCTCCCTCAGAGTCAGCTCTCCCAGTGAGCAGAACCTCTGACCCGCCTGTCAACCTCTGTCAGCCAGGGCTCCCTGATTGTACCAGGTTAGCAGTCCCCAGTCAGGGGAACTCATTCCATAGTCAAGGTCACCATAGTTAAGACCAAGTCCTTTCTGATGGAGAGCTTTTGCCCGAAATGTCGATTTTCCTGCTTCTCGGATGCTGCCTGACCTGCTGTGCTTTTCCAGCAACACTCTGATCTTAGCTATAGTCAAGACCACGGCCATCATGAAAACCTTAATGAACAAATTTGGCTGAGTGAATGGCCAACGATAGCTAATAGCTACAAGTCATGCAGCATGAAAACAGACCACTCAGTCCAACCAATCCCAAACTAAACCATTTGATGGTCTCCCTGCTAATTTGACCAGATTGCCTGAGCATTCCATCTGATTCCACTGGCGAGAGGGCATAATGAGGAATACTGAGTCAGCTTTGAAAGTAACTTTGCTTAAAAATGTTCCCTGGCTGTGAGGGCCCTCTGGATTGCAGACTGAAGGTTTGAGCCACACCGAGCCATCTAAAATGGTGGCAGCTTTTCACAGAGCCTACTGGTCTCCAGCTAGTCAGCGTCCGTGAATTTTCTAATCTTTTGTTTAGCTGGAAGGTGCAAATATTTTCTTAACTGCTTCAGCATTGAACTGGAACTCCTGCTGAATGGCTAATGGAGTTGCTAAGTAACACATTTTGACTGTGGCCCAGCGTACTGTTAAAAATCATTAGATGTTTGTATTTCTCTTGGTAATTCTCTACTGGCGTCTTCCCATGGAGGGAAAGTGAAATGCTTTGCACTTCATTTGTTGATTGTTTGCTGTTTTAATTCAAAAGGCAACGTGGAGGTCTCACTCTATTCCTACACTTGGACCAAGCAAGACTGGGTCAGGCGCCCTCTAATACTAACTCACTTGGAATAACAAACATTGATGGTTATAGAGATAGAGCAGCAATGGTAAGCATTTGAAACACAGTTAATTGCCAGACTCCCGCACAAATCTGTCCCACTGAAAAAACAAGTCAAAAACAGTCAGTGTTTGTGCAAAGGAGGTATCAGTAGGCAAGAAAAGAGAGGACAGCAAAAGGAAATGAGAAAAGATTGGGAATGGAACCAAAAAGATAGTTTGGAAGTCAAAGCAAAAGGATTAAATCACCAAAGAAAATAAAAAGCAGTACTAAAGTAAGGTCTGGGCCTAGGGACTGGGGCCATAGGAGAAAGAAGAAGATATTCAGGAAGAGAGGGTCAGAGGCAAATAGGCTGGTCAGGGATGTCAGGAAATAGGGAAAGGAGAACGAGGATCGGAAATCACTGTGGGAAAGAAGAGGGATTGTCCGGAACTCAGATACATAGGGAGGAGGGGGGAAGGTCCGGAACCCGGACTCGGGGGGAGTGGGAAGGTCAGGAACTGGGATTCAGGGGGAAGGGGGGAATGTCAGGAATTCGGATTCAATGGGAAGGGGGAGGAATGTCAGGAACTTGTATTCGGGGGAAGGGGACATTTCAGGAACTGGGATTCATGGGGAAAGGGGGAATGTCAGGAACTCGGATTCAAGGGGAAGGAGGGAATGTCAGGAACTTCAACTGGGGGAAGGGGAAAATGTCAGGAATTTGGATTCAAGGGGAAGAGGGGAATGTCAGGAAATTGGATTCAGGAGCAAGGGGGGAGTATGTTGTCGGGAACTCAGTTCCAGAGCCAGGAATGGGAAAATCAGCAATTCTCATTTTTCTGGGGAGTTGTTGAGAGAGTTGGAAAAATCCAAGGGGACAATATGATAGAAATGATTGAACGGTGCAGTGAGATCTGAAATAGGTCCCTGAAGGCTGCAGGCTAAGTTGCAAAAGATGTTAAAGGACTTAAAGGAACCTTTGCATGAATAATACATGCAAGAAGTGAAGATGAGAAGAAGCTGTGCCGAACCTTTACAGACTGCAGCTGAGGCACTCCTGCTAGGTCTGGTACAAAGAAACCTTTATCAGAAAGATACCGAGAAAGAGAGATTTCAGTTATCAGCTCAGGCTGACAATGGTTGCTGGTTATGTTCTGAAATTGTTAAACTCAATTTTCACTCCAATGAACTTCACATTAGTAGTCAGAAAGATAAAGCAACCTTTGGCAAAAATGACTAGCCATCAAGAAAACTGAAAATATATTCAAGAAACAGCAACACTGATTTCAAAAGTACCTGTCACTCTCAGCCAACTTCATTGAATTCTTCGATGATTCCTCTCAGTAAGATGGCAGTGGAGTAGGCCGCCTGAGCCTGGGGCTCGTCTGTTTCATCCACTTTTCTTGTTGTTCCTTTTCTTTTTTTTCTCCCTTCTCTCTGTTTTTTTTTCTCTTCTACTTTGTTTTACTTTCCCCCTGGTGAAGAACCCGGTCGCAACGACAATATCGGCAGCAGCGATAGGCCCAGCAACGTGTACTAGAGTAGGCCCAGCAACGTGTACTAGAGTAGGCCCAGCAACACGTACTAGAGTAGACCCAGCAACACGTACTACGGTAGGCCCAGCAACACGTACTAGAGTAGACCTAGCAACAGGTACTAGAGTAGGCCCAGCAACACGTACTAGAGTAGGCCCAGCAACACGTACTACGGTAGGCCCAGCAACACGTACTACAATAGGCCTAGCAACAGGTACTAGAGTAGGCCCAGTAACGTGTACTAGAGTAGGCCCAGCAACACGTACTAGAGTAGGCCCAGCAACACGTACTGGAGTAGGCCTAGCAACAGGTACTAGAGTAGGCCCAGCAACACGTACTACGGTAGACCCAGCAACACGTACTAGAGTAGGCCCAGCAACACGTACTAGAGTAGGCCTAGCAACAGGTACTAGAGTAGGCCCAGCAACGTGTACTAGAGTAGGCCCAGCAACTCATAGTAGAGTGGGCCTAGCAACGCATACTAGAGTATGCCCAGCAACGTGTACTAGAGTAGGCCCAGCAATGCGTACTAGAGTAGTCCCAGCAACGTGTACTAGAGTAGGCCCAGCAACACGTACTAGAGTAGGCCCAGCAACACCTACTACGGTCGGCCCAGCAACACGTACTAGAGTAGGCCTAGCAACAGGTACTAGAGTAGGCCCAGCAACATGTACTAAAGTAGGCCCAGCAACATGTACTAGAGTAGGCCCAGCAACATGTACTAGAGTAGGCCCAGCAACGTGTACTAGAGTGGGCCTAGCAACGCGTACTAGAATAGGCCCAGCAACATGTACTAGAGTAGGCCCAGTAACGCGTACTAGAGTAGTCCCAGCAATGTGTACTAGAGTACGCCAGCAACATGTACTAGAGTAGGCCCAGAAACATGTACTAGAGTAGGCCCAGCAATGTGTCCTAGAGTAGGCCCAGCAACACGTACTAGAGTGGGCCCAGCAACGCGTACTAGAGTAGGCCCAACAACACGTACTAGAGTAGGCCCAGCAATGTGTACTAGAGTAGGCCCAGCAACGCGTACTAGAGTAAGCCCAGCAACGTGTACTAGATTAGGCCCAGCAACGTGTACAAGAGTAAGCCCAGCAACGTGTACTAGAGTAGGCCCAGCAACACGTACTAGAGTAGGCCCAGCAACATGTACTAGAGTAAGCCCAGCAATGTGTACTAGAGTAGGCCTAGCAATGCGTACTAGAGTAGGCCCAGCAACGCGTACTAGAGTAGGCCCAGCAACGTGTACTGGAATGGGCCCAGCAATGCGTACTAGAGTGGGCCCAGCAACGTGTACTAGAGTAGGCACAGCAATGTGTACTAGAGTGGGTCCAGCAACGTGTAATAGAGTAGGCCCAAAAACGCGTACTAGAGTGGGCCCAGCAACCAGTACTACAGTAGTCCCAGCAACATGTACTAGAGTAGGCCCAGCAATGCGTACTAGAGTAGGCCCAGCAACGTGTACTAGAGTAGGCCCAGCAATGTGTACTAGAGTAAACCCAGCAACGTGTACTAGAGTAAGCCCAGCAACGTGTACTAGAGTAGACCCAGCAATATGTACTAGAGTAGGCCCAGCAATGTGTACTAGAGTAGGCCCACAACACGTACTAGAGTATGCCCAGTAATATGTACTAGAGTAAGCCCAGCAACATTACTAGAGTAAGCCCAGCAACGTTACTAGAGTAGGCCCAGAAGCATGAACTTGAGTAGGCTGAGCAGTGAGGACTCACATTGACCCAGCAGGGCAGACTTGAATAGGGCCAGCAGCGTGGACTCGAGTGGGCCCAGCAGCATGGACTCGAGTGGGCCTGGCAGTGTGGAGAGTGTGGTGCTGGAAAAGCACAGCAGGTCAGGCAGCATCCGAGGAGCAGGAGAATTGACATTTCAGTCTAGCTGGATCAGTCATGGGAAATGTTGGGTCATTGGGTGGGATGCTCTGCAGAACATCAGTATGGACTCGATGGGCGAAACAGCCGGCTTCACACTGTCAGGATTCTCTGATTCTAGTCTGGGCTGTTCCTCTGACACTGATATGGATGACAGCAGACCTTTAGAAGTGGAGAAACCCCTTTCACGTTCAGATAAACACACAGATGTGCTCTGAGCAGGTCCTGAGTCAGTGAGAATCTGTCAACTTCCAGCTGGTGTTTCCCACCTCCCTCCTACCTCGATGTAATGAGTTCCATCGCCTTAAAGACTTAGGCTCAAAGATATACAATAAACAGCACCTCCCCACAGCCTCCATGCTCCCCTCCTGCACTGAAACAGTAGCACAACAGCTGCTCATGAGGAGCTAGTTTGTACTGTTAGATTGATTTATTTTCAGATAATATTCATGTAGAGAAAGCTAACCACTGTGTAATAAATCATACTGGAGGCCTCGTGTCAGTGTTAATGGTGTGTAAATTTGATTTCCTGCCGCCTCAGCTGTACAGAAATCGATAAGTGTGAGATTAATGCTCTGGTACGCTTCCAGTGGAACCTCATGTCAAGACAACGTTGAGTTTTGTTTTAAATCAAAGCAGTTACTGTCTGACTGTCGGTGTCACGGTGGAGGCTTCCTGATGTTGGTTCGTATTAGTCACTGCAGCTCCTGTCTCCTCAGAAGTCGTGTTGTTAGTTTTGTGAGACTGGCTGTGTGGAGTTGCTGGATCAGTGGTGCTGGAAAAGCACAGCAGTTCAGGCAGCATCCAAGGAGCAGTAAAATCGACATCTCGGGCAAAAGCCCTTCATCAGGAATACGTGTCTGAGTGGGTGTGGTCGAGATTCCTCCCACAGTCCAGGTTGGGTGAATTGGCCACGCTAAATTGTTCGGGGATCCGGAGGCGAAGTGCATCAGTCAGAGGGAAACGTAGAGTAATAGGGTAGGGGAATGGGTCTGGATGGGATACTCTTCGGAGGGTTGGGCTGAATGGCCTGTTTCCACACTGGACGAATTCTAATTCTAATTGTAAAAAAGCTGAAGATATCAAGGCAGTTGGTATACTAACACTCAGCGCTTCCTCATGTGGAGAACATCCTGAGTCTGACCAGGCCAAGAGGCTGATTGACCATGTCCAAGTCCTTGGGCTGGTACTGGAGACTGCTGTTCCCTTACTGCGCTGGGACTCCCCTGAGCAAGCACTATCTCCCCTGGTTTTACAGAGAACATCACACATCCAGGACAGGCTTGCTGGCTTCGGGTCTGTGCTAAATGAGCCTGTTTTTAAAGATTAAATTACCTACAGTGTGGAAACAACCCCTTGAGCCCAATACGTCCCCACCAACCCTCTGAAGAGTAACCCACCCAGACCCTTGCCCCTACCCTGACTAATGTACCTAACAGTATGGGCAATTTAGCATGGCCAGTTCACCTGGCCTGCACATCTTTGGACAGTGGGAGGAAACCGGAGCACCCGGAGGAAACACGTGTAGACACAGGGAGAATGTACAAACTTCCCACAGACAGTCACCCGAGGTGGGAATCGAAACCGGGTCCCTGCTACTGTGAGGCAGCAGTGCTAACCACAGAGCCACCGTCCTGTCCGATTTGTGTCTGGATGAGGGGGAACAATGCAAATAAAGCAACAGAATGCAAGGCAGGCCAATGCAATGTTGGCCCTTATTTCAGGGGGGGTTGGAGAATAAGAGTAGAGAAGTTTCACTGCAACTATACAAGGTGCTGGGGAGACCATGTCTGGAGCAGGTTTGGCCCCCGCATTAAATAAAGCTATCACTTCATTGGAGGCAGCTCAGAACAGGTTCACTTGGATGATCTGCAGACTGGAGGGATTGCCTAATGAGCAGTGGCTAAACAGGTTCAGTCTCGACTTACTGGAGTGCAGAAGAATGAGAGCTGATCTCGTTGAAACATAGAATTATTCAGAGGCTTGACAGGATGAATGCTAGGGGGATGTTTCCCCTCAGGGCGGGGTTTCAGAATAAAAGGGGCGCCAGTCTAAGACTGAGATGATGAGGAATTTTTTTTCCTCAGAGGGTTGAGAGTTTTTGGAACTCCTTGTCACAGACAGCTGTGGGGGCAGAGCCCCTGTGTATATATAAGACTGTGATAAATAGATTCTTTATCAGTCGGGAAATCAAGGGTTACGAGAAGAGGCCAGGATATGAGGAATATTGGATGGGCCGTGATCCGTTGAATGGCAGCACAGACCCGAGAGGCCGAATGGCCTACTCCTATTCGTATTTGTCATGGTCTTACCCTGTGAGCATCGCGGTCAGCTCAGAGTGAGGGAGTGGTGTGACACTGAAGATACAGCCTGGCCCAGGCCCACGAGTTGGGTGTGTGTCCCTGAGCAGTGGCATTACAATGAGAGTTACCGGGACAGCACTGAAATGCAGAGACACTCTGTAAGTGGATCAGAGATGGACCATGAGGGTTCCTAGAGGCTGGCACATGTCTGTGGGAGTAGGATGGTTGCTGCAGATGCCCATTGAACGTGCTCTGAGACGTACATGTCCAATGCGTAAGTCATTTGGAGCAAGCAGTGAGCTGAAAGCACCGTTTTTTGGTCTGACTTCCATATGGACAACAAGCTGGTGTGCAGTTTGATTAGTGCGTTTGACAAAGATAGGGGGTTAAATATTACTAAGCTGAGCTGTGACATAACATGGCATTTAAGAAACTACAAACCCCCTTAAGTGGCAAGTGCCTCATAAGGAATGCACCTTACCTCCCACAACTGGATAAAAGATGTTGTGGTTCTGTTCGCCGAGCTGGGAACTTGTGTCGCAGACGTTTTGTCCCCTGTCTAGGTGACATCCTCAGTGCTTGGGATCCTCCTGTGAAGCGCTTCTGTGATGTTCCTCTGGCATTTACAGTGGTTTGTCCCTGCCGTTTCCGGTTGTCAGTTCCAGCTGCCCGCTGCAGTGGCCGGTATATTGGATCCAGATCGATGTGCTTATTTTTGCCTATTTGACCTGGACCCAATATACCGGCCACTCCAGCAGATAGCTCGAACTGACAACTGGAAGCGGCAGAGACAAACCACTATAAATGCCGGAGGAAAGATCACAGAAGCGCTTCACAGGAGGCTCCCAAGCACTGAGCATGTCACCTAGACAGGGGACAAAACGTCTGCAACACAAACTCCCAGCTCGGCGAACAGAACCACAACAAAGAGCACCCGAGCCACAAGTCTTCTCCCAAACTTTGGATAAAAGATGCAGTGAGGTGTTCCCAATGTTAAGGTAGGTTTCACCAGACTTCTCATCCAATCCAGCCACAAATTATGCCATAGCCTGCATTGTTCATGCACTTATAAGGCTGTGCTACACAATGCACTGTGTTCCCAAATCTGGAACCTTTCCCGAACGTGGAATATTCTCAAATAAAGAACCATTCCCCAAGGATGTTCCCAGTTTCAGTAAAGGAGTAGGACAGAAAGCTCTGCTTTCAAAGAACAAAGAAACTTACAACACAGGAACAGGCCCTTCAGCCCTCCAAGCCTGTGCCAACCCAGATCCTCTATCTAAACCTGTCATCTATTTTCTAAGGGTCTGTATCCCTCTGCTCCCTGCCCATTCATGTATCTATCTAGATACATCTTAACTGACCCTATCATGCCCGCCTCTACCACCTCCACTGGCAATGAATCCCAGTAACCCACCACCCTCTGCGTAAAGAACTTTCCACGTATATCTCCCCTAAACATTTCCCCTCTCACTGTGAACTCATGACCCCTAGTAATTGAATCCCCTACTCTGGGAAAAAGTTTCTTGCTATCCACCCTCTCTATACCTCCCATGATTTTGTAAACCTCAATCAGGTTCCCCACCCCACCAACCTCCATCTTTCTAATGAAAATAATCCTAATCTATTCAACCTCTTTTCATAGCTAGCACCCTCCATACCAGGCAACATCCTGGTGAAACTCCTTTGCACCCTCTCCAAAGCATCCACATCCTTCTGGTAATGTAGCGACTAGAACTGTACACAGTATTCCAAATGGCCAAACCAAAGTTCTATACAACTGTAACATGACCTGCCAACTCTTGGACTCAATACCTCATCCAATGAAGGAAAGCATGCCATATGCCATCTTGACCACTATCAACTTGTGGAGCCACCTTCAGGGTACAATGGATCTGAACACCCAGATCTCTCTGTACATCAATTTTCCCCAGGGCTTTTCCATTTGCTGTGTAGTTCATTCTTGAAGTGGATCTTCCCAAATGCATCAACTTGCATTTGCCCTGGAGTGAACTCCATCTGCTATTCTCTGCCCAACTCTATCTGCATTCTCTGACAGACCCCTTCACTATCTGCTGCACGACCAATACTAGTGTCTCCGTTTCACTGTGTGGGCTTTCGACGGAGGCAACAAACACTCCTGTGGCATTGGCAACAGAGCAACATACTTCCTTGCGGCTTCCCTTGTAACCTCATGTGTTGAGCACTTGGTCTAACAATGACTCAGGTTCCCGTGGGCGCGTCTCTGTTTTGCTTGATTCAGATCATTGGCTGTGGCTGGATGAATGAACTCCCTCGGCATGTATCCATAATGCCTTGGTCAAATCATCCCTTGTCCAGAGGGATTGCTGCTGATGCTGAGCTGTATTCACCCTCAGCTGGTCAAGGACAGATACAAAGCCTTAACTAACGGGGCGGAATCCAATCTAATTATCTTCTGAAAATGGAATATTTATGATAATCTCCTTTTATATTTGCAGTTGGTTCAGTGAGGTGCTTGCAACGTGACTTTGAGCATGAAAGACGAGACTTAATTACCTGCTAACCAGAGATTGCTCAGTCCCAGTTAAATGTGGTTTGCAATGTCACATCTGGACACTGAGGTTATTTGTGATTGCAGTTACACAGCACTGTTCACTGGTCCATAGCCTACGCCACACAGCACAGGGAACATAATTAAAACGTGCTCATTGTGGGAAAAAGGCTTCGTAAAGAGTCTGTCAGTATTTTAATTAAAATTTAGAATTGGACGTTGAGTTGCAAGGTAGCTGACAGATGCACTTTACTGCTCAAGAATACCTTATTGTCAGAGATAACAACTTGTATTTAGTTGTCGCCCCTCTAACATGTAAGATATCCCACCCTCCCCCCCATGTCACTTTACTGGAACTTTGTCAAACTGAAATTGACACCAAGACACTCAAGGCGATACTGTGGGAAGAAAGCAGGATTAATGCTTCGAGTTTGGCCACTCTTCATTAGAACTGGATTTGAAACGTTAACTCTGTTTCTCTCCTCACAGATGCTGCCTGACCTGCTGAGTTTTACCAACACTTTCTGTTGTGGTGGTCAGTGTATGGGAGTTGGGATGTCATGCTGCGGCCATTAGTGAGGTCACCTTTGGAATACTGTGTTCAATTCTGGTCTCCCTGCTGTAGGAAGGATGTTGTGAAACTTGGAAGGGCTCTGAAAAGATTTACAAGGATGTTGCCAGGGTTGGAGGATTTGAGCAATAGGGAGAGGTTGAATAGGCTGGGGCTGTTTTCCCTGGAGCGTCGGAGGCTGAGGGGTGACCTTATAGAGGTTTACAAAATCATGAGATGCATGGGATAGCCAAGGTCTTTTTCCCTGGGTAGGGGAGTCCAAAACAAGTGGGCATAGGGTTAAGATGAGAGGGGAAAGATATAAAAGGGACAATGTTTCCACACAGAGGGTGGTGCGTGTATGGAATGAGCTGCCAGAGGAAGTGGTGGAGGCTGGTACAATTACAACATTTAAAAGGCATCTGGATGGATATATGAATAGGAAGGGTTTAGAGGGATATCGGCCCAATGCTGGGAAATAGGACTAGATTAATTTAGGATATCTAGTTGGCATAAATGAGTTGTACCAAGTATCTGTTTCCATGCTGTACATTTCTATGATTCTATCTCCAACACCCACAGTTCTTTGTTTTATGATGACAGGAGATAACAGACTTGGCAGCCAAAATTGTAGTCGGTCCAGGATTGGAGGAATGCAGATGTCCTGGAGAGGTGTGGGGCGTTAATGGTGGAGGGAATTGCAGAGTGAGGGGGAAGAGGCCATGGATGGATTTATGAACACACAGACTGGGAGGAAGGCTCAGCCACACAGCTCCTTAAGCCTGTTCCTTCTCTCAATAAAATCATGGCTGCTCTGATCAATCCATATTGCTGCCTCTTCCCCCAGTAGTCCTCCTCTCTCCTCCCCCAGCCCCACCACAAAAGCAGATTCCGCCTTTGGTGTGGCACCCCCCCTTGAATCACAAAACCCCAGAGCCCACCACAGTTTTCAAATGGAGATCCCCCTCTACCCCTTTAGGGCCTAAATACAGGCTGAGGAGGGTGAGGGCAAGATACTCACCATCAGAACGTGGGAACCTGACCAACCCCAGTGCATGTCTGTGACAGTTGTTGGATTCCATGCGGGGAGAGATGGAACTTGTCTTCTTTGCAGTGGGAATTCTCAGAAGACCTCGTAGCCAGATTGTGCCCATTAACTCTCACTGAAGATGGCATTTATGCACTGCTGCTGGCCTCAGAGGTGCTGTCTTCAACTATGCCACAGAAGGCCCCAACATGGATGCTGTTTGCCTTATTCACCTGCAGGCACTTCCTGTCTCCTGGAGATCATGTGCCAAGTTCACCTCTGACCAAGTTAGGACGTACACATTTCAAAATGCAGTTGAACCCGCTATCGGGAGATTATCTGAGTACTGCGTTCCCATTCCTCATTTGGAAATGATATGAGGTAGGACGCGTGTTTTGGATGACCTCATGTTTAATGGAGGAAGGGAGGGGTCAGAACTTGGGAGACCATTCAGGAATATGTTGGATAAGTCACAGGGGCTCAGTGGTGAGCACTGCTGCCTCACAGCTCCAGGACCCGGGTTCGATTCCATCCTTGGGTGACTGTCTGTGTGGAGTTGGCACGGTCTGCCTTGGTTTCCTCCGGGTGCTCCAGCTTCCTCCCACAGTCCAAAGATGTGCAGATTAGGTGAATTGCCCATGCTAAATTGCCCATAGTGTTCAGGGATGTGTAGATTAGGTGCATGAGTCAGGAGTAAATATAGGGTTGGGGAATGGGTTTGGGTGGGATACTCATCGGAGAGTCAGTGTGGGCTTGTTGGGCTGAAGGGCCTGTTTTCACACTGTAGCGATTCTAAGTCTGGAATTAACTGAAGGAGCAAGAGAAGGTTCCAATAGTGGATGAGCTGAGGCAAGGACCAAGTCCAGAATTGAGAGAAAGCTTTGAGGTGTGTGTGTCTATATGTGTGATCTTTCTCAGCATTTGAAAAAGGATCCACTTGCCTTGGAGAAAGGACAGTGAAGATTCACCAAATTGATCCCTGGGGTGAGAGCTCTCTCCTCTAATCAGAGGCTGAGTAAACGGAGTTTATATTCCCTGGAGGTTAGACGGATGAGAGGTGATCTCATTGAAGTGGATGAGATTGTGAAGGGGTTTGACACACTAAAGAAGTCATTCCCCACTGGCGGGGAGTGTGGAACACTGAACGCAGTCTTTGAATTATTTAGGACTGAGACGAGCAGAATTCTCTTCACTCAAAGGGTTGGAAACCTTTGGAAGCCCAGTGGATGCACCATTGTTGAATGGAATTATTGAAGGCTGGAATAGACAGGTATTGTGGGGAGTGGGTTGGAAAGTTAAGATAAAAGATGGCGCATGATTATATATCGAAAGATAGCAAAGGCTACTCCTGCCCCTATTTCTTATGATGACAATTTCTGTCATGGCCCTGATGTTCAAGGAGGTGCATTGCTGGAACAGTGGGCTGGGTTTTGTTAGCCCTGTCAGGACACCCTGTGAGGTCAAGGGAACCAGTAACATGGTGAGGGAAGGCAGAGAGGAGAGTTTCTACCACCTATCACAGGATGACTCTCCCACCCTGAGGTCAACTGAGGCTGAAGTCAACCGAGCTTCTTGAGTACCTCATTATGAGCTTCTTGCCAATGCCGCTGACCAACGGTGGGGAGGGTCCTCCCTCTGACATGATTGGCAGAATGAAGCGATGCCAAGGGGTGAGCTCCCTTCAATCAGACACACTGTAGTCATGGGAGCACCAAGCAATCCCTTGGAATCAGTCCTGCCTCACCCACCCATCTCCATCCCGGTCAACACCGAAGTCTCTCCATCCTGTTGCTAAACCCGGGTCGTATAAACGATGCTCCGGAGGTGGATGGTTCAGGGTTGGACACTAATAGAGAAGGGCTGCCTTGGTAATCATGAAGCCATAGTGGTCAGTGTTTTCAGTCCTCAGACCACTCCACCAAATGGGAAGGAAGAGGGGCAGAGAAAAAGAGCGAGACCAGTGAGGCTGTTCACACCCTTGCCTGACCATTCTTGAGCTTCATTAGCAGACAACCATCCCCCTTCAATGGCCAACTAGATTACAGAAATGTAGAAATATGAGGGGCCATTCATCCATTATGAAACCACAGTGTTGATCCGAACACAACTGACCTCACTCACACCGAGAGCAGACAGTCAGGTTCATCGATAATACGGTGCATGTCCAGTTTGTACATCCCCACCTGAACTGCTGGTCCAATGATGGGCTTTCCTTAACATTAAAGGCTGAACCACAGACAGGGGTGGGGGCTCACAATTCAGTGGTGCAACCTTCTGTGCAGAGAAGGATGTTGCTTCTGTCTTTTGGATGCTCCTTTGTTGTCCTTTATCAGCTGCCAAAACAGCCATGCCCATCAGCGATTATCAACGCCACCAGCTACTGGAAGCCATCTCCACAAAATGCACACAGGGCACAGCCTTGTTTACAAAAGGACACAACGCCTGGCTATTTATCCACTCAGACTGTTCCAGAATGGGTAAAGGAGATCAAACTTTCTTCGCTGCAGAGTGTTTCAGTTTTGTGGGAGTGGGTCTACTGGGGAATCTGTGTGGTTTGTACTGAAGCTCAAGGGTCAAAGGGCAAAGGCCTACCTGGAAAGGGCCCGCTCTCCTTTTCTTAAGCCCTCAGGTCTTTCTGCCTTTGCGCACTGTGTCATAAACCAGACTGCCTCCCAGATATTTGGAACAAGGAAGGCAATAGCCTTGTGGTATTATCACTAGACTGTTAATCCAGAGACCTGGTTAATGTTCTGGGGACCTGGGTTCACATTTCCAGATGGTGGAATTTGAATTTAATAATGATCTGGAAATTAAAAATCTAATGATAACCATCCAACCATTTTGGATTATCTGGAAATACCTATCTGGTTCATTCGTGTTCTTTAGGGAAGGAAACTGCCATCCTTACCTGGTCTGGCCTACATGAGATTCACAGCAATGTGGCTGACTCTTAACTACCCTCTGGACAATTAGGGATGGGCAATAAATGCGGGTCTAGCCAGTGACGCCTTCATCCCGTGGATGAAAAACAATATGAAAACGTCAACCCTGAACATGAAGGTTGTTGACCATCACGGTCCTGGTAACTATCTTTCTGCTGATGGTTGCTTTCCACCCACCTCTCCTGAAATCATCTTTCTGGGTACAGTGCTGAGATGTGCCCATTGGAGGGTCTCACCAGTGAACAACAGCAGATTAGCAGGTCTGTCGTTTCTCTGACATTCAAACAAGCTCTCCCTGGATGGATCGAGTTCTCGAGTGAACGGTTGATTTGTTCATTTCCCCTCCCAACCATCCAGTCCCTCCCCCACCCCCAAACATCACATACACCCAATGCTGATGGAAGTTAGCCCATAGAACATTCCAGCGCAATGCAGGCCCTTTGGCCCTCGATGTTGCGCTGCACTGTCATACTAATCTGAAGCCCATCCCACCTACACTATTCCATTTTCATCCATATGTTTATCCAATGACCATTTAAATGCCCTTAAAGTTGGCGAGTCTACTACTGTTGCAGGCAGTGTGTTCCACACCCCCTACTACTCTCTGAGTAAAGAAACTACCTCTGACATCTGTCCTATATATATCACCCCTCAATTTAAAGCTATGTCCCCTCATGCTAGGAAAAAGACTCTCCCTGTCCACCCTGTCTAATCCTCTGATTATCTTATATGTCTGAATTAAGTCACCTCTCAACTTTCTTCTCTCCAATGAAAACAGCCTCAAATCCCTCAGCCTTTCCTCGTAAGACCTTCCCTTCATACCAGGCAACATCCCAATAAATCTCCTCTGAACCCTTTCCAAAGCTTCCACATCCTCCTTATAATGTGGTGACCAGAACTGTACACAATACTCCAAGTGCGGCCTCAGCAGGGTTTTGTCCAGCTGCTGCATGACCTCGGGCTTCAAAACTCAATCCCTCTACCAATAAAAGCTAACACATCATGCCTTCTTAACAGCCCTAGCAACTTGGATGGCAACTTTCAGGGATCTATGTGCATGGACACTGAGATCTACCAAGAATCTTACCATTAGCCCAGTACTTTGCATTCCTGTTACTCCTTCCAAAGTGAATCACCTCACACTTTTCCATGTTGAACTCCGTTTCCCACCATTTAGCTCAGCTCTGCAGCTTATCTATGTCCCTCTGTAACCTGCAACATCCCTCGGAACTCCACAACTCCACTGACCTTAGTGTCATCTGCAAATTTACTAACCCATCTTTCTATGCCCTTGTCCAGGTCATTTTTAAAAATGACAAACAGCAGTGGCCCCAAAACAGATCCTTGCGGTACACCACTAGGAACTGAACTCCAGAATGAACATTTCCCATCATCCACCACGCTCTGCTTCTTTCAGTTAGCCAATTTCTGATGCTAATCGCCAAATCACCTTCAATCCCATGCCTCCGTATTTTGTGTCATAGCCTTCCAAACACCTCACTGAAATCCATATACACCACCTAAACCACTTTACCCTCATCCAGCTGTTCGCTCACCTTCTCAAAGAACTCAATAAAGTTTGTGAGGCATAACCTACCCTTCACAGAACCATGTTGACTATCCCTAATCGACTTGTTCCTTTCTAGATGCTTACAAATCCTATTTCTTATAACCTTTTCCGACACTTTACCCACAACTAAAGTAAGGCTCGCTGATCTATAATTATCTATAATTATTAGTGTTGTCTCTACTCCCCTTCATGGGCAAGGGGACAATGGGGGCTATCCTCCAGTCTTCTGGCACTATTATGATGATATAAGTATCAAAGCCGAAGGCTCTGCAATCTCCTCCCTGGCTTCCCAGAGTATCCTAGGGTAAATCCCATCCATCCCAAGGGACTTATCTATTTTCACACTTTCCAGAATTGCTAACACCTCCTCCTTATGAACTTGAATCCCATCTAGTCTAGTAGCCTGTACCTCAGTATGCTCCTCAACAAAATTGTCTTTTTCCATTATGAATACTGATGAAAAATATTCATTTAGCACTTCTCATACCTCCTCGGACTCCACACACAACTTCTCACTACTATCCTTAATTGGGCTTAACCGCACTCTTGTCATTCCTGACATACCTATAGAAAGCTTTAGGGTTTTCCTTGATCCTACCTGCCAATGACGTCTCAGATCCCCTCTTGGTTCTCTTTAGATCTTTCCTGGCTAACTTGTAACTCTCAATCATCCTAACATAAGCCTTCTTTTTCCTCTTGACAAGAGATCCAACTTCTTTAGTAAACCACGGCTCCCTCACTCGACCACTTCCTCCCTGCCTGACAGGTATATACTTATCAAGGACATGCAGTAGCTGTTCCTTGAGTAAGCTCCATATTTCAATCGCGCCCAAATTATAACACTTCCCCTGCCAAACCACCGAGGTGTTTTCAGACTGATGGATTACTGAACCTGCATTGATTGATTGATTGATGTGTTAGTCTTCAGTTACTTCATCACTACTTCATAAGAGTGACAGGAAAATAGATGGGATTCACCCAAGGAAATGGGTCAATGCTCCTTTCCTTCCCAAACCACACAACGCCTGGGCATCTACCAAGACTTTTCCAGTGTTTGCTCCATCATTTTCATGTGGGATGTGAGCACCACTGACAAGTTCAGCATCTTTTGCCCATTTTCAAATTGCCGTTGAGAAGGTGGTCGCTTTCTTGAAGCACCCCAGCCCCTGTGTTGGAAATACATCTGCAGCTTGTTCATCTGTAACGGTTTGTTATCACAGAGTGTCTCTCAGCGGGCAGCTGAGAGTCAACCACATAAGCTACACCGAGGAAGGACAGTAGATTTCCTTACCTAAAGGAAACTAAGTGAACCAAATAGGTTTTTATGTCAATTTGGCAGTTCAAGATCATGATTAACAAGTTGACCATAATTACTAAGGAGCATTTTCTTCCAAATTTGAATCATTGATTAAATTTTAATTTTCCCAGTGGGATTTGAACTTCTGCCTGACCTACTGGAGTTTTTTGTTTCTTAATTCATTCTCAGGATGTCGGCGTCACTATGTAGGCCAGAAGTTTTTATCCATCTCTAATTGCCAGAGGGCAGTTGAGAGCCAATCACATTGCCGTGGCTCTGGGGTCACATTTAGGCCAGACCAGATGAGAATGACCGTTTTCTTGCCTGAAAGTTATCCATGAACCATGACAATTCATAGCAGTTGCTAATAGACCAGCTTTTGATTCCATATTTTTAATTGAATTCTAATTGCTCCATCTTTTTCTTCAAATATTCACATGTGGGATGTGGTCATCGCTGACGAGTCAGCATTTATTGCCCCACTCCTAGCTACCCGTGAGAATGTAGTGGTGAGCTGCCATCTTGAACCACTGCAGTCCACCTGTCTCCTGCAATGGAACTCTCTGAAAGTCTACTATGGTGGGTTTCAAAGTCATGACCCCAGAATATTAACCTGGGGTTTTCAATTACGAGCCCAGGTTTGAGCAGAGGTGACGGCATAATGGTATTATTGCGAGTCTGTTAATGCAGAAATGGAGCTAATGTTGGGTTGGAATCCCTCCATTGCAAATCGTGGGATTTGAATTCAGATTTTTAAAATTCTGGAATTAAATGTCTAAAGGTGACCATGACACCACTGTTGATTAGATTAATTACTTACAGCGTGGAAACAGGCCCTTCGGCCCAACAAGTCCACACCAACCCGCCGAAGCGCAACCCACCCAGACCCATTCCCCTACATTTACCCCTTCACCTAACACTACGGGCAATTTAGCATGGCCAATTCACCTAACCTGCACATTTTTTGTTTGGATTGTGGGAGGAAACCGGAGCACCCAGAGGAAACCCACGTAGACACGAGGAGAATGTGCAAACTCCACACACAGAGAGTCGCCTGAAGCGGGAATTGAACCTGGGTCTCTGGTGCTGTGAGGCAGCAGTGCCAACCACCGTGCCACTATGCTACCTGGCACTGTCGATAGTTGGAAAAAAAACATCTGGGTCACCAATGCCCTTTGGGGAAGAAAGTCTGCCATTCTTACCTGGCTTGGGCCTACATGGGATTCCAGCTGATGTAGTTGACTCTCTAACAGCCCACTAAGCAATTAGAGTTGTGTAAGAAATAGCCTAGACAAAGAATGAACTCAGATTTCTCCAGTTTCCTCATTTCCCCTCCCCCCACCTTGTCTCAGTCGGTTCCCTCAACTCAGCACCGCCCTCCTAACCTGCAATCTTCTTCCTGACCTCTCCGCCCCCACCCCACTCCGGCCTATCACCCTCACCTTGACCTCCTTCCACCTATCACATCCCCATCACCCCTCCCCCAAGTCCCTCCTCCCTACCTTTTATCTTAGCCTGCCTGGCACACTCTCCTCATTCCTGATGAAGGGCTTATGCCCGAAACGTCGAATTTCCTGTTCCTTAGATGCTGCCTAGCCTGCTGTGCTTTAACCAGCAACACATTTTCAGCTAAGAAATAGCCTAGACAGGGACGCACACATCATATGAATGACGTTTCTAAAAAGTGATGTTACTACTGCCTCGCCCTAGCCCAGTAACGTAACCATTATCCCGCCATCGCCCAATAGCGATGGGGTGAGTGCTGGCCCTTTTGAAAGCCTGAGGCTACTGATTCTTGACTAATTATTCCTCCTCACTTGAGGAACAATCTGGTATTGTCAAGATAGGTCAAGATAGATACATCTTAGATGTAAAGAGTAGTTTTAATATGGATGAAGGCTTGTTGCAGACATGGCAGGGTCGGGCAGCAGGTGCTCGACCTCATGGTGACCACCCTCCCCTTTCGCGCCATACCTTATTTAAAGGCAGGCGCGGGGTAACAACCGAAATCCCGACATCAGTCACTGAATTCATTCCCCTGTCAAAAACCCCAAGACGGGGCAGGGGTCTCTCCCCCTCCCTGTATAAGCTGTTCCATGTTACACTGAGTAAAATTGAGCGGCCTCACATTCAAAATGAAGCACCTTGCTCCCCCACTGATCGAAGGGTTCAGAAAAGATTTACAAGGATGTTGCCAGGGTTGGAGGACTTGAGCTGTAGGGAGAGGCTGAACAGGCTGGGGCTGTTTTCCCTGGAGTGTTGGAGGCTGAGGGGTGACCTTATAGAGGTTTACAAAATTATGAGGGGCATGGATAGGGTAAATAGGCAAAGTCTTTTCCCTGGGATCAGGGAGTCCAGAACTAGAGGACATAGGTTTAGGGTGAGAGGTGAAAGATATAAAAGAGACCTAAGGGACAACTTTTTCACACAGAGGGTGATACATGTATTGAATGAGCTGCCAGAGGATGTGGTGGAGGCTGGTACAATTGCAACATTTAAGAGGCATTTGGATAGGAAGGGTTTGGAGGGATATGGGCCGGGTGCTGGCAGGTGGGACTAGATTGGGTTAGGATATCTGGTCGGCATGGACAGGTTGGACTGAAGGGTCTGTTTCTGTGCTGTGCATCTCTATGACTCTATGACTCTATAAGTAGGAGACTGGAGGCTCCAAGCTGCCCACAGAGGTCCTGGTGATCTCTGCAGTGTGGGCCATCCCCCTTTCCTCAAGTCAATGACAATCTGGAGATATACAAGGCAGATCTCCAGTTGCCTGGCAACAGTGATGTCAACAAGCATTGGGAAGCAGCCAATCACATCAAAGAATTCTCACTGACAACTAAGCAGGAAGTGCACCAATCATCCGTCACATTTGACATTTTTATAGAAAATCAAATGAAGGATTGTGAAATGGCACTGCATGAAAGCTTGAGTGTCATTAAAATGTATTTTCTTTAAAAAAAAATTTTACAAATCTGTTTTTTTGTTGTTGTGATAGAGGGTTTTGACACTTCACAAAAATAAAAGCAGTTTGACAGCGTAGAGAGGGTTTCCGGGAGCAATTATAAACTGTGCACATTGGTTTAGAAAAAAACGCACCTCAATCAAGGAAGTCAACTTCCTTTAAGCTTTACAAAATGGGAATGAGTAGCATAAAAGGGTTGGCTCACATCAGTTCAGTCAGGTCAGAACAATAGAATATATAAAACAGGAGCAGAAATGACTCTTCAGATCTGCTTCACCCTCCAATAAGGTGCCTTCCTACCCTATCCCCTATATTTTGCAATTCGCTAGGTGTGCAAATACCAATCAATATCGTGCTTGAATATCCTCAATGACTGTGGTAGAGAGTTTTGAAGATTCTATAACCCTTTGAATGAAGTAATGTATCTTAGATCCTTGAAGATGGAAATTCTGGCAGACAAAGCAGTGAAGAAGGTATTTGGAATACTTGCCTTAATTGGTCAGTGCATTGAGTATTGGAGTTGGGAGGTCAGGTTGTGGCTGTGCGGGTCATGTCATAGGGTCATAGAGATGTACAGCATGGAAACAGACCCATCGGTCCAACTCGCAAATGCTGACCAGATATCCTAAATTAATCTAGTCCCATTTGCCAATATTTAGCCCAAATTTGTCTAAACCTTTCCTATTCATATACCCACACCGATGCCTTTTAAATGTTGTAATCGTACCAGCCTCCACCACTTCCTCATTCCATACATTCACCAATTGCTGCCCGAAAACGTTACCCCTTAAGTCCCTGTTAAATCTTTCCCCTTTCACCTTAAACCACAAGTAGCCGAACCAGTATCCTGTACAGCTGCAACCTGACCTCTCAACTCCTGTACTCAATGCACTGACCAATAAAGACAAGTGTACCAAACACCTTCTTCGGGGGTTAGGCCACTTTTGGAATACTGCGTTCAATTCTGGTCTCCTTCTTATCGGAAAGATGTTGTTAAACTTGAAAGGGTTCAGAAAAGATTTACAAGGATGTTGCTGGGGTTGGAGGATTTGAGCTACAGGGAGAGGCTGAACAGGCTGGGGCCGTTTTCCCTGGACCGCCGGACACTGAGTAATGACTTGATAGTGGTTTATAAAATGATGAGGAGCATGGTAAGGGTGAATAGCCAACGTCTTTTCCCTGGGGTGGGGGAATCCAAAACTAGAGGGCATGGGTTTAGGGTGAGAGGGAAAAGATATAAAAGGGACCTAAGGGGCAATTGTTTTCACTCAGAGGGTGGTGCATGTGTGGAATGAACTGCCAGAGGAAGTGGTGGAGGCTGGTACAATTACTACATTTAAAAGGTATATGGATAGGTATATTAATAGGAAGGGTTTGGAGGGATATGAGCCAAATGCTGGCAAAGGGGACCAGATTAATTTAGGATAGCTGGTTGGCATGAACGAGTTGTTTCAAGGGTCCGTTTCTGTCCTGTGTAACTCGACAACTCTAATTTCATTTCGAAGTGACAGATCCTTATTTTGAAACTGTGACTTCCTCAGCAATTACCCTGGGAAGGCCCTTAAAATTTTATATGCTTTAGTGAAGAGAGCAAATGCCCTTTTTCCATTTGATTGCAGTCCGGGGTCACCTATATGGAAAGGCATACAATCGCTGACAGATGCTTCTGGATTTCCATATTATTCTGGAGACGTGCAGACTTCAGGTGTTGCTGTCAAGTTTCAGCAGAGTAATGACAGTTCTGTGATGATTACTGCTACTATAGAATTTACAGAAACAGGCCATTTAGCCCACTGGTCAATGCTAGTCTTTAGGCACCACATAAGCCTCCTCCTACATCTTTAATATATTTGCTGCTCTCTCCCTTACACACTTTTCTCTCTCCATCTTCAGTTCTCTGCCTGAAGGCAGGTTTGACCCAGAGCAAGGTCATCTCCCCCACAAGTAGGGCAAATTTCCAGAACAGGAATCAAACCCTCGGTGGCTATATCAGCCTCAATCTTATGAGTCCTTTATCCTATTAACAAAGCTTTTGTGTGAGACATTATCGAGTGCCTTTTGGAAATCTAAGTATATTACATCTACTGTTTCCCCCTCATCTACCCTTGAGCTACCAGCCCTCTGGTTAGGCCAGCAACATCAACCCAAGCTGGTCAGTTAACAGGCTGAAAGATTGCTGGGCCATAACCCCTGCTTGTTAAGTGTGGGCTCAGGACCCAGGTCCCATTGTAAACTCCAGTCCAACATCTCTACTTAAACACCTCAACCTATTGAAGCCTTTCAGAAACTTGAAGACATCGATCAAGTTACCCTTTTGCCGTATGGTTCATACCCACTTCTCCACCAGCATCCCCCTCTTATCCAACTTCCTCCAAGTCCGAGCACAGCAGTTGTTGCAAGATGGCAGCGGCGTAGGACTCTCCAGTCACACCCACTCCTCTTCGTTTCTTCTTGCCCTTCTCTTTTTCTCCCTCTTGGTGTCTTCTTTCTTCTCCAACTTTCTTTCTCCCTTCGAATCCCAGCCTCCTGCGATGATTCCCGGCATCGGGTGATCTCCGGCGAGGAGCGAAGATCCTGGCTTCTGACGACAATTCCCAGCTTCTGGCAGTGAATCCCGGCCTGTCATAGTGGCGTCCTATAGCAACTTCCCGACATTGGTGTGGCAACCTCCTGGCCTGGTGCGACCGCCTTCTCCCGCAGTGGCCTCCCGACGTTGGCATGGCAACGTCCCAACTGGTGCAGCAGCTTCCTCCCGTAAGGACTTCCTGACATCGGCATGGCGACCTCCTGGCCTCCCTCAGCAGCTTCCTCCCGTAAGCACTTCCTGACATCGGCATGGTGACTTCCTGGCCTCCCTCAGCAGCTTCCTCCCGTAAGCACTTCCTGACATCGGCATGGCGACCTCCTGGCCTCCCTCAGCAGCTTCCTCCCATATGGGCCTCCCGGCATCGGCATGGCAACATCCCGTCCTCCCTCAGCAGCTTCCTCCGGTAAGGACTTCCCGGCATTGGCATGGTGACCCCCTGGCCCGCCGCAGCAGCATCCTTCCGTAGGGGCCTCCCGTCATTGGCATGGCAACATCCTGGCCTGCCGAAGCAGCCTCACGGCATTGGCATGGCGACCTCCCGTAGCTGTCCCCTCCTATAGGGGTCTCTTGGCATTGGTGTGGAAACCTTCTGGCCTTCTACAGCAACCTCCAGCGTTACATGTCGCCGGCGAAGTGTGGAGCCAGGGCCTGGTGCGGGCTGGAAGCTAAGTGCCAACATGGTCTATTTTTACTAAACCCTTGTTTCTGAAATGCTGGACATTTTATTTCTTTAGTATCTAAGATCTTGTAACTAAAGAAGCTGTGCCCAGGTACTTTTCTATCGAAGTTGGCGCTGTAATTGGTGACGTATAAACTTGTCACTGTGCTCATTGAGTATATGTGACTATAAAAGTAATTCTAATTCTAATTCAGGGATACTTGGTCAGTGACTCCCATACAATAATCTATCCCAAACTCTGCCAGCCACAGCCTGAATCGCACTGATTTCCTATTCCTCTGTCAGTCAACCCCTTGCAGATCCACACCAGCTTCAGAAATGGTCTGATTCTGAAACCCTGCATCTTGTTTCTTATGCTGCTGCAACACTGACATCTTCCCCCCACACGCCTTGCCCTCCCCTAGTGGTTGTCATCTGAAACCAAGACCCTAACTGGGTCAGGAATTCTCAACCTCACAATCTATTGCCTCCCTATCGCCTTTCCCCTTTAAGGCCTGCCCCAATGTCTCCTTCATTGGCCCTCTGGTGCACTTGGGAAAGGCCTTTGGATGTTTATATGCATTAAGCGCGTGTATATCAACACAGGACAGTGCATTCCACTCTCAATGGCAGATGCAGTCATTAAGTAGAATTCTCTGGAATCACCGGTAGTGCTGTAACAGACTCACAGCGCCAGGTCCCCAGGATCAATCCCACCCTCGGGTGACTGTCTACGTGGAGTTTACGCATTCTCCCTACGTCTGTATGGGTTTCCTCTGGGTGAGTTAGCAATGGGAAATGCCGGGTTTACGTGAGATGCTCTTCAGAGGGATGGCGTGGACCCAATGGGCCAAATGGCCTACTTCTACACTGCAGTGATTCTATGACCCTTCCCTTGGGCAAAGGAACTCAAAAGTCAAGTGTGTCATTTTAAGGTGAGAGGGGGAAGATTTACAGGCACTGAAGGAGCAACCTTTTCATTCGGGGTGGAGCGTGTGTGGAATGAACTGCCAGAGGAAGCGATAGATGTAGGTACAGTTACAGCACTGAAAAGCCATTTGGGCAGATACGTGAACAGGAAAGGGTTTGAGGGATATGGGCCAAATGGAGGCAAGTGGGTGTAGCTCAGTTTGGGAAACTTGGTTGGCATGGACAGGTTGGGCTGAAGGGACTGTTTTTGTGCTGTATGGTTCTATGACTCTCTATCTCAAATAAACTTCCTACAATCTTCATCTAGATTCATAGCAAAAAGTCTGCACTTCAAGATAGTATTCTGTAACCAGGGTCCAACTACTCGGTGACCAAGATCTAACTACTTGGAATTCACAGCTGAACCATGTAACCAAAACCCAACAGTTTGGCAATGTAGCTACTTGGTAACCCAACTCCGAACCCAGCAGTGAAGGCTAAAATGCTCAGTTGCCAGGACTGCAGTCTCTGTCAGCACATCCCAAGCTCTCTTTACCCAGAGCTCTCCCTAAACCTGCTGCAGAAACTCTCCAGGTTAGCTAGTCCCTCCCCACCAACACTTTCTGTACCCTCCCCAGATTTCACACGCCAAAGCCTGGCTCCTCACCTGCCCAGGTACCTGCATCCCTCAACTTACACCATCAAATCCCTGCCCTGCCAACTTGACTTCAAAATTGCCGTCTTGTCTTTCAAATTCTTCCTTTCCGCTCCTCCCACCAGTCCCGATTCACGACGTACCTTGGTGTTCACCGTTTCACTGCATCCCTGTGAAAATGGTGAACAAGGAAATGTTTCTTCAATGTCGCCTTGACATTTCTCCGAGAGTGTCAGATAGGCATCCTAAAGTCCTGGGTAACACGAGGGCACTTCGGAGGGTTAGCTGACCCACCAGCTCTACTCGGTGTGCCACGTGACCTCCGCTCTCCTCGCTCCCCAACCCCCACCCCCACCCCAACCTTGCATACTTCATCGAAATCTTTTAGTGAGGCAAACAAAATGGGCAGCGGGTGGCACTTTATTGCCTACCATGAGTTGACTTGGTGACCATGGCAAGCTTTCATCTTCAGACACTGCAGTCCATGTGGTGACGGTACTTCCCATTGCCTGTTAGTGCCAGGATTTTGATAAATGACACTGTGACTGGGTCGGGACAACATGACAACTTGGGGTTAATGAATCTCTTCAACAATATGTTTGCTTTGCTCCCGCAACACATTTATCTCTCTTTACCGCCATTGATTTTGCTGCCTCCTCCAAATTAGGCATGGTGGCTCAGTGTTGCCTCGCAGCACCAGGGTCCCAGGTTCAGTTCCAGCCTCGGACGACTGTCTGTGTGAAGTTTGCACATTCTCCCCGTGTCTGTGTGGGTTTCCTCCGGGTGCTCCGGTTTCCTCCCACAATCCAAAGATGTGCAGGTTAGGGTGAATTGGTCATGCTAAATTGCCCGTAGTGTTCAGGGATGTGTAGGCTAGATGCATTAGTCAGGAGTAAATATAGAATAGGAGAATGGGTCTGGGTGGGTTACTCTTCGGAGGGCTGGTATAGACTTGTTGGACCTCATGGCCTGTTTCCACGCTGTAGGGATTGTATGATATTCCATGAGAAGTATTTTTTCCACACTTGAAGACCATGATGGAGAAGTTTCCCTCCTTGATTGTGGTGAGGAGGACAAATAATCGAGCAGATTGTCACCAGGGAGATAACTGTCTCTTTCCTGCCACCTCAGGATTTTGCTCTGGACAGGAGGACTCCATGTGCAGGCTAGTCATGATCCGCCAGCAACAAAGACCCTTCACTGTCAATTGGTCAACTACTGAAGCTCCTCAACAAGCCTGGGTTGTAACTCCCTCCGGGTGGGATGATAAAGAGTTGGCCAACCCGACTGATAAACCAGTGAGGAGAGGCGGTCAGTCTGAGGAGGGTGGGGTGGGTGTCCTGGAAGCTGTACAAACTTGAGCAAGTCCAGGCAGGCACCATTGGCACAGACTGGCATGTGGGAGCCACAACAACTCGCCCTCACTTCCAGCCCCCAACCTCAACCTCAGAAACCAATCCCCACCCGCCACAAGTCTGAACACCCTGTCTCACCCAGGTCCACCTGGGGCGTTGGCATTCTAGCAACAATCAGGTCCTCTGATTGGTCGGCTGCTTCAGTTGGTGTGAGGGGTGGGTTGCCATTTCATCCGGCCTCGTAAAATGCCAGCCAAATGACCTTTGACCCATTGACCTTTCCAAGCTGTTACGTTGTGGGTTTTTCTCCACTATCCTTCCGGTTTATTGGACTTCATCTGGAGACAGGTTACTGGTGACCCTAGGGGTTGTTGTGGCCTACTCTAAGGATGCGGCACCATCACTAACCCGTTGGTTCTCTGGTCTTCCATTCATTCCCTTCTCCTCCTCTCTTCCTTTCCCTGTTGGGTATCTGCCAGATGGCTGTCATGAAGACGATCCAAGCTGCCGCCTCGCTGTTGGAAATCTTGCCGGTTTTCGTTGTGTTCCTGGGAATAAACAATGTCCCTGACATGCCAAAGCTGAAACATTGAGGGAATGGAAATCTTGCAGGCTTATGTGGATCACAGATACATGTCAATGACCTCTTTCTGTAATTTAATTCTGTTCACTCGTGCATTCCCAAATATAATCCCTCTATTATCAGTAGCCATGTCTTCAATGTCTGAGGCTACAAACTCTAGAATTCCCTCCCTAAAGTTCTCTATGTCACTTCCTTCCACTAAAGTGAATCATGAGAAGGTTACAAAGGGGGGGGGGGGGGGGGGGGGGGGGGTAAACAGAGCCAGTGAGTAGACAACAATCTTGCAAATGTGGGAAAATGTGTAATTCCCCATTGTGGCAGGAAGAATGTATTTTTTTAAAAAAGCACACTACATAATTGGAGAGAGGTTATAGAGCTCTGAGTTGAGGAGAGATCTGGGTGTCCTCATACATGATTTGTAACAGGCTGGTATGCAAGTGCAGCAAGTAATTCGGAAAGCTGGTAGAATGTTCTGTTTGATTGCGAGAGGAATCGAACACAAGAGTAGCAAGGTTATGCTTCAGATGAGGGGGGTGCGGGGGGGGGGGGTATAAGAGAGACTGCTTCTGTAATACTGAGTACAGCACTCATCACCGTGCTTACAAAATGATGTTGATGTATTGAAAGCAGTTCAGAGAAGGTTGACCAGATTAAGATCTGGAATGGGCAAGCTGTTTCAGGAGGAAAGGTTGGACAGACTAAGTTTGTATCCTCTGGAGTTTAGACTGTAAGAGGTGAATTGACTGAAACATCTAAGATTCTGAGAGATCTGGACAGGCTGGATGTGGAAAGAATATTTCCTCAGTTGGGGCGAATATAGAACTAGGACACCTCGATGTGAAAACAAGGTATCGCCCATTTAAGACAAAGAGACTTTTCTTTTCTTCAGAGAATTGTGAAATCTTTGGAACCTTCTTTTTGAAGAAATGATGGAGGCAGAATTTAAAGGCGTTGGTAGATAGATTCTTTACATGTGAAAGGGGCGAAGGGTTATTGAGAGTAAGCGATTGGTTTGTTGGTAATTAATCTATCTTCTTCTATGAGTCATACTTTGCCTTACAATGCTGATGTGAAATGCTTTGGGACATTGCATTGCATGGAAGGCGCTACATAAATATAAGTTGTTATTGTTATAGTGGGACGTAGGTGGGAAGATGGAAAATGACTGGGTGACAAAGGCAGTCCAAACTTGACTCAAAACGCGAAGGTTAAGGAGGTGAGGAATCTGATTTGACAAGAAAATGCTTCTGGAAACAGTGAAAAGAAAAGCAAGATAACTATGAAAGACAGAGTTAAAGGTTAATATATAAATTTGGATTCCTGATGAAGGGCTTATGCCCGAAACGTCGATTCTCCTGCTCCTCGGATGCTGCCTGACCTGCTGTGCTTTTCCAGCACCACTCTAATCTTGACTCTAATCTCCAGCATCTGCAGTCCCCACTTCAGCTAATATAAATTTGGAGCCTGAGGAGGCCATTCGGTCCATTGAGCCTGCTCCAGCACCCGACAACCGTCATGAGCTAAACTCCGCTTTCCTACCTGCCCCTGCTAATCAATCGAAGGTCTACCTAACTAGGTCTCAGGTAGATTCAACATCCAAGCTTCCAGTGCTTTTCGATGAATCTAATGCCTTGGGTTAACAAACCCTGAAAGAGAAACCAAATTCTCACCTCCATACTAAAAATGGAGGCCTTTTTAAACTCCTCTCTGTGGTTCTAGCCTCACCAATAGTCCATCATCTCTGCTCTCTGTAGTCTCCTCCAGCTCTAAAGTCTTACTCTCACCATGACTGCTCTCTAGCCACAGCGCCCTTTTTCAGTTGCAGATCCATCTATCAGTGGAGACACACTGGGCCGAACACCCTGCTGTAACAGTTCTCTATAATCCTGTGTCTGACTGATGCTGCACTGGCAACACCTCCCTTACTCCCAGACCCTGCAGTCGGCTTAGCCAAGCCTCACTTGACAGGGAAAATGTTGCTTTTATCAGTTTTGCCTTTCCAAAAGGATAGTCAGACCCTTTTCATTCATCAGCATGACCACAAACCCTGAAGAGAAAGCTTACCAAAAAGCACTGGAACTGCATTTACATAGCACCATGCGCAAACTCAAATCCATCCAACAAATACTTTTGAAATGCAGTCACCTGAAAAAAATCAGCTGATCAACTAAATTATGATTGCACTTTTGCCTCAGGGCACAGGATGTCAGCAGCATGTGTGTCCTTAACCTTCCCTTACTGTTTCAGAAAACCTCTTTGCCGTTTCTAAGCGGCTGTCAAAGAAAGAAGGATTTCCTGCAAGGTTTTGGGTCGGAAAGGAGAATTAGTGAAGGATCTGGGAAATATTTTTGGCCTGTATTTTATCGGCAACATCTTGCAAAACTTCCTCCTCCCCTGCAGACACGTCTACGCCCCTACACGTCACGGAAGTCAATTCCAACTCTTTATCTCCCAGCACCCCAGACCTTCCTCCAGTCTCGAGCCCCTTCCCACAATTCTCATGCTTCTAAAACCCAAGGTCAGTCCCACATAATCATCACTTGCTGATCTGCCTCCAACTCCTTCAGCCTTGCCTGATAAATCACGCTGACTCAGTTGTCCATCATGATGTTATGAACCAGACCTATGCAAATTATTTTAAGAAAGTAGCCTAGACCCTAACATTTTCTTATTTTAAAGGTAGAGGTGAAGTGCCGTGTTCTGAATACGATGTAACTGTCAAACTACTTGACATTAAGCAAAAACGAATTTATTTAGACACTAAAATATAGTTAAAATATAAACAAAAGAAAGCAGAACTTAGAATAACTTTGTTAGAAAACTTAACCCAATAATAGATACAAGAACTATTTCTAATTCACTGTTCCAGTGTAGTAACATGCCATAAATACACCACCTGGCAAAAGAGAAAGTTCAGACACAGATTCTCACATGTACTTCTCCAGTCCAACAGGCATCAAGAGAAAATTCGGAGAAAATCAAAGTGAAGAGACATTTGCTAAAGCTTTCAACTCTGTTGAATCCCCAACTGCTTCTGATTAAAGCTAAACCTAAAAACTAAAAAAAACCCAAAAGTCCTAGTCTGTGAGAGCTGGCCACACCTTTCTAGGCAGCTTCTATTGTTCCAACCGGAACTCTATCAACAAACACATTGACTTGGATCTCATTTACCACCCCCTGAGAAAAAGAACAGGAAATGATGTTACCACAGGAAATGACATCACTAACCCAAGGAACCCCAAACATTTAAATAGAAAGCAAGAAGTACCAGTAGTACTTTGTCCGGAGGCTCACTGAAGCTGTTACCTAGTATGGTGACAAAACATCTGAAAATGAACCTTCCAGCTCAGTGAGCAAAACTACTTCCAGATTGTTCCAACCTTTAGGAGAAAACCCCAAGGCCTCACATGCTGTTAGCTGTAATGGCTCTGGTAGACCGCTCTGTACCTCTGCCTTAAAATCTCTCTTAGAAAAAAAACAGGACAAAATAACATCTAAAACCACAGCATCATAACAATGATCATTGAAAGAATTAGGATTTGTGCGATCCAAACTCTCTACCTACTGATCCAGCTCTGCCTTCAAATGATTAAGGAATCTGCTTCCGCCACATTTGGGGAGAATGCCAAAGAATTGCGTCCTCTGCAGGAAATATGGCACTGAGACAGAGGATTAGCCATGAGCCTACTGAGTGGTAGAGGAGGTTCGAGGGGCTGAATGGCCACCTCCTGCTCCTTGTCTCTATATTTCTATGTTTATCTCTACCTTAAATGTGCGACCCCTTATTTTTATACAATGACCTCTGGTTCTACATTCTCCCGCAAGAAGAAACATCCTCTCCACGTCCAAACTGTTAGCACCCATCTGGATCAATCAAGCCACCTTTTACTCTTCTTCACACTGTCCTAGTACATCCAACGTTACCTCAAAAGATGTTCCTCACATTCTGGCTATGACTCTGAACTGCTTCCAATTCCATTGCCAGCCTACCTAAAATCAGGTGACCAATACTGTGCCCATTGTCCCTGTACCTTCTGGAAATGATCAGCTGTTTTTTTAAAATTAAATGCTGGCTAGTCCCATACCATTCTGAACTCTTCCTATTCATATCCACACCCAGATACCTTTTAAATGCTGTAATTGTACCAGCTTCCACCATTTCCTCTGGCAGCTCGTTCCATGTATGCCCACCTCTGCATGAAAAAGTTGCCCTTTAAAATCCTTCACCTCAAACCTCTGCCCTCTAGTTTGGACTCCCTGACCTTAGGAAAAAGACCTTAGCTATTCACCCTCTCCGTGCCCTTCATGATTTTAGTCTCTATAAGGTGATCTCTCAGCCTCCACTGCTCCATGGAAAATAGCCTCGGCCTATGAAGCCTCTTCCTATAATTCAAACCCTCCTTTTCTGGCAATACCCTTTAAATCTTTTCTGCACCCTCTCACGTTTAACAACATCTTTCCGATAGGAGGATGACCAGAATTGTAAGCATTATTCCAAAAGTGTCCTGTAACTTGATGTCCCAACTCCTATACTCAGTGTTCTGACCAACCAAGGCAAACATGCCAATGGGTAGTTAAGAGTAAAGCACATTTCTGTGGATCACATGTAGGCCAGATCAGATAAGGGTGGCAATTTCCTTCCCTACAGGACATTAGTGAATCAGATGGGCCTTTCCCTGACAAACAACGTGGTCAACACCAGGCTCTTAATTCCAGATTTGTACTGAATACAAATCCTGCCGTCTCCCTTGGTGGGATCTGAACCCAGGCACCCAGAACTGAGTCCCTGGAGTTCCAGTCCAACAATAATACCACTGGGGCCATCGCCAGCTCCCAGGATCTGGCTCTATGCCTGCAAGCCGGGAAACCCTGATGATAAGCTCTGAGCTATGAGCGAGCAACGGGGAAGCGAGGGTAGGATTTGGGCCTCAGCAGTCAGTTATGGGCATTCAGTCTTGTCAATCCCAGTGAACAACCGCATCCATCTCCCCTCCTCCGCCTCCCACATCGCCAACCTCAAAGACGACACACGCCCAGGATCAGACTGTCCGAAAACATCTGAGTAGCAGCCTGTTGGCAGTGGGCCACAGTTCGGCAGCAGAGCCTAAATGGGAAGCTTCCTACCTGTCCATGGGACAACATGCTGCCTATGGCTGGATCATCTGGCAGGGCCACAGATGTACTTGTCTGCCTCAGTGAGCAATGTACGTTCAGTACAATGTGTACCTTCGCATTGCCAGAACATCCACATAACAGAAATATTACGTTTGCTGTAAAAAAAAGAGCTGAACAGGTGGGGGTGGGAATAGGGAACTATATATATCCATAGACACTGTGCAGAAATCCCTTGCAAAATGCATCCTTGGAAAGCACTTTGAGTTCCTGCTAAGCCCTCATGCAGCAACACACCCATTACTCTCAGATCTCTGGCCCACTACCCTTGGGAGTTATTTTCAGGCTTCTGTTCATTTTTATCCAGGTCTTACTCTCGCACAGCACCCCCGCCCCCCCCCCCCCCCCCACCAGCAACATTGAGTATTGTCAGATTAGAGTTTACAGTTACAATACAAAGCGATTTCTCTGTGTGCCAACAGTATACGGCTGTAATTGAGACTGATAACTGCTGCTGTGTCCAGTGTAACCTCCAGACAATCCATCTGCCTTGTGCTATATCTGCAGTCAGCTTTGATGCTAAGGTAAGCACTTAACGTGAAAGAACAGTTTCAAAGTAAAATCACCAATTCACTTGCTCAGGGATCCTGGCTGAGTCATAAAGTCATACAGGTATAAAGCACAGAAACAGACCCTTTGGTCCAACTCGCCCATGCTGACCAGATTTCCCAAACTGGACTAATCTCATCTGCCAGCATTCAGCCCTCTAAACCTTTCCTATCCATACACCCATCCAGATGCCTTTTAAATGTTGCAATTGTACCAGCCTCCACCACTTCCTCTGGCAGCTCATTCCATACACGTGCCACCCTCTGCATGAAAACAATTACCTCTTGGGTCCCTTTTAAATCCTTCCCCTCTCTCCTTAAAGCTGTGCCCTCTAGTTTTGAACTCCTCCACCCTAGGGAAAAGACTTTCGCTATTCCTCTTATCCGTGCCCCTCATCATTTTACAAACCTCCATAAGGTCACCCCTCAACCTCGATGCTCCAGTGAAAAAAAGCCCCAGCCTATCCAGCCTCTCTCCATAACTCAAGCCCTCCAGTCACGGCAGCATCCTTGTAAGTTCTTTTCTGTCCCCTTTCACCCGACCAGAATTCACTCTCCTCCATGGTTCCTGCTCTCTGGATGGACCAGATGTGTTGACAACCCATGTAACCCTACCCTAACCCTGATGGAAGGTTTATTGATACTCCTGCTCCTTGGATGCTGCCTGTTTTGCCAACACCACACTTTTCAACTCTGATCTCCAGCATCTGCAGTCTTCACTTTCTCCCAGTCCTGCTGGAACCCAGGCAAAGCTTCTAATCGCATTAGTGTGCCCATCACATAGACTTCCCTTCCATCTCCACAACACCAACTGTCCCTGGGAAAACATTTTATGGCTAAATCCTCCTCATTGCCTTCATTACTCTGACACCTGACAGCTCCTCATGGGTTGGCTTCCCATGTTTCAGCCTCTCGAGCCTTGCTGTTCATTGTTGTGTCCCTATCACTCACCGACTCATTGTTCATTAACCTGCATTGGCACACACTAATCCCCTCCCCCAGTACTCAAGGTACACAGCGAGTTCAACCCAAAAATCACCCAGGAGAAACCGCTCACAAAGTGGGGAGACCAATCATAATGGCTCAATGGTTAGCACTGCTACCTCACAGCGCCAGGGTCCCAGTTTGATTCCAGCCTCGGGTGACTGTCTGTGTGGAGTTTGCACATTGTCCCCGTGTCTGTGTGGGTTTCCTCCAGGTGCTCCAGTTTCCTCCCACAATCCAAAGATGTGCAGGTCAGGGGAATTGGCCATGCTAAATTGCCCATAGTGTTAAGTGCATTAGTCAGAGGGAAATGGGTCTGGGTGGGTTACTCTTCGGAGGGTCAGTGTGGACTGGTTGGGCTGAAGGGCCTGTTTCCACACTGTAGGGAATCTAATCATCTAATCTAATAACATACCGCCCCTGCCCAGAAATGGTGATGAGCTGCTTCTCCAATCATAGACCCCTTCTCTCCCATGCTTGTTGCTGATAGGTTTAGTAGTGAGCCCGGAAGAGAGGTGACCTGTGATTGGAGGAGCCGTGAGCAGGCTGCTGGCTGTGAGAGAGTTGTCGAAGGGGGTAGACAGTGTCTGAAGAAAGCTGGGGCCCACACCTCGGAGTACAATGGGTCCTTGATCAGATGGGCAAATGGGCAGATGGAGTTTAATTTAGATAAATGGAAGGTGCTGCATTTTGGTAGGTCAAATCAGGGCAGGACCTATACACTGAACATAGTCAAACGAAGAGACCTTGGAGTGCAGGTTCATAGCTCCTTGAAAGTGGAGTTGCAGGTAGATAGGATAGTGAAGAAGGCGTTTGGTATGCTTTCCTTTATTGGTCAGTGCAGGACATTGGTTAGGCCAGTTTTGGAATACTGCATTCAACTCTGGTTATCCTGCTATAGGAACGACATTATGAAACTTGAAAAGATGCAGAAAAAAATGTACAAGGGTTTGAGCTACAGGAAAAGGCTGAATAGGCTGGGGCTGTTTTCACTGGAGACTGAGAGAGCTTTTAGAGGTTTATAAAATCATGAGGGACAAGGATAAAGTGAATAACTCATGTCTTTTCCCCAGGGTAGGGGAGTCCAAAGCTAGAGGGCATAGGTTTAAGGTGAGAGGGGAAAGATATAAAAGGGACCTAAGAGGTAAAATTTTCACACAGAGGCTGGTGCCTGTGTGGAATGAGCTGCCAGAGGAAGTGGAGGAGGCTGGTACAATTACTACATTTAAAAGTTAAAAATCCCACAACACCAGGTTATAGTCCAACAGGTTTATTTGGAATCAGTAGCTTTCGGAGCGCTGCCCCTTCACCAGCTAGTGCTTCCAAAACAACCTGATGTACTATAACCTGGTGTTGTGTGATTTTTAACTTTATACACCCCAGTCCAACACCGGCATCTCAAAATCATAACATTTAAAAGGCATCTGGATGGCTACATGAGTAGGAAGGGTTTAGAGGGATATGGGCCCTCTAATGCTGGCAAATGGGACTGGATTAATTTAGGATATCTGGTCAGCATGGACGAGTTGGACCGAAGGGCCTGTTTCAGTGCTGTACATCTCTATGGCCTCAGCATAAGAAGCTGAGAGCTAGAAGTCTTTTATTTTAAATTAGATTAGATTGCTTACAGTGTGGAAACAGGCCCTTCAGCCCAATGAGTCCACACTTACCCACCGAAGAGTAACCCACCCAGACCCATTCACCTAACACTACGGGCAATTTAGCATATTGCCAGTTCACCTAACCTGCACATATTTGGAATGTGGAAGGAAACTTGAGCACCCAGACAGACACAGGGGGAATGTGCAAACTCCACACAGACAGTTGCCTGAGGCGGGAATCGAACCCGGGTCTCTGGCACTGTGAGGCAGCAGTGCTAACCACTGTGCCACCGTGCTGCTCAGTAGATTGGCTGGGGAAGTTGCTGCTTTTCTAAGGCAGCTGTCTGTCCACAACGCCCATTGTGTGGGGCATGAGGAGGGCATGTGGAGGCCATGAGGGGCGTAGGGAAGGCTGGCGGGGCACTGAGGGGGAGGCCATAAGGGCCCAGGGAGGTGTCTCGGGACAGATTGAGAGATTCCAAATGGCTTTAGGAGGGAAGGAGGGACATTGGAGATAGATAGAAGCTTCAAGTGAGGTGAAGAGAGGAAACTTGCAATGGTGGGGTGGGCAGGGGGAGGAGGGGAGAGGAAGGAGAGGGAAGAGAGAAAGGCTGCATGGGGGAGAGGGAGGTTAGAAAGAAGAGAGAGTAGCTTCAAACTCTGAACAAAGGGGCACTCAGCTAGCTAGGAGTTCTGAAAACGCGAAATCATTTAGGTAACGAATTACTTCCAAATGAATGTGGAATATCGAGCTTAAGACAAAATGTTCAGAAGCAATTGTGTGAGAAAATGTAGTGGCTGTAATTATAATGAACACTGCCAACTGGTAAATTTAAATCTGAAATTAAGATTTAAGATACAGTTAAATAGAGTAATAACTACCTGGTTAGGTTGTTTTATGTTTGTGAATATAAGATGGAACGTAATATCTGTGGGGGAGGCAATGGCTTAGTGGCATTATCACTGGACGGTTAATTCAGAGACCCCCGTCACATTCTGGGGGCGTGGGTTCAAATCCCACTACGACAGGTTTGCATTCAGTAAATATCTGGAATTAGGAATCTAATGATGACCATGAATCGATTGTTGTGAACAATCCCTCTGGTTTACTAATCCCCCTCAGGGATGGAGACTGCCATCCTTACCTGGTCTGTCAACCTACAGCAATGTGGTTAACTCTTAACTGCCCTCTGGGCAATTAGGGATGGGCTGTTAGCCGAGCCAGCCACACCCTCATCCTGTGTATGAATAAAATCAACATCTTAAAGGAGGATGTTTAGGAGTCATAGAGGTGCACAGCATGGAAAAAAAATATCCTTTGGTCCAACTCATCCATGCTGACCAGATATCCTAAATTAATTTAGCTCCATTTTCCAGCACTTGGCCCTCTTAACCCTTCCTATTCATACACCCATCCAGATACCTTTTAAATGTTGCAATTGTATCAGCCTCCACCACTTCCTCTGGCAGCTCATTCCATACACATAGCATCCTCCATGTGTTGCCCTTTAGCTCCCTTTTATATCTTTCCCCTCTCACTCTAAATATATGCCTTTTAATTCTGGACTCCCCCATCCCAGGGAAAAGACCTTGCCTATTTACCCTATCCATGCCCCTCATGATTTTATAAACCTCTATAAGGTCACCCCTCAGCCTCCGATGCTCCAGGGAAAACAACCCCAGCCTGTTCAGCCTCTCCCTGTAGCTCAGATCCTCCAACCCTGGCAACATCCTTGTAAATCTTTTTTGAACCCTTTCAAGTTTCACAACATCTTTCTGATAGGAGGGAGACCAGGACTGCACACAATATTCCAAGAGTGGCCTAACCAATGCCCTGTACAGCCACAACATGACCTCCCGACTCCTGCACTCATTGCTCTGACCAATAAAGGAAAGCATACCAAACACCTTCTTCACTATCCTATCTACCTGCCACTCCACTTTCAAGGAGCTATGAACCTGCACTCCAAGGTCTCTTTGTTCAGCAACACTCCCTTGGACCTTACCATTAAGTGTATAAGGCCTGCCTTTCCAAAATGCAGCACCTCACATTTATCTAAATTTGTAGTGCAATTACATCTCAGGAATGAACTACTTTGCCCTGCAGTTGTTGTGGTTCTGTTCACCGAGCTGGGAGTTTGTGTTGCAGACGTTTCGTCCCCTGTCTAGGTGACATCCTCAGTGCTTGGGAGCCTCCTGTGAAGCGCTTCTGTGATGTTTCCTCCGGCATTTATAGTGATTTGTCTTTGCTGCTTCTGGTTGTCAGTTCCAGCTGTTGGCTGCAGTGGCCGGTATATTGGGTCCAGGTCAATGTGTTTGTTCCAGGAGGCTCCCAAGCACTGAGCATGTCACCTAGACAGGGGACGAAACGTCTGCAACACAAACTCCCAGCTCGGTGAACAGAACCACAACAACGAGCACCCGAGCTACAAATCTTCTCCCAACCTTTACACTGCAGTTATTACTTTCAATGCTTCAATGCCAGTTTCAACAGTTATTGGAAACAAATAAATATCACTCCATGTAGAAAACTAATTTTTCTAATTAACTATTTCTCGTTGTGGATTAAATCCATTCCTAGGCATTGCTGTGGTTTGGTTGAACATTTAGGCGCTCTCTTTCCTGATAGATGTATTGCATTTAACTCACAATTTGAAATCATTTAATTCTTGAAATTCCCAGCCACTACAGCGATGTCTGAGCATATGTTCAGCATTTCATTAGGGTGATAGCTTTTCACATGTCGAAGTGTACGTCAGTTATATTGATCCAAGCTTTTGTGGCTGGAGTATGCCTGCTGTCTCCTGTCAGTTGAAATCCTGCTGTATCTGCTTTCCTCAGTGAGTTGTACTTTTAAATCGAAAAGGGTGGAGATAATTATTGAGGCTATTGACCCATTATTCTAATTCCGCTTCTGTCTGAGCCCAAATACCCCAATATAACAACAGAAGGTAATGTTAATGTGTGACTGTATCACCTCATAAAAGAGTTAGTGAGAATGAAAAATGTAATCCTCTAAGAAAATCTCAAGAGAAGCCCTTGAACAAGGAGGAAATATTTTGTGGCTTACCCTAATCAGGTTCATATTTAAAATTCTTCAGGGACTCTCCTCTATCTTTCATTCTCGCCCTCTTTCGCCTTATGAGAACGCCATGTTTCCTCACTCTTTTGTGTTCCTGCATTCTATTTGTAGCATCCATTTCCCTCTCCCAGCCTCTGTCTCTCTCTCCCTTCTTGTTGTGAGGATTTTTTTCCCCTTCAAACCAGCTTCTCTTCCTTTGTTTCACCTACCCATTCTAGTCCGATTATGCCCTTGCTGATGTTCAGAGTCCCTACAGTGTGGAAACAGGCCATTCGGCCCAACCAGTCCATGCCAACCCTCCAAAGAGTAATCCATCCAGACCCATTCCCCTTAACTAATGCACCTCACGTACACATTCCTGAATGGTATGAGCAATTTAGCATGGCCAACTCACCTGACCTGCACATCTTTGGATTGTGGGAGGAAACTGGAGCACCCGGAGGAAGCCTACACAGACATGGGGAGAATGTCCACACAGTTGCCCGAGGCTAGAATCGAACCCTGGTCCCTGGTGCTGTGAGGCAGCAGTGCTAACCACTGAGCCATCGTGTCACCCATTTCTTATTATATTTTGAGGGGACTTGGCCTGATCCATAACAAATATAGCCAAGACTGGGAAAAGGGAGGCAGATCCTTCTCTAAAGTGCATTAGAGAACCAGATAGGTGTCTACATCAATTCCACAGTCACATTTCATGAGAGAAGTTTTAATAAATGCAGACTGATTAATTAAATTTAACTTCCATCCGCTAGAGCAGGATTTGAACTTTGTACAGAGTCTTATTCCAGTGACCTTGCCAACAACCCACCACCTGGCCCAGGTTAGGCCTGCCCCTGCAGAACGTCATCATCCAGTCCTGAACTCCTTCCAGCTGAACAATAGGGCTAAGGTGGACAGGGAGCAGCAAGGCGTAAACAGGCATTAAAGACAGCAGCATGCAAATCTGAAAATCATGAGGAAGTGTAATCTGAGGGAACGCCTGTTTGTCATGAGTGAACAGCATGTAATCTTCACTTATTGAGTGTGACATTGCTGTGAATTGCTAGAGATTGCACACAGAAGAAAGCTTGCAAGAGTATCAGTTAAGTTTCATGTTGGAAGCATCTCTCCACTTCTCGAAGTAATGTTACAGTGAAAGTATTCATGTTTTTTTTAGAGAAAGACACCTACTATCCTAAGTGTGACTCAGTCCCCAGCCCAGGGAACGGTATGATACTGTTCAGCAGGATACAATGCTCCATTTAAACTCCATGTGTGTCTGACAAGGTCAGAATCTGTTTCCTATTCCTAACAAGCTTGAGAATGTGGCTGTAGGATTCCCTTTCTGAAACCAATACGGCCCAGATCCTATGTAGGTTTTTACGCAATTGGGTGGGAGGCTATTTCCCTTCAGGAGGTGTTCAAAGTTCTTCACAATGGGATAGGGATGGAGTCACATATAAGATGGCAGATGTCTTTATTTAAAAAGCACCAATGAACCCGTTAGATTTCCCAAAAGCACAGAAAGGATCACTGAAAAGAGGACACACAGTTTTTTTTTATCTTGCACTCATCTGGATGAGCACACAGTAATAATTAGAAAAAAATTGAGATAACATGGAGTTGCAAATAACCTTGTGATTTGGGTCGGTAATTGCTCAGAAGGTGGGAGACTGAGAGTGGGGAAAAAGAGAATGTTCTCTGATCGAAGGGATGTGTTCGGGGTGCTAATCCTCAGGGATCTGTACTGGGTCTCTGTGCCTTTTCTTAATCAGTGATTAGACCAGTAGCTGTCAAGCACCAGCAGTGGCTGTGTGGGTCGCACTCTTGTCTCTGAGTCAGAATGTTGTGGGTTCTCTCGTCCCACTCCAAATGTGTGCTAATGCAGTCTGAGGGAGGGCTATGTATCTGGGCCACTGCCCTCTGGATGAGATGTTCAAGCAAGTGTGACTGAAGTCTGCCTTGTCAGGTAGACGCTGTATGTTGAAGGGCTGGCGAGTTCTCCTGGTCTCCTCAATCCACGTTACCTAAAAATAGGTTTTCAACTCATCGGTGCTGGAACTTGCTGGGCACAAATGGGCTGCCACATTTCCCAGTCCAAAAGTGACTAAACATTGCATGTAAATACAACTGCTTATTTTGCTACGTCCGATAAAAGGCACGTGTGGTTGGAAGCATGGTGTTGCCAAAGTGTATGATTGCACTGAGGGCTTCTGTGGTGCACTGGTATTGTTCCTGTCTCAGGGCCAGCAGGTCTAAGTTCAAGTCCCATCTACTCCAGAGATCTATAATGGATTGAGCTAAAAATACTAGTCACGGCTGAGTGATTAAGGCAATGGGTTTGAAACATGATTGGGGTTTCCTCACTCATGTTTGAATCATGCTGATTGTGATTCTAAAGCCAATTGATTGGGACTGTCAGTTGAGGCCAGGGTGCCCTGGGTTTGAATCCAAGTTTCCAGCAAATTGCAAAAGTATAAACAGATTCAGTGCTCTTACAGCACAGTGGTAGTGCCACCACCTGTGGGCCAGAAGATCTGGGTTCATATCCCAGAGACACATCATTAGAATATACACAGAAGGGCTGCAATAGTGGACAAACAGCAACAGGTGAAAAGGAACTGAGGAAGGGTCGGGTTTGTCTCTGGAAGAGAAGCAGGAGTTCTTTCTCAATGTGAGGGGCCAGGAAGTGTGGAGGAGCAGGGAGTTATGGATGTGGACTTACAAATCATTAAATGCTGGTGCACAGCTATGAGAATAATCAGAAAGGCGAATGGATAAATGCGTTTTACCTTTTTGTTTGACTTATTGTAGTCACAGCACAGACAAATAAAGACATACAGATCATAGGGTGCTTAGACAGAGTGAGGCACACAAGGTTACAACTGCACAGGAGGTATGTAAAGCAAGATCAACATTATTTGAAGTCAGAGAGGTTGATTCAGCAGTCCGATAACAGCAGGGAAGGAGCTGTTCCTGAACCTCTTGATGCGTGTGTTCAAACTTCTGTGTCTTCTGCCTGATGGACGAGGTTGTCAGGGAGCATCATCGGGGTTAAAGAGGTCTTTGATGACGTCGGCAGCCTTTTCATGGCAATGGGAATGCAGGTGGAATCGATGGGTGGGAGGGAGGCTGGCTGCTGGGATGGTCTGGTCTGTGCGCACAACTTTCTGTCATGTCTTACGGTCCTGGGCAGAGCAGTTGCTGTATCAAGCCGTTATGCACCCAGATAGAATGCCTTCTATGGTGCATCTATCTGAGGGTGGGTTAGAAGACAAAATTAGAAAGTTGTGCTAAAGTTGTACTGGCCTTTATCAAAGCCCCATCTGATGCTCTGCATTCAATTGGAGGGAGCAAGGCTCAGGGAAGATATATTACCCTTGGCGAGAGGTCAGGTTCAGATTCGCCTGAACAATACAGGGCTTAAAGGATAAGGACAGTTTGGATAACTTTGGCTAGTAAATGCTTAAATTTAGAAAGTTGGGAGGATGATCTAATTGAGGCATTTACAATGTTAAAGGGAATTGATAGGTAGACACTAGTTCCACTGATGTGGGAATCTCAAGGGGGCGAAAGCATTGAAATTAGAGCCAGGCCACAACAGAAGTAAAACCAGGAAGAATTTATTTACTCAAAGTCACAGACATTTGGAAACCCAATATTCCCTCGCTCCCACCCCCCATAAAAGGGCCATGACTGCTGTGGCTCAGCTGATGATTTTATGACTGATAGGTTTTCCATAAGAATATCAATGGAAGGAAATGGAGTCAATATAGAAATTGGTATAGGTCTGGTTGGTCTCGGGTCTTGCAGCTGGATCCTCACTTCTAGACTAGAAATTCAGGGTTCAAGTCCCACCTGCTCCAGAGGTGTGTTATAACATGCCCCAAACAAATGAATTAAAAATGATTACTACTTTAATGTATCCTTCTTCCCTCATCCCTGTGTATTCCAGTAATGGCACTGTAGATAACCTCCCCATAACTGAATGAGTGGTGAATCAGCAACGTGGACCTCAGAGAAGGGATCAGCTGGAGAATCTGGAAAACAGCACAGAAGTGAACCATTTGGCCCATCATGCCTGTGCTATCTCTCTGATAGACTTGTCCAATTTTGACCCACTCCCCAGCCTTTCCCCCTGCAATCCAGTTAAGTCTTAATCATCCTCTCAGTGAACAATAGGTCACCCATTTTCCTTCGGTCTTCCATTACCAATTATTTGCACTGAGTGCCTCTTAATTTATTGATTTCATTGGCAGGGCAAACGGTTTATCCTTACACAGTCCATCAGCGCCATCATAATGTGGAAAATGTCCACTAGGTCTCCCCCTAACCTCCTCTGCTCTGAGAAAAATTCAGGATTTTCAGGTCCCCTCCATATGCCCTCCTCCCTGCTAGGCCTCCTCTGCACCTTCCTGAATTACGGTCCCCACAACTGTGCACTCTTGTATGACCAGGCCCCATTCACTGGTGTGTGAAGATTTTGCATAACTTTGGCATTTTTCTATTCGGTTCCCCAACTGCAAAGTACTCTGTGTGCTTTCAAACCCATCTTGTCAACTTGTCCTGCCCCTGCTGGGATCGAGACATAGAAACTTAGAAAATAGGTGGAGATCTAGGCCACTCGGCCCTTCGAGCTTGCACCACCATTCGAGATGATCGTGGCTGATCATGCAATCTCAGTGTCCCATTCCCGCTTGCTCTCTGTATAACTTGATCCCTTTAGTCGCAAGGGCCATGCCCAGCTCCCTCTTGAATGAACTGACCCCAACAGCTTCATATGGGAGAGAATTCCATAGGTTCATGACTCTCTGAGTGAAGGAATTCTTCCTCATCTCAGGCCTGAATGGCTTACCCATTATTCTTAGACTGTGACCCCTAGTTCTGGACTTCCCCAACATCGGGAACGTTCTTCCTGCATCTGGCCTATCCAGGCCCATCAGGATTTTATACCTTTCCACGAGATCCCTCCTCGCTCTTCCAAATTCCAGTGAGTACAAGCCCAGTCAATCCAGATCATTCCATTCGTAACTCCCATGTTCGGTCCATGTCCCCCCCCACTAACCCACTGGCACCTTCCCTTGGTACTGCAGGAAGAGTAAAACCTGTGCCTACACCTCCCCCCGGTCTCCAGCCAAGGCTCCAAAGGCTTATTTCACATCCAACAAAGGTTTTCCTGCACCTCCACCCACTTCATCTACTGTTGATCTCTATGTTATCTCCTCTACATTGGGGAGACAGGACGCCAACTCCTGGAGTGTTTCAGGGAACATCTCTGGGACACGTGCACCAAACAACTCCAACGCCCAGTGGCAGACCACTTCAACTCTCCCTCCCACTCCCCCAAGGACACGCAAGTCCTGGACTCCCTCCATTGCGAAATCCAAGCCACCCGCCAATTGGAGGGAGAACCCCTCATCTTCCACCTCGGGACCCTCCAACCACACGGCATCAACATCGACTTCACCAGTTTCCAAATCTCCCCTCCCCCCACCTCATCCCTGATCCAACCCTCCAGCTCGGCACCGCCCTCATGACCTGTCCTACCTGTCCATCTTCCTTCCCACCTATCCACTTCACCCTCCCCACTGATCTATCACAATCACCCCCCACCTATCACCATCCTCCAGCCCCGTCCCCACCCTCTGTCAGCTTCCCCTTCCCCTACTGCAGCACCACCACCCCCCCCAACATTCCTGATGAAGGGCTTACACCTGAAATGTCGACTCTCCTACTCCTCGGATGCTGCCTGACCTGCTGTGCTTTTCCAGCGCCACATTCTTCAACTGTTTCTTCATACATCAGTTCTCCCATCCCGGGAGAAAGCCCTTTGATCATGAGCCTCTCCACCTCTCTCAGAATTAGTACCATTGGTGAGGCCTCTTTTGGTCATGGCTGACCATGGGTTGCATCCTCGTTGTTCTAGCTTTCTGCTTCCCTGAAGCGACGTCACTCGTGACTGAAGAGACCAAAGCTGGAGTGATGGTCCCCGTTACAGAGGTCACATCTGTATGTGGTCGCTGATCTGCTCGACCTGCTGCACTCCTTCTTTGGTGCCCGCTTGTCTGCTGCAGCGCCCATCAGCTTCTGCTCCCCTGGTTCAGGGATCTTCTCCATCCCATGCTGCAAGCCTTTCCCAGGACTCCGTAACCATATCAAGCACCTTCATGTCCCTCATGCAGTCGTCCTTCTAGCGCAGCAGGGGACGCCCAGTGGGTCTCTTCCCGGAAGTGAGCTCTCCATAGAGGATATCCTTTGGGATGAGGCCATCCTCCATGCGGTGGACATGGCCCAGCCAATGCAGTCTCTACTGCCTGAGCAGAGTGTACATGCTGGGAAGGCCAGCGTGAGATAGCACCTCTGCATTGGGCACTGCCAGGATATGGCCAGAATATGGCAGATATTCCTCAAGTGGTTCAGTTTGATCCCAAAAGGCATCACTTCACACTTAACCAATACAACCTGTGTCTTCCTCTTTCTCCCCCCCACCCCCATCTGTGTGTGATGAGCTGCCATTGGAGAATGGTGTCCTCTGTCTAAGGGACTCACCACCTCTCCCACTCTGTGCCCCTTCCCAGTTCCGTCCAAAATGGGACGAGAACAGCAATTTCGGCTTTTTTGCTTCTGGGTAGAATAACTGTTAGGGACTGGCTCATGTGCAGTAGAGTCGGACGTGGTTGCCAAATAGCTCAGTCATACTTGAGGGAGCCAAGGGATGGTATTCAGCTTTTGATTCAAACCCAGTCTAACAAATGTTACAAGCTTTAATAAATCATAAATCACGGATTGTCATGAACAATTGCCTTAAGACCAGCTACTCTTGCTGACAGTTATGGAATGTGCTGGCGCTGATAAGGACGTGCTATGTTATTTTGACTTTTAATAATTTAATTGAATGGGGTATATACTTTGTTGTGCATGATACTTAAAAATAACCATATTTCCCCCCCCCCACCACCCCTGATTTCTCCGCTCCTTTCCTGAAATCGCTTGCTGATGTAACATTCTGTGAACATCAATACTCCTGGGTGGCCTGTCCAAATGGGAGTACTTGATACTCTGTGTCATGGGCTATTTGTAAATGTAAAGTGTGCCAGAACCCAAACTTGTCCTCTTGTTGGACACACAGACAGACAGACAGACACACACACACACACACACACACACACACACACACACACACACACACACACACACACACCACAACACACACACACACACCACACACACACCACACACACACACCCCACACACACACACACACCACAACACACACACACACACCCCACACACACACACACACCACAACACACACACACACACACACCCACACGCACACACATACACACCACAACGTACAGACACACAACACACAGACACACACCACAACATACAGACACACACACCACAACATACAGACACACACACCACACACACACACGCACACAGACACACACCACAACATACAGACAGACACACAGACACACACACACACACACACACACACCCCACAACACACACAGACACAGACACACACGCACACACCACAACACACACAGACACAGTCACAGACACACACACACACCACAACATACGGACACACACACCACAACACACAGACACACACAGACACACACACACACCACAACACTTACACACACACACACCACAACACACACACACAAAGGCAGACACACAGACACACACACACAACACAGACACACAGACAGACACACAACACCACAACACTTACACACACACACAACACACACAGACACACACCACAACATACAGACACACACATCACAACACACACAGACACACACACACAGACACACACACACACACACCACAACATACAGACACAGACGCACACACCACAACACACACACGCACACCACAACACAGACAGACAGACACACATCACCACAATACTTACACACACACACACACACCACAACACACACACATAAAGGCAGACACACAGACACACACACACAACACAGACAGACACACAACACCACAACACTTACACACACACACACACCACAACACACACAGACACACACAACACACCACAACACACACACCACAACACACACACACCACAACATACAGACACACACATCACAACACACACAGACACACACACAGACACACACACGCACACACACCACAACATACAGACACACACGCACACCACAACACAGACAGACGGAGACACATCACCACAATACTTACACACACACACACACAAACACACCACAACATACAGACACACACCACCGCAACACTTACACACGCACACACCACAACACACACACACACACAGACACACACGCACCACAACACACACACACACACACACACACACACACACATGGATAGTCATAGAAATCAAAAGACTTGTATTTATATAGCATCTCTCACAACCTCAGGACCTGACGAAGAAAGGTTTGCATTTATACAGCGCCTGTTATGACCGCCAGGCATCTGAAAGAGCCTCACAGCCAATGAACTATTTTCGTCTGTTATAACGTATTGGCAGAGGCTGATTTGTAGACAAGCTTCCCAAAGCAGCATTGTGCTATCATGCACCTTCTTTACAGCCAGAACTGAGAATTCTTCACTCTGATCGATCACACTATGATCTTTGTATGGTATGATCTGCCTGGACCGAATCGCTACAGCATGGAAACAGACCATTCGGCCCAAAGAGTCCTGAGCAGCCCGTCAAAGAGCATCCCACCCAGTGTCATCCTCTTAACCAATCCCTGCATTTCCCATAGCTAACACATCTAATCTACACACACAGAGACAGTGTCAGTTTTGGTCAGTTTAGCATGGCTAACCCACTTTACTTGCACACCTTTGGACTGGGGGAGGAAACCCACGCAGGCACAGGGAGAATGTGCAAACTCCAGCCAGACAGTCACCTGACAGTGGACTCAAAGCAGGGTGTTCCCTGGCCCTATGAGGCGCCAAATGTGACCTGCGGCTTTGTGGAACATACCAAATGTGACCTGCGGCTTTGTGGAACATACCAAATTCTGGAGGGAAGGTGTCACTTTCTCCTGGCGGCCTTTCGCATTTCCATTGAATCTTTTTCCTAGAGATTAATCTCAGCCTTGGAAATTCCAGCTGAGCCAACGTTTGCAGCAAAAGGTTCCAGAATGGTGCAGAACATAAGGAATAACGGGACTCACTCTGATGGTTCATCGGTGATAATCATTCAGACATTCCTGGACATTACTCAGTGGGCCAATGAAACAGGAAGTGTCAGAAATGCTCAGAAAACCATGGAGACTGAAAGAGAGTTAATACTTCATGAGAATGGCCCTTTATCAGAATGGCTGTGGTATTTCGCTGCTGTTTGGTAGTTTCTCAACCTTTTAGTTTGCAGAACGACTTGTCAACTCTTCAGGCATGTTTCAAATTAACTTGTGTGGCACCTAGCCTTGGCTCAGGTCCCTGTATTCTGCATGGTCTCACAATAGGCACGGTGGTGCAGTGGTTAGCACCGCTGCCTCACAGCGCCAGGGATCAGGGTTAAATTCCCGTCTAAGGCAACTGTCTGTGTGGAGTTTGCACATTCTCCCCGTGTCTGCATGGGTTTCCTCCCACAGTCCAAAGATGTGCGGGTCAGGTGAACTGGTCATGCTAAATTACCCTTAGTGTTGGGTGAAGGGGTAAATGTAGGGGAATGGGTCTGGGTGGGTTGCTCTTCGGAGGGTCAGTGTGGACTTGTTGGGCCGAAGGGCCTGTTTCCACATTGTAAGTAATCTAATCTAATAGTGGGATGATAGTTTCTGAGGAAAGACAGCCCCTAATAATTCCAGTGCGAATTCATCACTGCGGATGGGATGAATCTGTCCTTGTGTCCATTGTTCATGGAGTTGTCGCAAAAGGGAGTAGGCCCTACCCGCAGCTCCTGCTAGGATTCCCAATCCTCAGGGATTGGCCAGGAATCTACTGGAATTGGAGATCAATTGCTGTGGCTTGGGGAATATCGTCAGTACATTAAAAAAGGGTTGGGTTTTTATTTAGAGGGCATTTACCTTTGAACTATGCCCCTTTGGTGGGTTATAAAACTGCTGAAAGTGCTGGAGGGAGAGGAAGGCTGAAGTTTTGTTGTTGTTGTTGTTGCGTGGTGTCAGAAGGCAGTGCAGTATATGGACGTGAGGGCTCACCAATGGCTGACATGGTGATGAAACCTCCAGGAATAGATTTATCACAGTTGGCAACCCTGATTCCTAGGAAAAACGATAATAGCAAAATTCCTTTGAGGCAACTACGTTCAATTCTGGTTTCCCTGCTCCAGGAAAGACGTTGTGAAATTTGAAAGGGTTCAGAAAAGATTTACAATGATGTTGCCAGTTTGGAGGGTTTGAGCTGTAAGGAGAGGCCGGATAGGCTGGGGCTATTTTCCCTGGAGCGTCGGAGGCTGAGGGGTGACCTTATGAAAGTTTATAAAACCATGAGGGGCATGGTTAGGATGAGCAGCCAAGATCTCTTCCCCAGGGTGGGAGAGTCCAAAAACGAGAGGGCATAGGTTTAGGGTGAGAGGGGAAAGATATAAAAGGGACCTAAGGGGCAACTTTTTCACTCAGAGGGTGGCTTATGTATGGAATGAGTTGCCAGAGGGAGTGGTGGAGGCTGGTACAACCACAGCATTTTACAGGCATCTGGATGGGTGTATGATGAAGAAGGGATGAGAGGGATTTGGGCCAAAGTGGAAGAATGTGTTGCTGGAAAAGCACAGCAGGTCAGGCAGCATCCGAGGAGCAGGAGAATCGACACTTCGGACATAAGCCCTTCATCAGGAGTGAGGCTTGTGGGCTGGGTGTGTGCTGAGAGATAAATGGGAGGGGGTGGGGTTGGGAGGGAAGGTAGCTGAGAGTGCGATAGATAGATGAAGGTGGGGGTAAAGGTGATAGGTCAGAGGGGAGGGTGAAGCAGATCGTTGGGAAGGAGGATGGACAGATCGGATTGGTCAAGATGGCAGTGCTGAGCTGGAAGGTTGGGACTGGGGTACGGTGGGGGAATGGGGAAACTGGTGAAATCCACATTGATCCTGTGTGGCTGGAGGGTCCCAAGGTGGAAGGTGAGGCGTTCTTCCTCCAGGTGTCGGGTGGTAAGGGAGGAAGCCCAGGAGCTGCATATCCTTGGCAGAGTGGGAGGGGGAGTTAACGTGTTCAGCCACCGGGCGGTGGGGTTGGTTAGTGCATGTGTCCAAATACTGACAGGTGGGACTGAGGGGTTTGTACATCTCTCTGATTCTGTAACTATCTCGATGTATGGGGATGGTGGGGGGAGCTGAACCACTCTTCCTGGCCTGTGTCTATGTCCTGTTGTGGATCATGGTTTCAGCCAGTTGCCAGTGTCACACCTTCAGTGGGTCCCGCATGGACTGGCCGCTGGTGGCCAGTTTAAACCCTGGTGGGGGTGGTCAGCCTGTTTCCCCTGGTCCTCACAAGCGGGCTGTCTTCACCCGGTAGCCTGCAGTTCCCCAAAGAAGTCTTGAAAGGACAGGGTTAGGCTGGGGCGCTGCTATAAGATTTGGACAGATCTGAAATGCCTGGGGGGAGGGAGAATTTCTGATGGCTGGTGTGTTTCTGAATCTCCCGGAGAGGGAATGTTTGCCTGTGTCCCCTTGCTCTCTCTCTCTGTGTCCCTCCCCTAATGCTGTATGGCACCAATACAGTCAAAGCTACTGCATCACAAGATCCGTCCCTCCAGCAGACTGCAATTTTTGAACACAAGCCCTTATGTGTGTGTGTGTTAATCTATTGCACCAAATCCCATGAACGATTTCAGACAGAAATTCCTCTCCAAGCCCCTGTCTGCTAGCCAGCAGTCACTGAACACTCACTCCCGGATGGGTCAGTTCTCCTTAGCCCGCCTGATGGACGCCCGGAAGGTCAGGTAGGTGAGAGACAAGGGGAGAAGGATCTATCTCGTTCTGATCCGTGTGTGTGTGGAATCTGCAGCTCTCGACTGTGCAAATGGGCGATCCCCAAATTTGCTCGGAGCTGCACTCTTGTGTTAAAGAGAGTGAAGGTCCAACTTTGTTAGTTTTCTCGGTGTATTCACCTACTGAAGAGCAGCGCAAAAAAAAAGTGACTGGGACAAGTCTTTTTCTGTGTTCGTTAACAGCGCACAGAAACCACTAATGATGCTCCTGGGAGGATCGGTGCTAATAACCTAACCTCTCGATAGTGCTGCCTCTGCACATCCTTTGGAATTTCAACCACTTTTCACCCAGACGGTGGGATTTGGTTGAATCCCATTTGCTCCTGGGGTCATAATCCTGTGGCGTTTGACCCCCCTCAGTCAATGCCTTTTTAGGGAGCTTACTAACTGAAGCCCTTGCCTTTGGAGTGAGGTCTACTCTTTTCCTGTGCCCGGTGTCAAACTGACCAAAACATTGCATGTCCAAAACTACTGGAGAAACTCCCCCAGAGGCAGCACACAAAAGCAAAATATCAACTGGAATTAAATCAAACTAAGGCTTTGCAGGGTCATTATAGGGCTACGAGGGTGACAACAAATCACTTGTTTGCACTCAGTGGAGTGCTCAGCTTTCACTGAACTGAATGAAGCATGCAAACAGAAATAGAATGGTTGTTTCTGGCTCCAAGATTTGTTGAGGAGCTTGATGGTTTCTGATTCCTGGCTGGGGAGAAATTGGACATTGGGAATTTTAAAAAAACACACACAAAGCTTACAGGGCAATGTTAAAACCCTGGTACCAGTACCTCAGGGCTGGGGGGCAGGGGAGAGTCACAGTGATCATAAACTTGGCCCCGGTCTGGCTTTGAATGGGATGCAGAGGTTTAAAATCATGCTGTCGATAGTCTCTCATCGGAGTGCCCGCGATCTACTCCGACAGTTGGCATGATTAGGTATGTGGGAGAAAGTGAGGACTGCAGATGCTGGAGATCAGAGTCGAGAATAGGCGCTGGAAACATACAGCAGGTCAGGCAGCGTCCGAGGGGCAGGAGAATCAATGTGTCAATCATAAGCTCTTCATCAGGAATGATTAACTATATGTTGCTGCTCAAGTCCAGGGTGTTGTGATAAAACGCGTTGGCTCTGACTTGGGTACAAACTCAGGGTTTGATTGCAAGATCCTCAAGACCTAGTTGAGTGATAGAGCAGATTTAACGGGCAGAATGGCCTACTCCTATTTTCTTATCAAAGTGCTGGACATAGGGCAGCACGGTGGCTCAGTGGTTAGCACTGCTGCCTCACAGTGCTAGGGACTCAGGTTCGATTGTACCTGCAAACAACTCTCTGTGTGGAGTTTACACATTCTCCCTGTGTCTATGTGGGTTTCCTCACAGTCCAGAGATGTGCAGCTTAGCTGGATTGGCCATGCTAAATTGCCCATATCGTCCAACGATGTGCAGGCTAGGTGGGTTAGCCAGGGGAAATGCGGGGTGACAGAAATAGAATAGGAGGGTGGTTCTGGGTAGGATGCCTTTCAAAGGGTTGGTGCGAACCTGATGGGCTGAATGGCCTGCTTCCAGGCTGTAGGGATTCTGTAAAGAAGGGAGAAGCAAGCTGTAATAGTAGAATAAGAGAAACCACAGGAGGAGACCATTCAGCCCATCATAACTGTGCATGCAGTTTGGGTAATCAATCCAATTAGTCCCACTGCCCCAGTCTTTACAGATAAATAATCCAAAGCTGGTACATAGACATATCCTTTGTGAGCAAATCCTCTGTTTTGGATTGGGATGCATAGTCACATGACTGCTTTCCATGCTTTCAATCCAAAATCAGTTCCTGGTAAATTCTGGTTGTGTGCGTGGAGGTCTTTTGCCTCAGTAGTGGCGTGCCAGACGATCTCTGATCAAACCTAACCTCAGAAGTGGAAAGCGAGAGAAGATGTTTTGCGACATAGCCAAACCAGGTGATTGACAGTCTGTGGATCCTTCTGATAAGCCCATTGGCTGGCAGTGAGAGCAGAGAGGCTAGCTCTAGCACAACATTCCCTCCCCCATGTTGAAGACTCTGCACACAGAGTAAGTAAGCATTATCCTCAACCTGAGGGTCTGCCCTCAACCACACAAAGTGGCGTGACGTGCACACTCAGATCAAATCAGAGAGGCTTGTGAGCATCTCCAGCTTAGAGCAACGTGGAAGTATCTGGTGTGTGGGCAATTCAATGGCTTTAAGAGGTTATTTTGTCCTTTTTGTTAATGAGGAAACATTGAGACGGAGCTGCTGAATGGTTTGCTTCCCAGCCAATCACGTAACCAGCTTGTGAGGCCTTGGGCTTTTTTTAAAAATTGGAATAATAGAAGCCGCTGAAGTGGCACGGTGACTCCGTGGTTAGCTCAGTCGCCCCACAGCACCAGGGACCTGGGTTTGATTCCCGCCTCAGGCAACTGTCTGTATGGAGTTTGCACATTCTCCCCGTGTCTGCGTGGGTTTCCTCCGGGTGCTCCGGTTTCCTCCCACAATCCAAAGGCGTGCAGGTCAGCTGAATTGGTCACGCTAAATTATCCATAGTGTTCAGGGATGTGCATTAGTCAGGAATAAACAGAGGACAGTAGTGTAGGGGAATGGGTCTGAGTGGGTTACTCTTCGGAGGGTCGGTGTGGACTTGTTGGGCTGAAGGGCCTGTTTCCACACTGTAGGGATTCTGATTCTAATTCTAATTCAGCCTGAAAGAGTGGAGTCGCACTCCCACAGAACCAGGATTTTTGGTTTTAGCTTTGAGCAGGTGCTGGGGTCTTGAAGCTGGATGTGGAAGCTCTTATTCCTCTCTCTGTTACATCTATAGGCTGGGGTCCTCACCCTGCTGCTCAAATAGCACGTGAGGCAACCTGTTTTACTGAATTTACCTTTGACAAGGATGTGTTTATGGGATGTTACTATATTGGAACAGTTAATTAGTAATAGTTAATATGTATGTTCTTTTGTGAAGCATTTCAATAGAGTTAGAGTGAAGCTAATTCTTTTACTTTTGTTTTGTCTGTATTTTAACTGTTTTAACTGTCGTGTAAAACTTTGCTTAAAGTCGGGTAGTTTGGCATCTGGAGCACAGTGCCTTACAGTTAGCTTTAAAATAAAAGAAAGTGAGGGTCTGGGTCCTTCTCTTTAATATTTTAAGGGGGTTTGATCTGGTCTGGAACTATGGGTACAGAGTGGAGTTGTTTTGCCATATTATGTCAGGAGAAACATTTGACCTCTTGGTCACCTCCCAGGTGGAGAGAAAAGTCAGCTATGCTGTCTCTTGTTGCCGGCACACCCTTGTTCTCCGAACTTTGTGTGATAACTCAGAATCGAGGAGTCAACTGCAGCCTCACAATGCTGGATTAATTCCTCCTACACATTTCGATCAAAGCCAGCCCAGATACACTCAAATTGATTTTATTTCCATTTCAAAGCCTCTCAAAGCCAGTGATTTTCCCGAGCTCTTTGAAGCACGCAATCAGCAAGGAATGCTTTTATACCTTCTAGTTGATAGGTTCTCTGGTAGGCGATACTGGCGTGTGATTAAAACACCCATATTCGGGTCAAGTGCCAAGTTCATCGAGTCCAAGTACACATCTCATTGACTCAGTGACTGCAACTATTTGAATCTCTTTCATTACATTCAGCCATGGCATATAAAAGAGAAAGTGAGGCTTCAAATGATTTTGAATGATTTCCTGCTTGTAATCCCTTCATGCATTAGTTCAAATGGACCTTCTAGTCCCTGCCTTGCCCTCGGTGATGCTGCTACTCAGTGTGTGAATGCAGGAGTACAATTTTTTGACAATCATCAGGTCATTGCTTACCAAGATCTCAGCTGGAATGTTGTGTCGACGACATTTCATGATTACAGAAACATAGCAAGTAGGAGCAGGAGTGGGCTATTCATCTGTTTGAGCTTGCTCTGCCACTCAGTATGTTCACAGCTGATTATCCAACTTTGTTCCTGAACTAATTTTGTCATTGCTGTAACTGTGTGTGTGTATGATGTACCCGTTTGGATTAAAGTCCCAGCAATACCCACAGTGACGGTGTCACCACAGTCGTGTGCATGTGTCTGAACAGCACTGAGGGAGGGAGCGAGTATAATTTTAAACATTTACATTTATCTCATGCTTCTCATGGTAGTGGTCATTATTCAAGCCATAGAGTCATACAGCACAGAAATAGACCCTTTTGGGCCATCTGCACTCGAAACATTAGTTTGCTTTCTCTCTGTGGATGCTGCCTGACCTGCTGCGGTTTCCAGCGCTTTTTTTGTTTTCAATGCAGATCCTGTGGTTCAGCCTGTCCATGCTGTCCATAATCCCAAACTAAACTCGTTCCACCTGCCTATGCTTGGCCTATAATCCCTCCAAACCTTTCCTATTCATGTACTTACCAAGATGCCTTTTAAATGTTGTAATTGTACCCACATCCACCACTTTCTCAGGAAGTTCATTCCACACACGAACCACTCTCTGTGTAAAAAAAAATTGCCTCTTGTCCTTCTTAAATCTTTCTCCTCTCACCTTAAAAATATGCTCCCTAGTCTCGAAATCCCCCACCCTAGGGAAAAGAGATGTGCCATTCACCTCATCTATATCCTTCGTGATTTTATAAACCTGCAAAAGGTCACCGCTCATCCTCCTACACTCCAGTGAAAACAAGTCCCAGCCTATCCAGCCTCTCATCATAACTTAAACCCTCCATTCCAGGCACCATGCTGGTAAATCTCTTAAGAACCCTTTCCAGCTCCATCATATCCTTCCTGTAACAGGGAGACCAGAACTGCACACAGTACTTCAGAAGAGGCCTCACTAACATCCTGGACAACCACAACATGACCCCCAACGCTGTAATGAAGGAAACACAGAAGGCGCCCACAAACAGTAAGGAGGAGAAGATAATTGAAACATTGATGAAGGGGTGAAGATCGACTGGAACACTAAGTCGAACTCCTCCTTCCTTTTTCACAATAGTGCCACGGGATTTCTCTTAATTCCATTTGAGCAGGTCGGTGGGGCCCTAGTTTGATACCTCTTCTGATATATTGGCAGTGTAGCTCTCCCCTCACCACACTGGCATTGATGGAGATGATGTACTGAAGACCTGTGGAGGGACTTAAACTTACAGACTTATGTCTGAGCCCCATCAGAGGGTGGACAGGGAGAGCCTTTTTCCAAGTATGGGGACGGCAAACACGAGGGGACACAACTTTGAAGTGAGGGGAGATAGGTATAAGACAGATGTCAGAGGTAGTTTCTTTACTCAGAGTAGTAAGGCTATGGTATGCTTTGCCTGCAACGGTTGTAGATTCACCAAGTTTAAGTGCATTTAAGTCGTCATTGGACAGGCATATGGACGTACATGGAATAGTGTATGTGGGATGGGCTTCAGATTAGTATGACAGGGCGGCGCAACATCGTGGGCTGAAGGGCCTGTACTGCGCTGTAATGTTCTATGTTCTATGATACCCAGTGATGACAGCTACGCTCAGCAATATCCACTTAGCTTTAGGGTGCTCAGTAGTCGGGGGAATGATTTAATTAAAAGAACTCTCCTGATTAATTGTCTCTGTCAGGTCTTAAGTGGAAATTACTATCTAGCCACACCAGGATGTGGTCAGGCTTGTTTCAAGTTGACCATTGGAGGGTCATCAGATGACTTCCATCCTCCTTGAAGACATTAGAAGTATTCATTGGCTCAGAGGCTATTTGCTAACGTGAGATGAAATGTCTGGGTAGGTGTGGGCAGGGTGGAACTGTGTTGGTTAAGGGGGGGTAGGGTTGGTGCTTGGCAAGTGGGGGTCCTCAGCCCTGCTTTCTTCCCAACGAGGCTGTAAGGACATTTTAACCTTTATTGGTCTCCTCTGGCGTAGAGGCAAAAGGCGAACCTTGTGTCCCCACTCTGATCTGGAATTGAGAACATAAACGCGGAATCACATCAGGTTTAGGCACAAGTGCTGCCTGCTTGTGGCCAAAATCAGTGAGTGAATTTTGTTTGCTCCAGTAAGTTGGTGCATTTTAACAACACGTTTTTCACTGGGTATATAGCCTTTTAAATTGCATGTGCACCTTCTTTTCACTACTCAATGCCTAAAGAATGTACAGAACTGATTTACTCTTCCTATTACCCTGAGAGTTATTGCTGCTGCATTGTATGAGTCTGAACTGCATTGTCCTCCCTTATACACCTACATCTCCTCTGCAGAGGGGCACGTTGGCTCAATTCTGTTGGATCGGTCGCAGACTGCTCTTAAAGACACTTGATCTCTTCTTGAAGAATATTCTTTGTTGAAGATCATTGTAGTAGTAAAAAGTGAGGTCTGCAGATGCTGGAGATCAGAGCTGAAAATGTGTTGCTGGTTAAAGCGCAGCAGGTCAGGCAGCATCCAAGGAACAGGAAATTCGACGTTTCGGGCAAAAGCCCTTCATCAGGGCTTCCTGATGAAGGGCTTTTGCCCGAAACGTCGAATTTCCTGTTCCTTGGATGCTGCCTGACCTGCTGCGCTTTAACCAGCAACACATTTTCAGAGCTGAAAATCATTGTACACAGCGTCCAGGGAAATGTCTTTGAACAGGGTCACATTTCATAGGAGGCTGCCCATTCTGTTTCATTCTAAGATGTACTCAAACCCACTGTGTACATTTCCCAAATCCACCGTCATAGAATTCCCACAGCGAGGGAGCAGCCTATCGAATCCGCACCTACTCTCTGAAGAGCATCCTTTCCAGGCCCACCTCCCTACCCTATCCCTGTAACCCAGCATTTCCCATGGTTAACCCACACGACCCTGGACGCGACAGGGAAATTTACCCCGGCCGGTCCACATAACCTGCGCCCCTTTGGGCTGTGGGAGGACATGCAAGTAACCCGCGCAGACACAGGGAGAAAATGCAAACTCCGCACAGGCGGTCACCCGAGGATGGGATCGAACCCGGGTCGCTGGTGTTGTGAGGCAGCAGTGCTAACTGCTGGGCTGCCATGCCACCATTTACATTCGCATGTGATGTGTCTGAGAGCACTTAAACTGTCCTTGTTTCAAATGAACACTGGTTAAAGGCACCATGCAACTCCTTTTAATATGACACTTGACCAGTTGGAGAGAAGCCGGTAGAATAGGCAGATGTCGAGGACAGTAAACCCCTTAGATGGAGAATGTGGACTGAACAGAGAAATAGGAACAGGTTTTGCTGTCTGGTTTTTGTGTGATGCAGGTGTGCAAACACGGCACCAAAAGCCAACCCCTCCTGGATCAGTGTTTCTGCCCAGAAGTCAGTTTTGACATTGATTGAAACCACGCAGAGAAATGGCCACATTCCCCCCAACCCCCCCCCCCACCCCGTGAAAAATGCTGGAGAATCAGTTTAATGTAAACGAGGCAATTTATGAACTATTTCCCCGGGGGGGTTTTCGAAAACTACATTAGTCAGTGAAAACTGAATCAGTTCAAAATCATATCAAAAATTCAATTAAACGATAATTTAAAAGAAAACACGAGGAGAAAAAAAATCTAGTTTTTCTGCCGTAAGGGAATGATCAGGCAGTGCAATGTAACTTGTGTATTTACTCTTTATTTATTCCCGAGTTCCAGTGGTAAGGGTGTCATTCATCCTTAATCCTCTTGCCAAGGTAATGGCAAACTATCTTCTCAACCTGGTGCCGTCCCTGTAGCTGCCTGAGTAGTGTTAGAAAACGGGTTGTATAGATAGTCACCTGGCAATGATGGTGGAATCGTGACGTGTGTCTTAAGTTGGGATGATGTTTGATTTGGGGGGCGAATCTGGGCATAACTCAAGGTCTATCTAGGCAGGTTGTCCATGTGGAAGGTGTTGTGCGAGGAAACTTTGGTGTGGATTTCTGAGGATTATACGCACCTTTGCTGCATGGTGAATTGATGGTGAAGGGAATGGGTATTTCAGGCTGGTGCACAGGGCTGCCAATTAACCATTACTTTGGCGGTGAACCTCTTGAGGCTTGTTACACCCATCCAGTCAAACATAAGGGTACATTTCCCCTAATTTGTCCCTTGTCCTTTATTGGTCAGTGCATAGATTATTGGAGTTGGGAGGTCATGTTGCGGCTGTACGGGACTTTATGGAATACTGCCTTCAGTCCGGATTTCCCTGCTGCAGGAAAGATATTGTGAAACTTGGAAGGGTTCAGAAAAGATTTACGGGGGTGTTGCCGGGATTGAAGGGTTTGAGCTACAGGGAGAATGCTGAATAAATTGGGACTATTTTCCCTGGAGCGTCGGGGCTGAAAGGTGACCTTACAGAGGTTTATAAAATCACAAGGGACATGGATATAGGTAAATAGGCAAGCTCTTTTCCCCAGGTTAGAGGAGTCTAAAACTAGAGGGCGTAGGTTTATGGTGAGAGGGGAAAGATTTAAAAGGGACCTGAGCGGCAACTTTTTCACACAGAGGGTGGAGCGTGTAAGAATGATAGGAAGTGGTGCAGGCTGGTACAATGACATTTAAACAACATCTGGATGGGTACATGAATGGGAAGAGTTTAGATGGATATGGTCCAAATGCTGGCAAATGGGAGTAGATGAATGTAGGATATCTAGTCAGCGTGGATGAGTTGAACCCAAGGATTTGTTTCGGAGCTGTGCATCTCTATGACTCTATGATTATGTAAGTGATAATGAAACCTTAGGGAATCAAAGGGTGAGTCACACATAAAGACTTCCCGGCTGCAGACTTGCTGTTCCCGCCATGGTGCTTATATGGGTGCTTATATGGCTGGTCCAGTGGATGTGGTTGAAGTACAGGCTCAGGCCAACTCTTGCCTGATAACCTTCCGAACGGTGTTTTGTGCCATTTTACTCGATGTAGGGGAGAACCTTTCACTTGAAGATGTTTCCCCCATTTCACATTCACAGCGTGACGATATTCTTTCCAAAATTCTACATGTTGCTTTGAAGAGAGAAAGAGTGCATTTGTTTTTTGAACGGGAGGAGACCGAGGACCAACACAAAAGTGAAGGTTCTATTCTGGCCAGTGGGGAAACTTGACGTCTCGCAGACTGATGTTACCTTTAATATTCCTGCCCTGTCTCTCTGCTTTAGGGAGCTGGTAAATCCGAGCCTGGTCACTCTGTCACTGTTAGCTAACTTAATACATTGATGTTTGAAACTTGGCTGTGAATATTAGCAGGAACTTGACAGAATAGCCTTGCCTAGCACTCCATTGTGCTGCATTGTCAAGAGGCATTGGCTTTTGCCTGAGATGTTAAACCAAGGGTCTATCTCCCTGCTCAGGTGGGACAGAAAATCCCAATAACTATTTCAAAGAGGTAGAGGAGGTTATCCCTGCTGCCCTAGTCACTGTTTATCCTTCAGCTAAAATCATATTATCTGGTCAGGAAGACTTTACTGTTCATAGGATCCTACTGCGCACACATATGCTGCCCGCATTTCCTCCTTTACAATTAGATTCCCTACAGTGTGGAAACAGGCCCTTTGGTCCAACCAGTCCACACTGACCCTCCGAAGAGTAACCCACCCAGACCCATTTCCCTCTGACTAATGCACCTAACACTCTGGGCAATTTAGCATGGCCAATTCACCCTAACCTGCATGTCTTTGGACTGTGGGAGGAAACCGGAGCACCCAGAGGACACCCACGCAGACACGGGGAGAATGTGCAAACTCCACACAGACAGTCGCCCGAATTGAACCAGGGTCCCTGGTGCTTGTGAGGCAAACAGTGCTAAATACTGAGCCATCGTGCCACCCAAATAGTGGTAAAAGACACTAGAGATAAAGAGAAAGTAGAGCAGAAGTAGGCCTTCGAGCCTGTTCAACCATTCAATATGATCATGGCTAACCATCCAACTCAGTCCCCTGTTCCTGCTTTCACTTTGTACCCTTGGAAGCCTTTAGCTCCAAGAACGGGGCGGCACAGTGGCACAGTGGTTAGCACTGCTGTCTCACAGCGCCTGAGACCCGGGTTCAATTCCCGACTCAGGCGACTGGCTGCGTGGAGTTTGCACGTTCTCCCCGTGTCTGCGTGGGTTTCCTCCGGGTGCTCCGGTTTCCTCCCACAGTCCAAAGATGTGCGGGTCAGGTGAATTGGCCATGCTAAATTGCCCGTCGTGTTAGGTAAGGGGTAAATGTAGGGGAATGGGTGGGTTGCGCTTCGGCGGGTCGGTGTGGACTTGTTGGGCCGAAGGGCCTGTTTCCACACTGTAAGTAATCTAATCTAAACGAAACTACCTCCTTCTTGAAAACGTTCAGTGTTTCGGTCTCTGCGGTAGAGAACTCCGCAGGCTCCCCTTCAGTCGCTGGGTGAAAACATTTCTCCTCATCTCAATCCCAAATGGCCTGTATCCATAGACTCTGACCCCATCTGGCTCTGGACTCCCTCGTCAGTGGGAACATCCCTCCTGTATTTACCCTGCCCAGTCCTGTTAGAGTTTTGTAGGTTTCAAGTTTGATTTCTTTTTTAACGCAAGGTCAGATAGCTAACCAACGTTTAGTGAAGTAACTAAAGCCGTAACTAGAGTAAAGGAGGGCGAGAGTGGAAGCATAACCCTTTGTTGTGACTAAGGCTGGGATTTTGCAATTGGGCTATCATCAGCCTTTGTCCAGCATTTTTGGGTATTTGCAGTGAAGCTTGTCTGTCCTGGCCTCAGTTGATCAAATAGCTGGGTCTGAGCATTCTGTCTGTCAACCTGAAACCTTACGTTCAACAGCTCCGAATCTCACTCCAATTTCACTCTGTGTTCGGCATTTTCAGCTCCCACTGAAACATTCCGGACAGCTTGCAGTGCTTTGTGATCATGAGGGTTTTCCGGTAATTGGAGTCAAAGACCAGTTAAGAATAGCTGCTGAAGAACAATTATTCCCGACTCATTGTCGACCACTCACTTTCCAGCAGATTGTTTAAATCTGTCCAGTCTGTCAGGCAGCAAGAAAATAACGCAGGAACTCATCTGTGCAACACTGCTGTATAGATTAAGCGTATTCAATAGCACAGTAGAAAGAACACATTATCCACTCTATCTTTTGTGCTCCTGAGTGCTCTTCCACGAGTACATCGCTCTGTTTTTCTCTCTCTCTCTTCACCCCCCACCTCTCACTTTCTGTGTGCGTGTGTTTGTGTGCGCGTTTGTGTCTGTGTGTGTGTTTGTGTGTGTGTGTCTGCGTGTGTGTGTGTTTGTGTGTGTCTGCGTGTGTGTGTGTTTGTGTCTGTGTGTGTTTGTGTGTGTGTGTCTGCGTGTGTGTTTGTGAGTGTGTGTGTCTGTGTGTGTATATGTGTGTGTGTTTGTGTGTGCGTGTCTGTGTGTGTGTGCATGCTTGTGTGTGCATGCCTGTGTGTGTATGTGTGTGTGTGTTTGTGAGTGTGTGTTTGTGAGCGCGTGTGTGTGTTTGTGTGTGTGTGTATGCGTATGTGTGTGTGTGTGTTTGTGTGTGTGTGTTTGTGTGTGTTTGTGTTTGTGTGTGTTTATGAGTGTGTATTTGTGAGTGCGTGTTTGTGTGTGCATGTGTGTGCGTGTCTGTGTGTGTATGTGTCTGTGTATATGGGTGTGTGTGTATGTGTGTGCATGTTTGTGTGTGTGTTTGTGTGTGTGTATATGTGTGTGTGTTTGTGTGTGTATATGTGTGTGCGTGTGTGTGTTTGTGTGTGTGTGTGTATTTTTGTATGTATGTGTGTATGTGTGTGTGTGAGAGAAAGACCAAGTTAGTGGCACAAAATGGGCAGCAGCAAATTGGCAGCCCCTTTGTCACCCGCTTTCTGTTTCCAGGAAGATTTTAACACCTCGTGTTCTTTAAGAAAAAGCAAAAATGGATCGAATCACACAGTTGTAATTGTGGCCTTTGGCATCCACGACTCTCCGCTATTGCACAGTGAAAGGGATTGTACTGTTCCGTTTCAGTCGAGCTGCTGCGTGAGTGTGTGTGAAGGGAGTACATTATTGTAACAACAGATCACAGGGAACGTGAAGCTGCAGCTGTAGGCCTGCAAGTAAGATGTCCTCTCCAATCATCGTTGGAACGTTGTTACATTCATTTGAGCTTGTGCCGTTTGTTCATGAGTGGGGTGGCACGGTGGTTAGCACTGCCGCCTCACTGCGACCCGGGTTCGATTCCAGCCTCGGGTGACAGTCTGTGTGGAGTTTGCACATTCTCCATGTGTCTGCACGGGTTTCCTCCGGGTGCTCCGGTTTCCTCCCACAATCTAAAGATGTGCAGGTTAGGTGAATTGGCCGTGCTAAATTGCCCATAGTGTTAGGTGCATTAGTCAGGAGTAAATATAGTGTAGGGGAATGGGTCTGTGTGGGCAACTCTTTGGAGGGTCAGTGTGGACTTGTTGGGCCTGTCTCCATACTGTAGGGAATTTAATCTAATCAATCTCACGTGACTACAACTGTTAGGTTTCTTATTCCTTATTTAGCAGCCGAAGTTCAGCTGAGAACTTTTCCAGCCCTCGGGACGTTTCCTGTTGGATTTGGTGGCTGTGATTTCCACGTCCATGTCCTGGAAACCGCTCAGAGGGCAGGAGAGTGCTTGCTAAGCAGGGACAGCTGTCAGTGTTAATGGGGTCAAACCTCCTAACCAGGCCACTGGCCAATCTGCCAACCAGAAATGACTGTCCAACTAAGAAAATCAGGCGACTGGTAACCAACTTGAGCAAATCATAGAGTCAAAGAGTCATACAGCGCAGAAACAGACCCTTCGGTCCAACTTGTCCATGCCGACCAGATATCCCTGTCTAATCTAGTCCTACCTGCCAGCACCCGGCCCATATCCCTCCAAACCCTTCCTATCCGTATACCTATCCAGATGCCTTTTAAATGTTGCAGTTGTTCAGGTGGGCTGACTTCCCGGATGTGGGAATGGTGGGGCATTGTAGGGGGAGCAGCGGTTTTCTGTGATGGGCTCTAATAAATGCTGCACAACTCTGAGGAAAACCTGGGACGTCGCTCACTGGGTTTTAACTGGGGACCGTATCCGATTCCCAGTGTGAAGACAAGATCAAAGAGGGTTACTTTCTCACCACTGGCTTGGGGCTAGACCAGCAGCTCTGGTGTTTGGCCAATTCGATCAGTCAGGGCCTTCCACATCCATCAAGGTTTCACCTGCACATCCACACATGTCATTTCCTGTCTCCAATACTCCCGATGTTGTCTCTTCTACATTGGGGAGACAGGATGCCTACTCGCAGAGAGCTTCAGAGAACATCTCGGGGACACCCGCACCAATCAACCCCAATACCCCATGGATGAACACTTTAACACCCCTTCCCACTCTGCCAAGGACATACAGGTCCTGGTCCTCCTCCATCGCGCTCCCTCACCACCTGACGCCTGCAGGAAGAATGCCTCATCTCCAACCCCATGGAATCAACGTGGATTTCACCAGTTTCCTCATTTCCCCTCCCCCCACCTTACCCCATTTTCACCCTTCCGTCCCACCTGTCAATCTTCCTTCCCACCTATCTGCTCCACCCTCCCCTCCAACCAATCGCCGTTACCCCCAATCTCCATCTACCTATCGCACTCTCAGCTACGTTCTCCCCAGCCCCACCCCCCTCCCATTTATCTCTCCACCCCGGAGGCTCCCTGCCTCTATATCTGATGGAGGGCTTTTGCCTGAAACGTCGATTTTTCCTCAGATGCTGCCTGACCTGCTGTGCTTTTCCAGCGCCACACTCTCGACCCTAATCGGCAGCATCTGCAGTCCTCACTTTCGCCAATGTGATCGCGGTAGTTCTGTGGGAAGGGTGACAGGTAACCCACATACAGCAAAGTCCCACAGAGAGAAGACTAATCCATCGCCTTTTTCCACTGTCGATTTGAGGGTTGGATTGGATTTTGTTGTTTATTTGTTTGTTGCAGAAAATGGCCAGATTTGATAAGTTTGATTTCACAACAAGCCGGTGTTGAGATTCAGAACTTTAGTCATAGAGTCACACAGCACGGAAACAGACCCTTCGGTCCAACCACTCCGTGCTGCCCATAATCCCAAACTAAACTAGTCCCAGATGTCTGAGCTTAGCCCATATCCCTTCAAACATTTCTTATTTGTGTACTTATCCAAATACCTTTTAAATGTTGTAACTGTACCCCATCCATCACTTCCACATTCCACACACGAATTACTCTCTGCATAACAAAAGTGCCCCATATGCCTTTTTTAAAAATCTTCCTTCTCTCACCTTAAATACCTGCCCCTTAGTCTTGAACGCCCTCACCCTAGGGAAAAGACACCTTATCTGTACCCCTCATGGTTTTTTAAACCTCTGTAAGATCACCCCTCAACCTTCTACACTCCCGGGGGATAAAGAAATCCTAGCCTCTCCTGATATTGCAAACCCTTCATTTCCAGCAACATGCTGGTAAATCTCTCCTGAACCTCTCAGTCTTAATAATATCCTTCCTAGAATAGGGTGACCAGAACTGGACACATTGTCCTTGGTCTGACACACCAGTTTTATAGCTACAGCTCTACCCTAACCAAGGCATAACAACAAAATGTTGATGTGACAGTATAAACTGCTAGTGAACTGGTCACTGCTAAAATACGTGATTCATTCTGACCATCCAACCTTAATCCTGGTGGCTGTCTGTTGTCAAGTTACCACCAATCCTTAAAAGGAAGAACAAACATTTATCTCTCCACCCTTCAGGCACTCTGCCTGTATTCCTGATGAAGGGCTTTTGCCCGAAACGTCGATTTTCCTGCTCCTCGGATGCTGCCTGAACTGCTGTGCTTTTCCAGCACCTCTAGTCCAGACTCTGGTTTCCAGCATCTGCAGTCATTGCTTTTACTTGGAAGACAAAACATGCCTTTCCTCAGAATTTTTAAATAACATTCACAGCCCATGAGGACTGAGGCAGTGACCGAATCGAATAAGAGAGAATTTGACCTTGGCATTCAGTGGTGTTGCCATTACTGAATCCCCCATCATCAACATCCTTGGAGTTAACATTGAGCAGAAACTCAACTGGATTTGCCATGTAAACGCAGTGGCTACAAATGCAGTTCGGTGTCTCGCAATACTGTAGCAAGTAAGTCATCTCCTCACTCCCCAAAACCGTCTGTAAGATACAAGTCAGGAGTGTGATGGAATACTCCCCACCCATCTGGCTGAGTGCACCTTCATCAACACTCGAGCTCAACATCACTGAGAACACAGTAACCAATCCACCACATTCACCATTCACTCGCTGTGCCAATGACACAGCGCCAGTGTGTACCATCTACAGGGTGACCGAGGTTCCTTCAACAGCACCTTCCTCCAACACCTAGAAAGATGAGGGCAGCACACACATGGCAGACCACTGGTGGCAAGTTCCCCTCCAAACCCCACACCATCCTGACTTGGAAGTGTATCGCCAATCCTTTTTTGATACTGGAATTGCTTCCCTGGGGGCATTGTGTGCATAACCACACCAAATGGATGGCAGCAGTTCAGGAAGACCGCTCACCACCCCCACCTTCTCAAGGGCAACCTCGTCATTTCTAATGAAAGTTCTATCAGTTGGCGAGGGACGCACACAGATGACCTTGTCAGCAAAGCCCACATCTCATGAATGGGTTAAAAAAGAATCTGAGCTACATTTTTTGGATGATGGTAGCGCATTCGAGCCATTTAAATACTTTGCAGATGTAGTCTGTGATGTACTGTCAGAAACGCAGGAGTCTGTTTGTACAGTGAGGTGTTTCGGAGGTATTGGTGAAGAAATAGTTACTGGCAAATGCACTGGGGACAGCTTTGCCTTGTCGAAATACTGTTGGTGGGATCATTTAGTCACGCCCGAGAGGATCCTCTGTTTAGCACCTCTGACAATGCAGCACTCTCTACACGTTGCACAGGACAATTCTGACTGTATGCTTCTAAAGGAGGGGGTGGTGGGGGAGACAATACTCCAACTGGTCTCGGGGGAACAAATTCCATTAGTTTCTCTTCGCAAAAAGGTTAAGAGGAAATAATGCCATAGATTGAACAAATCAGTACTTGAAGGGCTAATCCATCATTGGCGTACTGCTTCAACAAAGAGTGTTCGCTTGCAAAATTAACTTTCTTCTGATGCATACATGCCCAGTGAATTTTCCCGACCCTTTCTGTTTTGCATTTGCTGTGTGGCTCTCTGACTTCAATCTCGTCATTGAAAAACAGTGCTTCATGCTATATCCCCGACCGAGTCCCTGGTAATAGCAGAGGAGACGGCCAGATGGTATTATCACAGGGCTTTTAATCCACGGTGGCACAGTGGTTAGCACTGCTGCCTCACAGCAGCAGGGTTCAATTCCCGCCTCAGGCGACTGACTGTGTGGAGTTTGCACATTCTCGCCGTGTCTACGTGGGGAGATTGGCCATGCTAAATTGCCCCCAGTATTAGGTGAAGGGGTAAACATAGAGGAACGGGTCTGGCCGGGTTGCGCTTCGGTGGGTCGGTGTGGACTTGTTGGGCCGAAGGGCCTGTTTCCACACTGTAAGTAATCTAATCTAAGCAGTGACCCAGATGATGTTCTAGGGACCTGGGTTCAAATCCTGCAGATGGTGGAATTTGAATTCAATACTGGGAAAAAGAAAAAAAACTCTGGAATTAAGAGTTTAATGATGACCATGAATTGTTGGAAATCCCATCTGATTCATTAATGACCTTTTGGGAAGGAAACAACAGCTTTACCTAGCCTGGCCTATGTGGGACTCCAAACCACACAGTTAACCTGACTATTAACTATCCTCTGGGCATTTAGGGACGGGTAATGCTGGCTTTGACCCACGAATGAATAATTATTTTTAAAAATCCTGACAGAAAGAAAAGTGATGATAAGACTGAGGGGCCAACAGTGTGTGCTTTCATATCTATGGAAATGCAGCTCAATCCCAGCTGAGTCAAGTTTCAACCTAATCATTTCTAATGAAAGTTCTATCAGTTGGCAAGGGACACTCAAAAAGGTTTTTTATTATTATTCATTGAGCTAATTTCAGATATAGATATGATGGGAATGCTGTCAGCACTGGGTTGCTGCTGGGCGCATTGTGAAATTCACTTGATGTTATGCTAATGGTGCGTTGCTAATACAGCCAATCAGTTCACCATTACCCACCTCTACAAATATTTTGCATTGAGCCTAATGCTCCAAATGTGTAAATTTGTGTTCAGTTATTGCAGAATAAATGACCTAACCCAGCCAAAGCAATGGCAAATGCATGCTATTCAGTATCCCATTTGACTGGGAAATGGAGAGGCTGCTGAATGTAGTCTCAGTCACTGTAATGAGGATTAAGTGTCTACCCTTGTACGGTTTTGCCAATTAGCCGTTAACCTTGGGAGGTGAAAGCAGTAGATGCACACAGAGCTGCAGTGGACTAGAGATTGGTGGTACCACTGGAGCGGCTGGAATGGTCAAGAAAATAAAATCTAAAATCAAGAGAGGCTCATGGTAGGTGTCTTTTTCTGAGGGATTTCAAGATTAGGGGCCATATTTTTGAGGTAGGCGGATAAACATTTTTATTAGATTCCCCACAGTGTGGAAACAGGTCCTTCGGCCCAACAAGTCCACACTGACCCTCTGAAGGGTAATCCACCCAGACCCATTTCTCTCTGAGTAATGCGCCTAACACTATAGGCAGTTTAACATGGCCGATTCACCTGACCTGCACAGTTTTGGATTGTGGGAGGAAACCAGAGGAAACCCGCACAGACACGGAGAGAACGTGCAAACTCCACACAGGCAGTCGCCCGAGGCTGGGATTGAACCTGGGTCCCTGGTGTTGTGAGGCAGCAGTGCTAACCACTAAGCCACCCATAACAAAAAAACATGAGAAGCAATTTATTTACACAGATAGTGATTCATACTTGGAATGAACTTCCAGAGGAAGTCGGTGCAGTTACGATGTTCAAAAGACATTTGAGTAACTTCATGGATAAGGAATATTTGGAGGGATATGGGTCACGCGCAGGCAGGTGGGACTAGTTTAGTTTGGGATTATGGTCAGGATGGACTGGTTGGACCGAAGGGCCTGTTTCCGTGCTGTATAAGTCTATAAGAAGGAGCTGGAGTGGTGCTGGTCTGGAGGTATTATTGCTTGACTGTTAATCCAGATGAGCTGAAAATGTGTTGCTGGAAAAGCGCAGCAGGTCATGCAGCATCCAAGGAGCAGGAGAATTGACGTTTCGGGCATGAGCCCTTCTTCAGGAATACTTCATATTAATCCAGATGACCCAAGTATTGTACTGGGGACCTGCATTTGAATCCTGCCTTAGCAAGTGAATCCAGCATAAAGAGAATTGAGAATCATCTCGAACCCGTCTGGTTCACTCGCGCTCCCATCTAGCCACAGGTGACTCCAGTCCCACAGCTATATGGCTTGACTCCTAACTGCCCTCTGGGCTATTAGGGATGGGCAATAAATGCTGGCCCAGCTAGTCATTAATTCATTCTATGAATGTTTGATGGAGAAGGTATGGATAAACATTGGAGGCTCAATAGGATCTAAGAAGGCCAGTTAGTGCTCAGGGGCTGTTGATGTGCAGCTCAGTCCTCAAATCAGAGAAACCCTACAGTGTAGAAACAGGCTAAACAAGTCCACACCAACCTCCAAAGGGTTACCCCACCCAGACCCATTCCCCTGATTAATGCACCTAACCTACACACCCCTGGCCACCATAGCAAAGCCAATCCACCTCACGCACACATCTTTAGACTCTGGGAGGAAGCCCACATGTGTAAATTCCACAAAGGCAGTTACCTGAGGCTGGAATCGAACCTGGGTCCCTGGTACTGGGAGGTAGCAGTGCAAATCACTGAGCCACCATGCCACCTGAATGTCAGCCTATCTTTCCAGCCATTTAACTCTGGATTCTTTTCTGGATCTTCACCATTGTAGATTTGCACACAGTATTCAGTTGTACCTCCAGTCTCAGTTATCAGACTACCTGTCCAATATCCGACACTGAACACTCCTCTACTTAGCTGTCAGGAAGACTAAAGCCAGGTTTAGTCTTTTGCACTCCCAGTTCTAATGGCTTCACCATTGGAGGGGCCTGCTCCTTCAGGCCTCACTCCCTGTCTTGATTCAGTGCTGAAATGTTTACCCATTTCCCCAAGCTTTTGGTCACCTGCCTGACTGATGGGTGGTAAGGTGGCTCAGTGGTTAGCACTGCTGCCTCCCAGTGACAGGGACCTGGGTTTGATTCCACCCTCAGGTGACTGTCTGTGTGGAGTTGGCACATTCTCCCCTGTGTCTGCGTGGGTTTCCTCCCACAATCCAAAGATGTGCAGGTTAGGGAGGATTGGCCGTGCTTAAGTGCCCCATAGTGTCCAGGGATCTGTAGTTTATGTGCATTAACCATGGGAAATACAGGGATTGGGTGGGATACTCTTCAGGGGGTTGGTATAACTGGACGGGCTGAATGACCTGCTTCCACAATGTGGGGATTCTATCGTTTGATGTTAAATTGTTTTTCAGAATGCTCTGGCAAAGCGCCTTGAGACATTTTAATTCATTAAAGTCACTAGGTAAATTAAGATGTTGGCTGGTGTCGGATCTCCGGCAATCACAGTTTTATGTTTCACTTGAGAATATGAGGCCACATCTCCAGATCTGTACGCAGCCCACTTCCTTTCACTTAATGGCTTGGATTCTTCAGGGTGGCCGTAGGGGCCTTTCACACCACACGGGGTGGAAGATTAGATCTAAAATATTTCCATACTCCAACAATATCAATGTTGGAGAAACTCAGAAGATGTGGTCGCATCCACGGAGAGAGAAACCGAGTTAACATTTCCAAGGCCAGTGTGACCCCTCCTCAGAACTGCTGTTAGCCTTGGCTGTTGGCTCCATGTTTTTTTTTCCCCTTTCATACCTCTTCGTTTTTCATCATTTTCTTTGCTCTACCTGTTAGTCTGTTTGTTTATTTTCTTGGAATGAAACATCTCCCTTTTTTCCTTTTGGGGTTTAGCTGCAGTTCCTTGCTGATTTTGCTCAGTACAGTTCCTATTCCCAGGCCTGGTCCAACCGACTCCAGACTGCTCGTCCTGCCTGCTGCCTTGTGGATTTATTTTTTTTTGCGCCATCTGGCTGACTGATAATAGGCCTGGTGTGAAATGGATAAGTTCAGATCCCCGCTGTGCGCGCAAATTCATTTGCTATCACCGTTTATCTCTTAATGTCGGCAAGCAAAAATATTCTGTCAGTGGGAATCAACTGAACCCAAGATAACTGGAGAGGCGCTGTTTCAGTCAGAGACAGATAAAGAGAGAGGAGGTGTGTTTGGATCTAACTAGTCCTGATAAAGTTGCTATCACCGCTGCAGGCTTGCTAAGAATGAGCAAGGAGAAAGTGAGCACTGCAGATGCTGGAGATCAGAGTCTTTCCTGATGAAGGGCTTTTGCCCGAAACGTCCTGCTCCTCAGATGCTGCCTGACCTTCATGTAAACACTGTAGACCAGCCCCCACAAGACGGGGGAGGGTGGGGGGGGGAGCGGGGATGCAGAATGTTGCTCAAGTTGGTATCAGGCAGTCCCTCTCCTGCCCATTTTTCTTCACTTTTAATGACTGATTGGCACTTTTAACTCCAGGTCCTCCAGTTTCCTCCCACAAACCAAAGATGTGCAGGTTAGGTAAGGGGTAGATATAGGGTCTGGGGTGGGTTACTCTTCGGAGGGTCAGTGTGGACTTATTGGGCCCGTTTCCACACTGTAGGGCTTCTATTCTATTCTGTGTGGCCACTGGGTTTGATTGATTGCACAGTCACATTCTGCTGAAGATATGTGAGGGGCATCGAGGCAAAGTAGTTCAGGTGGCATTTGGCAATGGGAGCCCAACATACTGGTCCCTTTAGGATCTGGTGGCATCTCACAACCAGTTTTCACCAATTTTCACACATGCACCATTGAAAGCCAACTGTGTGGGTTTGCATGGCAGCCTGGTACAGTGACTGCTCTGCCCCGGACCGTAAGAAAATACAGGCGGTTGTGTGCACAGCCCAGACCATCACGCAAGCCATGGGCTCCATTTACACTCCTCTTGCCACAGAAAGTCTGCCAACAATAAATCAAATCAAATTCCATAAAAGGGGCACAGAGATGGCATCAACTGCTGGCACTGATGTTGTAACACAAGAAACCAACCTTACTTCCATATTTTGTGACCTCCTTGATACAAATTGCTATTCTTTTATTCAATATTTTCCCAATCCAGGTTTTCACAATGCACATTGGTCATAATTGGACAGTGGGGGGGAGGGGGGAGCATGGTGGCTCAGTGGTTAGCACTGCTGCCTCACAGCGCCAGGAAACAGGTTCAATTCCAGCCTCGGGTGACTGTCTGTGTGGAGTTTGCACGTTCTCCTCGTGTCTGCGTGGATTTCCTCCGGGTGCTCCGGTTTCCTCCCACAATCCAAAGGTGTGCAGGTCAGGTGAATTGGCCATAGTGTTCAAGGATGTGTAGGTTAGCTGCATTAGTCAGGGGTAAATGTAAAGTAATAAGGTAGCGAAATGGGTCTTGGTGGGTTAGTCTTCAGAGGGTTGGTGTGGACTTGTTGGGCCAGAGGGCCTGTTTCCACACTGTAGGGATTCCATGATAATAGCGTGTTTCCTGTGTATATATTTATTGGTCAGGGATTAGAATCTCCAATTTGTTTTAATTATCGGGGAAACGAAATGCCTGAGGGGTTATTGGGTTTTGTATTTATCCATATAATAAAATGTAAGAAAACTGGCAAAAGAGCTGGGGAGAAATGTTTTACATAGTGAGCTGTTGTGGTCTGGAATGCACTACTTGAAAAGAAATATTTGTGTGGCTATGAGGTAAGGGCAGGAGATTGAGTCTAACTGAACCATCTCTAGCAAGGAGCTAGCACAATTATAATGGGAAAAATGGCCTCCTGTACTGTATAATTCTATATATGATGAAGATGTGGCTTTAAGCAGTTATTTTATGGTCTTTTATTTAAATAGAAGTAGTAAAGCAGAGGAGCGGAGTAGTCTAGCAAAACCACAAGAGTAAACAGCTTGTGAGGCCTTGGGGGATGTTTTTTAAGAATTGGAACAATAGAAGCAGCCTGGCTGGGTGTGGCCAGCTGTCACAGACCAGGGTTTTTTGTTTGTTTTATTTAGCTTTTAGGTTGAACGTTCAGCAGTTGCTCATTCTGAGCGTGAACAAATAAAAGCCATCTTTTCCCGCTCTTGCTTACAGCACGAAGCTTGGGTTACTCCTTGCTGCTGGGTTACCTGGGAGACAATTCAATCTTGCTGAAGCAGCCTTTCTGCCCAGGGGGGTGTTTATGAAATGTTACTATATTGGAATAGTTAATTAGCAATAGATATTGTATCTATGATTAGGTTAAGTTTGCCAATAGAGTTAAATTATTCAAAATTCCTCTTTCTTTGGTTGTATTTTAACTATAATGTTTGAATAAATTGTGTTTTGCCTAACGGTGAGTAGTTTCACCAATTGCATTGCATCCGGAACACGGCACCTCACATCTACCTTTAAAATGAGAATACTCTAGGGTCTGCATTACCTTCTTAAAATATCTTGAGTAGGTTGGATTTGGTGCGTGACATATGTTTGTGAAATAGTGAAGGCTGCTTCAGCCGCATGAATCCAAGTGCACTTAAACAGAATTTATAAAATGGATTCTTCCATGGCATTCTGGTCGTTGACCCTGTGAACGTGCTCCCAGGGTCAATGCTGTCAAATCTGAGTTATTGAACACGGTTAACAATGACTCAGATGTGCTTGCCTCTGTCATGGGAGTCCTGCACCTGCTCCCGAGATCTGATCATCTGTCAGGGTGCTTTCCTTAGGGATCAGAGGTGAATGTATGCAACCGCAGGGAATGCTGGAAATACTCAGCGGAAATACTGAACTGCTGAGTATTTCTGGCATTGTCTGTTATTAGTTCAGATTCCCTGCATCTGGCATGTTTTACTTCTGAGAAAACATTTACAAGGATGATGCCAGGGTTGGAGGGTTTGTGCTATAGGGAGAGGCTGAAAAGGCTGGGATTATTTTCCCTGGAGTGTCGGAGGCTGAGGGGTGACCTAATAGAGGTTTATAAAATCATGAAGGGCATGAATAGGGTAAATAGACAAAATCTTTTCCCTGGCTTTGGGGGAATCCAGAACTAGAGCGTGTAGGTTTAAGGTGAGAGGGGAAGGATATAAAAGGGACTGAAGGGGCAACTTTTTCATGAAGAGGGTGGTACGTGTATGGAATGAGCTGCCAGAGGAAGTGGTGGAGGCTGGTACAATTGCAACATTTAAAAAGCATTTGGATGGGTATATGAATAGGAAGGGTTTAGAGAGAAATGGGCCGGGTGCTGGCAAATGGGACTAGATTGGGTTGGAATATCTGGTCGGTATGGACGGGTTGGACAGAAGGGTCTGTTTCCATGTTGTACATCTCTATGAATTTGTGCTAAACTGAAGTCCCATTGATGGAGATCAAAGGTCCTTTGGAGTAAAGGAAAGATTAGTGACCAACAGATTTAAGAACAGCTTCTTCCCCTCTGTTAGCAGACTTATGAACAGACCTCTTGTATATTGGAGTTGATCTTGATCTGTAGCTTTAACATTATATTCTGTATTCTGTTCTGCTACCCTGACGTACTTAGGAAATGTATGATTTGTCTGGTTAGCATGCAAGACATCGCTTTATCAATATATTTTGGTACATGTGGCAATAATAAATCAAAGCAAATCAAATCAGGGCAGGGGCTGTCTCCCTGATATAAACTGTGTTCTGGCCAATATTTACCTGACAAGCTACATCATTGAGTCATTATTAGCTCATCGTTGGCTCATTGCTGTTGGCCAGAGCACACATTGGCTGGTGTGTTTCAGACCATACTACAGTAATGACAGTTTGGTCATACTTAATTGGCTGGAAAGCGCTTTGGGATGTCGTGACATTGTTAAAGATGCAATAATGACACAGTAATTTCTTTCTAATGGCAAGGTAGTTCTGTGGTTAGCACTGCTGCCTTGCAGCACCAAGCACCCGGGTTTGATTTCCCCCTTGTCTGTGTGGAGTTTACACATTCTCCTTGCATCTGCACGGCTTTGCTCCGGTTTCCTCCCAGAGTCCAAACCTGTGCAGGATAGGTGGATGGGCCATGCTAATTTGTCCATAGTGTTCAGGGATGTGCAGGCTAGGTGGGTTAGCCGTGGGAAATGCAGGGATGGGCAGGACACTTTTCAGAGGATCAGTGTGGACCCAATGGATCCAATGGCCCCTTTAAGCACTGTAGGGAGAATGTAATGAGTTAGCCCCTGGTCTACAGAGACTGGATTTAGCAGCAGATACATTGGGATTCTGATTCACAACGTTACAGAGTCCCAATTGTGTAGAAAGCCAGAGTGAAAGGGATCGACCACCCAGTTCTTCAGCTCTCATTGTTGCTGGGGCAGTAATGTCTTTGCATGTTTTGTAGTTCAGAGTAATCGCTCTAGACCAGGACCGAAGGAAGCTGCAGTGGAAGAGGCAAATTCGAAGGGCAGGGTGTAAACCTTGACCTGCCCTGCCCTGGGCTTTGAAGGTTGGGTGTCATCTGCTTGGAATCTGATGGGGGTTTGAGCAATGGTGAGCCTTGTGGCAGAATTGGGTGACCCATGAGGCAAGGTCCTGACACAAGTGGTGTGGCAAGATTCTCGCTAGGCCGCGGTGACTTGCCAATTAATGGGGATTGGTGCTTCCTACTGGGACTTAGCAGAAAAAAGCCGTGAGAACGTAAATCCCACTCCCTCACTGCCAGAGCCGGTTTGAGTGTCCAATATGTTCTCTTGAAACCGTTGATTGCCTCATAAGGCAGTGAGTTCTGGGTCATCGTTGAGGAAACCTCACCCTCTTCTTGCCTGTCTCACTCAAAATCTGATTATAAGTGTGTCCGATAGTCCTCGTACCAACAGCTAATGGGAAGAGTTTTCCCCTTCCACCTTATCTGAATTTCCTGGGATCTCAGATACCTCTGTCAGATCTCCCTTCACACTCTGTCACTCCAAGGATTGCAACCTCTGTTTGCCCAACCTCACCTCAAAGCTGCACCCCAACCCTGTGGCCATTTTTGCAATACTATGCTCACTACGTCAAGATGATTAATTTACCCTTTCTTATCAGAGTTGTCATAGAGTTATAGAGTCATAGAGATGTGCAGCATGGAAACAGATCCTTCAGTCCAACTCGTCCATGCCAACCAGGTATCACAACCCAATCTAGTCTCACCTGCCAGTACACGGCCCATATCCTATTCATATAACCATCCAGATACCTTTTAAATGTTGCAATTGTACCAGCCTCCACCACTTCCTCTGGCAGCTCATTCCATACACGTACCACCCTCTGTGTGAAAAGGTTGCCCATTAGGTCTCTTTTATATCTTTCTCCTTTCACCCTAAACCTATGCCCCCTAGCTCTGGACTCCCCCATCCCAGGGAAAGCACCTTCTCTATTCATCCTATCCATGCCCTTCATAATTTTGTAAACCTCTATAAGGTCACCCCTCAGCCTCTGACACTCCAGTAAAACAGCCCCAGCCTGTTCAGCCTCTCCCTATAGCTCAGACCCTCCAACCCTGGCAACATCCTTGTAAGTCTTTTCTGAACCCTTTCAAGTTTCACAACATCTTTCTGATAGGAGGGAGACCAGAATTGCACGCAATATTCCAACAGTGGCCTAACCAATGTCCTGTACAGCCGCAACATGACCTCCCAACTCCTGTACTCAATACTCTGACCAATAAAGGAAAGCATACCAAACGCCGCCTTCACTATCCTATCTACCTGCAACTCCTGGCACTGAGGCACAGTTGAGGCAGGTTCTGTGTGAGTGACGCAGCAAGAGGCCAGATGGCCTCCCCCCATTCTTATGGGCTGGGTTCAATACTCACCTGTCAGTGGGCCCAACAGCCAGGCTGGTGGAGGAGAACGCAGTATTGGATGAGTCCGTCCGCCCGCCCCTCACCCTCGTGTACTGATATCAGCGTGTGTGCATTTTGTCAGCTTGAGGCCTCCGTACACACCCAATTACCAGCAGAGGGAATCCTCTCGGAAGAGCGAACACAGCATCGGTGTCAAACAGCTCAGGTGCAGCTCTCATTGTAAATCTATGGACCTGTTTCCAGCCCAAAGCTTCACAATCTGATCCAGGTTAACCAAAGAATGAGCTAAGGAAACATGGAGACATGGAAAACAGGTGTAGGAGTAGGCCATTCCACCCTCGAGCCTGCACCGCCATTAATTACGATCATGCAATCTCAGTATCCCCTTCCCACTTTCTCTCCACCCCCCTCGATCCCTTTAGCCATAAGGACCACATCCAGCTCCCTCCTGAGTATACCTAATGGACTAGCCCCAACAGCTTCCTGTGGGAGTGAATCCCACAGGTTCACAACTCTTTGGGTGAACAAAGTTTTCCTCATCTCAGTCCTGAATGGCTTACCCCTTGTCTTTAGACTGTGACCCCAAGTTCTGGACTTGCCCAACATCGGGAATGTTCTTCCCATACCTAGCCTGTCCAGTCCCATCAGGGTTTCATATGTTTCTATGAGATCTCTCCCTCATTCTCCTAAATTCCAGTGAGTAGAAGCCCAGTCAATCTTCATTTGTCATTCCTGCCATCCCGGGAATCAGTCTGGTGAACCTTTGGTGGATTCCATCAAAAACAAGAATGTTCTTCCTCAGAGTAGGAGACCAAAGCTGCACACAATACTCAAGTTGTGGCCTCATCAAAGCCCTGTATAACTGCAGCAGGACACCCTTACCCCAATACTCCAATCCTCTCACTATGAAGGTCAGCATGCCATTAGCTTTCCTCACTACCAGCTGCACCTGCATGCCAACCTTCAGCGACTGTTCCACCATGATGTAAATGCTTTGCCAGCGACACTCACTTTGCCTGAGGGTGTGATCTATAAACTGAGAAAATATTGGTGCCATTTCCAATTTGGAAAATGGGTGGCTGACCCGCAAATTCGTGAAGCGTTCCATATTTTTATTGGGCGGCACGGTGGCTCAGTGGTTAGCACTGCTGCCTCACAGCGCCAGGGACCTGGGTTTGATTCCAGATTTGGGTGACTGTCTGTGTGGAGTTTGCACATTCTCCCCGTGTCTGCGTGGGTTTCCTCTGGCGTGCTCTGGTTTCCTCCCACAGTCCAAAGACATGTAGGGTTAGGTGGATTGGTCATGCTAAATTGCTCCATAGTGTTCAGAAATGTGTAGGTTTGGTGCATGGTCAGGGGTAAATGTAGAGTAATAGGTTCGGGGAATGGGTCTGGGTGGGTTACTCTTCAAAGGGTCGGTGTGGACTAGTTGGGCCGTAGGGCCTGTTTCCACACTGTAGGGATTCTGTGTGATAGTGTAATCTGACCAGTCACTGTTAACTGTAGACCAGCAAGGTTAAAATTAGAAGTGATTCATTAGATGATTACTTGATACAAATCGAGGCCAACCGTCACTGATGCAAGGCTGCTGAGTTAGGATTCGGACACTTTGTGAATAAATCTAAAGCTGAGAGAAGGGCGGCCTCTGGCCTCCATTTTCACCAGCTGGCTGCCAGAGGTTAAACAGTGGCGTTGTCTGGTCGGTTTAAACCTGAGCAACAGCAGAAGGCATTGGATCAGAGTTAGTCTCCAAAACAGCCCGCTTTCGATGGCCTGCATAGCCCTCGTCCCTGCCTCTTCCTGACTGTCTACTCTCTCACTGCCTGAGCTTCAGGGCTTGCAATGCCAGGCAGCTAACCTGAATCGAGATAAATAACAACTGCTGCCACAGAGTCATTAGAATTATTTAAGATGCTGTCAGCACTCGCTTAGCTATAAACTGAATGGCTTCTTTTTTTTCTGCAGAAGTGGCTATGACTTTGACTATGACTATTACAGAGATGGATTCTATGACAGGTATGTTGCCCACGTCTAATTTGATCCTTTTAGCCATTTGCCGTTACCATTTTTTTTTGTGGGATTGCTTTAGCTTTTTGATGTGACAGGGACAATTACTCCCAGTGGCTCATAGCTCACGGAACGTCTGGCCCTTCTCAAATCTATTGAACTACGGCAGAGCGTTCCTCTCGTTAGCTCCCCCCACCCCCCACCCCCATTTTCATCTTTTGAGAAAACGCATAAAGAAAACATAATCCAGTGTAATATTCCAAAACGCCATGGATTTGTCTTCCAACTGAAACAAAAAAGTTGTTGCAAATCAGATGTCAATGTGACCACGTCGTCTGCCCCTCAATTCACAGATTGAGCAGTAAGGATCACATCATGGCAGCAATAGCCTGCATTTATATAGTGCCTTTCACATGGAACAATGTTCGGCAGTACTTCAGAGGAGCCTCATCATCAGAGAAGCATTGATACTGGGAGGGGGAGTCAAATAGGGTGGCAAGGTGGCTCAGTGTTTATCGGGTGGCACAGTGGTTAGCACTGCTGCCTCACAGCGCCAGGGACCCGAGTTCGATTCCAGCCTCGGGCGACTGTCTGTGTGGAGTTTGCATGTTCTCACTATTTCTGCTTTGGTTTGCTCCAGTTTCCTCCAGTGATGTGCAGGTTGGGTGAATTGGCCGTAATAAATTGCTCATAGTATTCAGGGGTGTTGGTTTGGTGCATTGGTCAGGGGTAAATGTCGGAGAGGGAATGGGTCTGAGTGGGTGACTCTTCAGAGGGTCAGTGTGGACATGTTGGGCCAAAAGGGATTCTATGATTTGACAGAAGATAAGAAAAGGAAAACAGCAAAAGGTTGGAAATGTTTGTATAAGTGATTCTGGAGTTTAAGGTCTAGACACTTCAAGGCTCAACTATTAATGGTAAAAGAACATTTTGAGGGTATTGTATGCAGCTCTGGAATCATAGAAGAGATGTGACTACTTTGGGAAGAGTGTAGAGGAGAAGCGTATTGTCTGGGCTGAGGAAGTTTGATGATCAAAAGAGAGAATGGACAGTGGGGGGAGGGGAGCATTTTCCTTGGAGCAGAGGGGGAAACGATTAACACGAATAAAATTGAGAGGGATAAACAGAAGAAACTTTTCCCCTTTGCCATTGGCCCCAGCACTGGGGAAGGAGGGGGCTGTTCTGATGGGACGGGCGCCACCTGAATCCTGCTGAACTAGGACCAGAGTCCTGGCCATTGGCACAACTCGGGCTGTGGATGGGGCTTTAACTTTGATGGTGAGGGGGTGGGATCAGTCGCTTGGCAAGTTATGGGAAACGTTAAAGGTAGGGAGGGCTCAGCAGAGATGATAGAAGTTTCCAGAACAAGGAACAGGACAATGCGGTCGTTCTACCCTCCAAGTTCTAAGATGGCAGTTGAGTAGCAGTGCTGTGTGTGGACTCTTCCCCAGGGCTCATCCACTCCCATCTATCTTCTTTCTCTTGTTTTTTTTTAGTTCTGCACTTTTTCTTTTTTTCTTCTTCTTTTGCTTTTCTTTTCTTTGGCAGGTTAGTCAGGATTCCCATCAGGTTAACATGCAGGTTAGTTGGCAGTTAGGAGAGCAAATTCAGGGTTAGCATTCATTTCAAGTGGGCTGGATTACAAGGCCGTGGATGTACTGCTGAGGCTGTACAAGGCTGTGGTCAGACTGCATTTGGAACATTGTGAACAGCTTTGGACCCCGTATCTAGGGAAGGAGGTGCTAGCGTTGGAGGGAATCCAGAGGAGGTTTATAAGAGTGATCCCAGAGATGAAGGGCTCGTCAAATGAAAAGTGGTTGAGGACGCTGGGTCTGTACTTGATGGGAGTTGAGAAGGATGGGGGGGAGCCTCATTGAAAATGCTGAGAGGCCCGGATAGGGTGAACGTGCAGAAGATTTTCCACTAGCAGGTGAGATTAGGACCTGAGAGCCTCAGGGTGAAGGGAGGAACCTTTTTAAAACTGAGATGAGGAGAAATTTCTTCAGCCGGAGGGTGGTGAAGCTGTGGACCTCATTGCCACAGAAGGCTGTGGAGGCCAAGCCATTGAGTATATTTAAGACAGAGATAGGTAGACTCTTGATTGGTCAGGGATCTAGGGTTCTGGGGAGAAGGGAGGATAATGGGGATGAGGAGTGTATCAACCATAATCAAATGGCAGAGAAGGCTGGATGGCCTAGTCTAGAGGATGGCTCCTATATCGTATGATCTGGATGGAGAAATCGATGACCAAGGTAAGTGGCAGGAGGTTTACAGGGAATGTGAGGAAAAATGTTTTCACCCAGAGGGTGGTGTGAATCTGGACCACCCGCCCCCCCGTAAGGGTGGGAGAGGCAGAAACCCTCATTACATTCATGAAGTATCTAGGTGTGCACAAAGCTGTGGGCTAAGTGCTGGGAAATGGATTGAAATAGTTAGATGGTTGTTTTTGACTGACACAGGCTCAGTGGGCCAAAGAGTCTTTTTCTGTGTGAGAAACCCCTGTAACTCCAGGAAGAAAGTGTGGGTTGGGCAAGAGGCCAGGGTTGGAGTGGTGCAAAGATCTTGCGGTTACACAGATGGGAAAGGCCTTGGAGAGTAACTTAAACATCTTCTGATTGAGTGGAAAGCAGTCTTTGCCGTATCTATCTGTGTCACCTCCTCAAGCCCCGATGAAATCTTTGCATTGGCAAAGGCAGTCCAGGAACATATTCTTGGTCTTGTCAGACTGCTGAAGCAAGTCTGTTGAGATGAGAAAAACGTTGACTTTACTCAAGAACATTTCACCGTGGATTTCCAATGGAGGCTGAAGGGAAGGAATAAGATCATGTGACATTGCATCACTTCCTGTGATGATATATGCTCTCTCAATAGCATGTGATAGTCAGCCATAATCCTTTACACTACACACATGGGTGTCACGAAACAACCCTCTTGCAAAAAAAATAGAGAGCATTACCAGATTGTCACAAATCCTGTGAAGTAGTCCTTGTGTGCATATGACAATGGAACAAAGGCCGTTTTGTCTCCCTGTTCTTGGATCTGTTTGAGAAGAAGCATAATTCTGAGCAACAGGTTTGCTCAGAGGTTCGAAACTACAAGGTGTGACGGGGAGTGCGGCAACGACCAAGTCTGGCCTTAACACACAAAAACATCCCAACAGCGTTGACGGAGGTGCAAGGGAACACCGATGCCATGTCAACGGAGGTGAGCTCAGGGAGAGTCATTGACACTTAAGAGTCATAGAGATGTACAGCATGGAAACAGACCCTTTGGTCCAACCCATCTGTGCCGACCTAAGAGGCATTCCACCAGAGGTGAGGCAGAGAACTTTACAGTGTACAATCGGCCAGCTGAGGTTGGCTAAAGGGAGGCCGAGAAACCGAGTTCAGGCAGGAAGAGCGACACTGGGACATTTTAGAGAAGTACGGAGGACCAGGTTGGAGAAGGCTTTAAAGATGCTGAGGATTTTTGTTTTTTGGTTTTGAATTTGAGTTATCGGTGAGTGGTTTCTGACAATTGCAGAGGCACTGCAGATTAACGAGTGTGTGAAGTGATGCTGAAGTAAGATGATGTGGGAGTTAATGATGCCAACCTATCATAACGGGTTGGAGTTAATAGAAGACCATCTGGAAAAGTATTGGACCAATAATTCCAAAGGTTATCCTTTCCATAGGTCACTGGAGTCCCTTGCCACTGGTTCCTGTTTGTTAGTCAGCCTGTGTGGACTCTTTGAGGTAAATGAGGCCCTATCTTTAAGACAGATGGAGCTTCTTGGCCTACTATGTGGGCTCAATGTTCCTGATGAGAACGGGGGGAGCCAGGAAGCAGAGGATTGAAGGACTAGACTGTGTATTGCAGAGAGAGCACAGGAGAAGAAAGATGCAGTGTGAAATGCAGCGTTTAATATTGGTTTGGCATCGGAAATGTAGCTGAAGCACTTTGATGCAATCTGTTTAGCTCAATTTTCTGATTATTGCTCTTCAGTCTGGGTTGTAGTACAATAACAAGCTGCACAGCGTTATCTTGAAGCTTCGAATCAGTTGTCTGCACTTTGTGTGAATTCAGAATGCACGAAGTCATTTCTGTAGGTTTTTATTCGTATTCAAATCTGTCCAGAAAGGGATGTTTGATACTACAGTCACACAAGATGCAACGTATTCAAATTGGATAGTCAGTCTGTGATGATAAGTACAGTGCTAACACGCCATTATAGTCCAGTGCAAATTTAGTAAATGTCAGATTTTTATACATATTCGATGGATTATCCTGTCCCTGTTGAATCAAGATGTTTCAGGTCCAGCCTGTGGTCCTCCAAGTCGTTCCAACATGATTGAGAAAGCTGCTGTTCATACTCCATTTCTTCATTAGAATGTCCCTTCGACTGCTTTTCATGTAAAACAGCAACAAAGTACAATCCTACAGCTGCTACCCCCTGCTCTTCCGGGTACTTTTGTCATATATTTAATCCAACAGTGCACTTGTAATGTTGCACATATGAGCATACAAGAATAGGCCCTTCAGCCCCTCAATCCTGCTCTGGCATTCAATGAGATCATGACCAATCTGATTCTAATCTCAAATCCACATCCCTGCCAACCCCTGATAACCTTTCACCTCCTTGCTATTCTATTCACCTCTGCCTTAAAAATATTTAAGGATTCTGTGTCTACCGTATTTTCAGGAGCGTTTCAAAGTCTCATAATCTACTAAGAGAGAAAAAAAGTCACCTCGTCTCTGTTTTCGGTTGGTGACCCCCTGGTTTTGAAACTGTGATCCTCAGTTGTTATGCATCCCCTTTGGCCCTGCTTATTCAAGCTCAAAATATTTCCTTTGGACATGGTTGAAAGACTGAATCTACAATTCTGTTTACCGGACGATGCTCAGTGTGTGCAAATGCATGAACAGCTCTGCTGCCTCACAATGCCTAGGGTCTGGGTTTGATTCCACCTTCGGGCGTGGAGTTTGCACGTTCTCTCCATGTCTATGTGAATTTCCCGCTGGCCCTCTGGTTTCCTCCTGTAGCCCAAAGAGGTGCAGGTTAGGTGGATTGGCCATGCGAAATTAGTCATGTTATCCAGGGATGTGGAGCCTCATGGGTCAGCCATGGGGAATGCAGGGTTATGGAGATGGGGTAGGGAAATAGGACTGATTAGGATGCTCTTCACAGGGCTAGCGTGGACTCAATGGGTTGAATGGCCTGCTTCCACACTGTAGGGATTCAATGATTCTAAGATTGAGGTAATGCTCAAAAGGGGTCACAGCGAAGACCACAGCACAGAAATGGGTCATTTGACCAACCAGTCTATGTATTAATGTGTCGCTTGAGCCTCCTCCCATCCTTTCTTTATCTAACCTCATTAGTATAATTCATTATTTCTTTTTCTCTTATATGCTCACCCATTGCTGTTTGTAGCTGCTTCTGACAGAAGATTGGCCGTCGTGGGTCAATACTCTCTTCTGTCTTGTGCCATCTGCACACTTCCAGTATTACTCGTCCAGAACGTCTCTCTGTGAAGTTTGTCACTCAGCTACCATCGGCCCACCCTGCTGCCCTTCTCTTCACCAAGTGGGAGAGATACCTGAAGCTCATCTATTTCTAGTTTGCCCCTTAAATACATCTCTACCATTCACCCTGAGATTTCATAGAATCCCTACAGTGTGGAAACAGGCCCTTCAGCCCAACAAGTCTACACCGACCCTCCGAAGAGTAACCCACCCAGACCCGTTGCCCTACCCCTGTTATCCTATATTTACCCCGACCAATGCACTTCACCTGCACATCCCTGGGCACTATGGGTAATTTAGCATGGCCAATTCACACTAACCTGCACATCTTTGGATTGTGGGTGGAAACCGGAGCACAGACAGTCACCTGAGGCTGGAATCGAACCCAGGTCCCTGACGCTGTGAGACAGCAGTGCTAACCACTGAGCTACTGTTCTGCCCAAAAGGGAGAGAGTGGCTTTTACCTTCTCAGCGTTTCCTGGATCAAGAGGTTTAGTCTAAGTTCCCTATTTTATTAATTTGGTGTCTACTTCACATTAATGGTTCCTGGTTCAGCTCTTCCTCACAAGTGGAAACACTCTCTTTCATAACCACCCAACCAAAACCTTTCTCATTCTTAATGGCCTCCATCAGGTTGTATCCACCGAACCCACCTTCCCCCCTCTCCCCCCCCAAATCCATTGACACTCCCTCGGACCCAATGACCAAGATCAGTGAACTCGAGCCATTAACTCTGATTCTCTCTCCATAGATGCAGCCAACGTTACTGAGTTTCTCCAGCAATCTTGGGTTGTATTTTCAGATTTCCAGCACTTGTTTGGTTTTGCGACAGCCCTGCATACCCAGGTTAGAGCACGCTCAATGCAAGTTTACCAGACCATCTCTCTTCTATCCCACATAAAAATAAACCCGAGGGAATCACTTGGTTTTGGCTTTCGTTTAGATTACTTACAGTGTGGAAACAGACCCTTCGGTCCAACAAGTCCACACCGACCCATACGCCCACATTTACCCCTTACCCAACACTACGGGCAATTTAGCATGGCCAATTCACCTGACCCACCCATCTTTGGACTGTGGGAGGAAACTGGAGCACCCGGAGAGAACATGCAATACTCCACACAGTCAGACGCCTGAGGTGGGGATTGAACCCAGGTCTCTGGCGCTGTGAGGCAGCAGTGCTAACCACCGTGCCACCTACAAATGTTATGGATGTATAGACCATATAGGTTAATGCTATGGCCACATTAACCTGTATGGTATATTTTTGTGAGTTGTGCTTGCATACTCTTCTTGTCTATTAATTCTAATTTTTTTTAAGTTGTATGTGCTTTTTTTCTGTCAGACTCAATATGTAATCATCGATGCTTATGTTGAAGTTTATTTGTCAATTATATTGCCGTTCTACAAGTTTGTTCTTGAGAAACGACATGGATTGTCAGCCATTTTGTTGCATGTCGGAGAGAGTCACTCAGATTATTCCTTTCATGTTCATCGTTGCATCACGCACCTAATTCTATCAAATAGCAAGGTTGATTCAATCCACGCCTGGAACATGTTTCCCACCCAACAGTGAACACGCAACGGAGAAGAGTGAGGACTGCAGATGCTGGAGATCAGAGTCGAGAGGTGTGGCGCTGGAAAAGCGCAGCAGGTCAGGCAGCATCCGAGGAGCAGGAGAATCGACGTTTCGGGTATAAACCCTTTCAGGCTTATGCCTGAAACCTCAATTCTCCTGCGCCTCCGATGCTGCCTGACCTGCTGTGCTTCTCCAGCGCCACACATTCGAGACAGGAAGCAAAGAGTAGGTGGAAGTGGGTCTTTTTCCAAGTAGCAGCCTGTGACCATTATCACACTCTTAAGAATACGGGGTGGGCTAGTTAGGACTGCGAAGAGAAGTTTCTTCACCCACAGAGTGGTGAACGTGTGGAGTTCTCGGTCACAGAATGCATTTCAGGACACAACACTGAATGCTATTAAGAAGGAGCTGAACAGAGTTCTTAAGGCTAAAGGGATGTAAGGGCAGGGGATTGATCGGCCATGATCATATTGAATGATGGAGTGGGCTCGAAGTGCTAAAGGGGCTACTCCTACTTCCTATATTTCTGTGTCACTGACTCGTGCTCTGGGATGTGGGTTCAAATTTAATGATGACCATGACATTCTTTTCCTTTGTTGTAAAAATCCATCTGGTTCACTCATGCCCGAGAGGGAGGTAAGATCTACCATCCCCCCTACACTCCACCCCCACAAGAGGGAGGTAGGATCTACCATCACCCCCCCTCAAGAGGGAGATAGGTCTATCACCACCCTCCCCTCCCCCCGAGGGAGGTAAGATCTATCATCTCCCCCTTTCCCCCCCACAAGAGGAAGATAAGATCTACCATTTCCCTCCCCCTCCCCCCCCCCCCCCCACCACCCCCAAGAAAAGTAAAATCTACCAACCACCTCTCCCCCCAGAGGGAGGTAAGATCTACCATTTCCCTCCCCCCCCCCCCCAAGGAAAGTAAAATCTACCAACCCCGTCTCCCCCCAGAGGGAGGTAAGATCTACCGTCCCACCCCCTCCAAAAAGTAACAAAGAGGATTGATGAGGGTAGAGCAGTAGATGTGATGGACATCAGTAAGGCATTCGACAAGGTTCCCCATGGGAGACTGATCAGCAAGGTTAGAAATCCTGGAATACAGGGAGAACTAGCCATTTGGATACAGAACTGGCTCAAAGATAGAAGACAGAGGGCAGTATTGGAGGGTTGTGTTTCAGACTGGAGGCCTATGACCAGTGGAATGCCACAAGGATCGGTGCTGGGTCCTCTACATTTCATCATTTACATAAATGATTTGGATGTGAGCATAAGAGGTGTAGTTAGTAAGTTTGCAGATGACACCAAAATTGGAGGTGTAGTGGACAGCGAAGAAGGTTACCTCAGATTACAACAGGATCTGGACCAGATGGGCCAGTGGGCTAAGAAGTGGCAGATGAGTTTAATTCACATAAATGTGAGGTGCTGCATTTTGGGAAAGCAAATCTTAGCAGGACATATACACTTAATGGTAAGGTCCGAGGGAGTGTTGCTGAACAAAGAGACCTTGGAGTGTAGGTTCATAGCTCCTTGAAAGTGGAGTCGGAGCTCAATAGGATAGTGAAGAAGGTGTTTGGTATGCTTTCCTTTGTTGGTCAGAGTATTGAGTACAGGAGTTGGGAGGTTATGTTGCGGCTGTACAGGACATTGGTTAGGCTACTGTTGGAATATTGCATGCAGTTCTGGTCTCCTTCCTATCGGAAAGATGTTGTAAAACGTGAAAGGGTTCAGAAAAGATTTACAAGGATGTTGCCAGGGTTGGAGGATTTGAGCTACAGGGAGAGGCTGAATAGGCTGGGGCTGTTTTCCCTGGAGCATCAGAGGCTGAGGGGTGTTCTTATAGTGGTGTATAAAATCATGAGGTGCATGGATAGGGTAAACAGACAAAGTCTGTTCCCTGATGTCGGGGGAGTCCAGAACTAGAGGGCATAGGTTTAGAGTGAGAGGGGAAAGATATAAAAGAGACCTAAAGGGCAACTTTTTCTCGAAGAGTGTGGTACGTGTATGGAATGAGCTGCCAGAGGAAGTGGTGGAGGCTGGTACAATTACAACATTTAAGTGGCATTTGGATGGGTATATGGATAGGAAGGGTTTGGAGGGATATGGGCTGGATGCTGGCAGGTGGGACTAGATTGGATTGGGATATCTGGTCGGCATGGACGGGTTGGACCGAAGGGTCTGTTTCCGTGCTGTACATCTCTATGACTCTACGTTACTCCAAACCCTCAGAAGTGAGGTTCATTCTTAACTGCCTTCTCAAATGGCTGAACAAGCCACTCGGGCAATTATGGATGGACAGCAAAACCCTGCATTCCATGACAGGATCAAAACAAAACTTCTGTAGGGTCTTTGAAGAAAAGAAATCACTGCGGCTTTGTTAGTGAGCGACTGATGAAAATGGTTCAACTGCACATTGCCAGCAACTCACCCTGATCATCTATTCATTTGACAAACTCCATTAGACTTTTATGTAAACTTCAAGTGGTTGGACTCAGTATAACTGCATGCCTTGCATGCACAATTACATAGAGGTACCTTATTCAATTACCTTCCATCATAAGCAATTATACTCAGGAAGCCCTTAACTGTTTAGAACACCGAGACCTAATTGTGCAGATAATTAACTGGAATTTTCTGAAGTTGAAGAAGATACTTTTTTTATTTAAGTGTATTTTCCTTTTTGGTCTTGTTACAGTCAGACCCCCAGGTGAGGTTTCCCAATGTGGTACAGTTCCAGATGAGATATTCCAGGTTGCTGAATGCCTGGGTGTAGAGGGGTGATCTGACTCCCCTGTTTGATTCACCTTAGTGGTCGCAGCAAGGTTGAATTTCAACTCAGATTTCTCCAGTTTCCTCATTTTCCCTCTCCCCACCTTGTCTCAGTCGAATCCCTCGAACTCAGCACCGCCCTCCTAACCTGCAATCTTCTTCCTGACCTCTCCGCCCCCCCACCCCCCCACCCCACCTCCACACACACACACACACCCACTCCGGCCTATCACCCTCTCCTTAACCTCCTTCCACCTATTGCATTTCCAATGCCCCTCCCCCAAGTCCCTCCTCCCTACCTTTTATCTTAGCCTGCTGGACACACTTTCCTCATTCCTGAAGAAGGGCTCATGCCCGAAACGTCGATTCTCCTGCTCTTTGGATGCTGCCTGACCTGCTGCGCTTTTCCAGCAACACATTTTCAGCTCTGAATTTAAAAAGCTAAACTCCTATTTTAAAGGGAGCCAATTTAACCTGACTTTCTTAATTAATATGGAACGGGTTTGTTCATTATGAAATTTGAGAAGAATGGACGCAGATGCACGTGGATTAGAAATGAGATAAGTCCGAAAGATAAAAGCTTTAATATTTATCGATTAGTGTCTGAAATATTTGTGAGACTTGGATAGTTAACTTTGTGGCTGTTGCACTGCAGGTTTATGTGCATGTTTAAACTGTTGACTTCAGAATTATTACTTCTGCAGGTTGGTTGAGATTTGTTGTTCTGGGTCCTATTGACCATGAGAAAATTCAGGGTGAGAGCGAGTCCTTTTGCTCTTCCCCCCCTGTTTGTCAGGCCTATTAGCTAGCTGACGTCCAGCATTCAGTGTGAAACAGTCACTTCACTTGCAACGCAAGGGTGACCAGGAGATAGGGGAAAGTGAGGACAGGAGATCAGAGTCAAAACGTGTGGCACTAGAAAAGCAGTCAGGCAGCATCCGAGGAGTAGGACAGTCGACGTTTCGAGCATAAGCTCTTCATAAGGAATAGGGGATAGGTCTTCAACTACCAGGTTCCCAGAATGCAAACTCTCGAAACACGGGCTAGTGCACACAGGTACTCAGTCTCACCCAGTCCCACTAGCACCTTCCAGTAGAGTTGAATTTTTTTTTAAACTCTGTCTTTGCATAATGCTCAAGCAAAAAATATAAATGTAGCTGTGGTTTGGGCCATAATCTGCCAAGGGTGCCTTGCTGATGAGCTGGACATCATCAGCCTCTTGTTACCTTTGTAACCATAAAGGATTGAGTCTGGCCTGTTTTGATTTGCCTTTTGAATGGCTGTTGTTTGAAGTTCCCTTTGCATTTTTGCATGTCACATTCTGTGTCATAAACATCGTGTCGTACAGCCTGGAAACAGACCCTTCGGCCCAAGCTGAACATAATCCCAAACTAAAGTAGTCCCACCTGACTGCGTTTGGTCCATATCCCTCCAAACCTTTCCTATTCATGTACTTATCCAAATTTATTTTAAATGTTGTCATTGTACCCATATCCACTGCTTCCTCAGTTCATTCCACACATGAATCTCCCTCTGTGTAAAAAAAAAATTGTCCCTCATGTCTATTTTAAATCTGTCCTCCTCACCTTAAAAATGTGCCTCCTCGCCTTGAAGTCCGAGGGGGCAAAGACAACCACCATTAACTCCATCTATACCCCTCGTTAAATTATAAACTTCTATAGCTTCTCACCCTCCTACACTTCAGTGAAAAGTGTCCCAGCCTATCCAGCCTTACTTTACAAGTGAAACCCCCCATTTCTGGCAACATCCTGGTAAATCTCTCTTGAACCCTTTCCAGCTTGATAATATCCTTCCTTTCAGAGGGTGACCAGAACTGGACACTGTATTCCAGAAGAGGCCTCACTAGATGGTCACTTAATTTATATCCAAGGTCATTTCTTTTGTTATTTCAGTCCAGTTTAAAAAAACACACATTTTTGAATTACAGTTTAAGACTGCACAGGGTGTTCTGACCCACGGTCATGACACCTTTCGCCCCCATACTGAGGATCTTATGAGCGGTAGGCTTAGTGTTCATTGAATTCTTCTTTTCTGGAATGCCATCATTGAAATTTGTCGCACACTGCTCAACTTGTCTGCAAATTTGTACCTCAATGCCCAGTATAAGCCCATAAGACATAGAAGTGGAAGTAAGGCCATTTGGCCCATCGAGTCCACTCCGCCATTCAATCATGGCTGATGGGCATTTCAAGTCCACTTACCCGCATTCTCCCCGTAGCCCTTAATTCCTCGAGACAACAAGAATCTATCAATCTCTGCCTTGAAGACATTTAGCGTCCCGGCCTCCACTGCACTCTGTGGCAATGAATTCCACAGGCCCACCACTCTCTGCTGAAGAAATGTCTCCACATTTCTGTTCTGAATTGACCCCCTCTAATTCTAAGGCTGTGTCCACGGGTCCTAGTCTCCTCGCCTAACGGAAACAATTTCCTAGCATCCACCCTTTCCAAGCCATGTATTATCTTGTACATCTCTATTAAGTCTCCCCTTAATCTTCTAAACTCCAATGAATACAATCCCAGGATCCTCAGCCGTTCCTCATATGTTAGACCAACCATTCCAGGGATCATCCGTGTGAATCTCCGCTAGACACGTTCCAGTGCCAGTATGTCCTTCCTGAGGTGTGGGGACCAAAACTGGACACAGTACTCCAAATGGGGCCTAACCAGAGCTTTATAAAGTCTCAGTAGCACATCGCTGCTTTTATATTCCAACCCTCTTGAGATAAGTGACAACATTGCATTCGCTTTCTTAATCATGGACTCAACCTGCATGTTTACCTTTAGAGAATCCTCGACTAGCACTCCCAGATCCCTTTGTACTTTGGCTTTACGAATGTTCTCACCATTTAGAAAGTAATCTATGCTTTTATTCTTTTTGCCAAAGTGCAAGACCTCGCATTTGCTCACGTTGAATTCCATCAGCCATTTCCTGGACCACTCTCCCAAACTGTCTAGATCCTTCTGTAGCCTCCCCACTTCCTCAGTACTACCTGCCTGTCCACCTAACTTCGTATCATCGGCAAACTTCGCTAGAATGCCCCCAGTCCCTTCATCCAGATCATTAATATATAATGTGAACAGCTGTGGCCTCAACACTGAACCCTGCGGGACACCGCTTGTCACCGGCTGCCATTCCGAAAAAGAACCTTTTATCCCAACTCTCTGCCTTCTGTCAGACACCCAATCCTCAATCCATTCCAGTACCTTGATGCTCCAGCACCCTGGTCAACCAGCTTCCTTGTACGAAGGAGCATTCACCCGAGCCATAGCCAATGTTTCCTCTTCAGAAAGCACCCAGAGTGTTTAGCTGTTTGCAAAGTTATGGACCCTCCGCACGGAAATGAGTCATTATTATACTTGATCTGAGATCGATCTCAGATGCTGTTGTCTTGTTAATTCAGATCCAAGCTATGCAGCAAGACAGAAACCAAGACGTCATTCTTTACTGATAGAGTTTATTGACTACTTAGTCTTACAGCTCCTTCCATCCACCAGTCTGATCCATTCCCCCTTTATATCTACTCAGTTGGCTGAATAAGCAATTCACCCCCAGTCATCACTTTAACAACTTGCTAACTTAACTCAAGATCGTGAAAAATTCAGTCCCCACCTCCCCATGTCACCTTCTAGAGTGGCCACTCCTTCTCTGTTGAGCTGTCCTGAAGTATATGCAGCAGTTTGGGAACGTGGATAGCTGTCAAGGACTGGGTACAAATCTGTAGTGGCCTTCAACAGTCCTTTTAAATTTCTAGGCAATAGAATCTTCTTTATAAAGGTGAAATAATCAGTTGAATTCGGTTAAACTCACCACGTTTCTGTTTCAGGGTAAAAGCAATGACTGCAGATGCTGGAAACCAGAGTCTAGAGTAGAGTGGTGCTGGAAAAGCACAGCAGTTCAGGCAGCATCTGAGGAGCAGGAAAATCGACGTTTCGGGCAAAAGCCCTTCATCAGGAATAGAGGCAGAGAGCCTGAAGGGTGGAGAGATAAGGCTGTTTCTGTTTCACTGTGTCAACCATTTGGGTTTGTATAGCTGCAATGTCCCAAGATGTTTCACAAGAAGGATTCATCAAAAGCAAGCCAAATGAAGGAACACTGGGGCCAAAGGCCAACAGCTTAGTCAAAGAAGTGAAGAAACAGAGACAGAGAGGTTTCCAGCATCCGCAGTGTTTTCCTTTTTGTTAAACTGTTCCCAATCCTATCCGTTGTCCAAGAATCAAGAGAGGTTAAAGTCCCTCTCCCTTCTGTCAATTAGATCTGAGAGCAACCAGGGAAAGTCTCGAAAGGAGATTACCTGAGGAAAATCATTACTGAGATAGCCAACTGATCAGCGCATCTAAATCTATCCTGCCTGAGAGATCCCAAGATCAGTGCACACCCCAACCTGATCCCTGCCTGGTTCTGAAAGAGTTATTGCTGAGCAGTATGATAAAAGACTGGGGTGACAGAACAACTCTGGATCTTGAAGGAGACAGACCAACTGTGTAATTCTCTTCATAAGTCCCTGTAACGATGTCTATCTTACTAATGTAACTTGTGTGTGATCGGCTTCATGTGATACCTTGTTCAAGACCACAGCATCTTCTCAGTAGACTGCCAGGTGGTCTTCCACTATCACTAGACCAAGTCATTCCTGTAGATCCCAACCTGGTGGCTGGGGATCTACCTTCTGGTGATTCAGAGGCCAGCTAGCTCAGACAACAGACAACATGACGGCCAGTGAGAAGGATTCAACTTACAATAATGTGGCAACAGTGGGCACCACACCATGTTCCAACACCACTCCCCTCCTCTCCTAGCTCCATCAGAACATTCAGTCCCCCCATGTTTGTCAGGTTTTACAGGAGGAGAAGTTTCAGATACAGTCCATTCATCAATTTGAGAGAGTTTCCATCTCTAATTTAATTTCAGTTTAATTGTGAGTTTTATTGTATTCCATCGTATACGAAAAAAGGTCTTTTGCATCCTTTCATAGAGTGAGGACATCACTGGATAGGCCAGCGTTTATTGTCCCGGAGGTGGTCACCCATCACCTTGAACTATTGTAGTCCATGGAGGGTGGATACATCTGCAGTACTGCAGTAATACAAAAGTGCATTCTGTGGCATTGCTATGAATACTGACTGTTTGGTGAGGTTAGGTCAATCTATCTGGTACAACAGAATCACCTTTAGACTCCACTATTCCAATGGCTCCCTTGCAGCCTCTGAAAAATTGTAGTCATTCAAAACTCTACTGCCCATATTCTAACTTGCACTGTTTCCCATTTGCCCTTGTCCCTATGGTCATTAACCCACACTGGCTTCTGGTCCAGCGATACCTCAAATGAAAGTTTCTGAGCATTATGTTCCAATCACAGAGTCAAACACCACAGAAACAGACCCTTCGGCCCAACCAGTCCATATCAATCATAATCACTAGCCCCATATGTCTGCGCTTGGCCATATCCCTTCAAACCTTTCCTAGTCATGTACTTCTTCAAATGGCTTTGAAACACTGTGACTGTGCCCACATCCACCACCTCTTCCTCTGGGAGTTCATTCCACACACAAACCACTCTCAGTGTAAACAAAATTGCCATCATGTCTTTTTTTAAATCTTTCTCCTCTCAACTTAAAAAATTGTCCCTACTCTTGAAATCCTCCACTCTTGGGAAAAGATACTGCCATTCACCTTATCTATATCCCTCATGATTTTATAAACCTCTAGGCTATACCTTATCTATACTCCTCATGGCTTTATAAACCTCTAGGCTTCCTAGTCTTGAAATCCACCATCCTTGGGAAAAGTCATCGCCATTCACCTTATCTATATCCCTCATGATTTGATAAACCTCTATAAGGTCAGCCCTCGACTTCCTACGCTCCAGTGAAAAAAGTCCCAGCCTAACCAGCATCTCCTTATAACTCAAACATTCCATTCCCTGGAAGATCCTGGTAAATCTCTTCTGACCCCTTTCCAGCTTAATGATATCCTCCTGTAACAGAGTGACCAGAATGGGAGACAGTACTCCAGAAGAAACCTTACAACATCCTGTACAACCGCAACATAACTTCCAAATCCTGCACTCCAGGAGATCTGAGCAATGAAGGCAAGCATGCTAAACGCCTTCTTAACCACCCTATCTATATGTGATCTGAAAATGTGTTGCTGGAAAAGTGCAGCAGGTCAGGCAGCATCCAAGGAGCAGGAGAGTCAACGTTTCGGGCATGAGCCCTTCTTCAGGAATCAGGCTCATGCCGAAATGTCGACTCTCCTGCTCCTTGGATGCTGCCTGACCTGCTGCGCTTTTCCAGCAACACATTTTCAGCTCTGATCTCCAGCATCTGCAGTCCTCACTTTCTACTATCTATATGTGATGCAGACTTCAAAGAATTATGTACCTGAGCCCCTAGGTCTCTCTGTTGTATGACCCAACCCAAGGCCCTACTTTTAATTGTAAAAGTCTTGCCCCAGTTTGTTTTACTAAAATGCAATACCTTGCATTTATCCAAATTAAACTCGATTTACCACTCCTCAACCCATTGACCCAATTGATTAAGATTTCTTTGTAATTGCAGATAACCTTCTTCACTCTCTGAAAACTGGCTCCCTGTCTAATTACTGTGCCTTCCTCACTTTAATCTCTTTAACATTCATCATCCTGAACCTCTTCACCTCTCTTCGCTCCTTTTAAGATATGCTTAAAATTTAGCTCCACAATTCAAGTGGGTGGCACGGTGGCACAGTGGTTAGCACTGCTGCCTCACAGCGCCAGAGACCCGGGTTCAATTCCCGACTCAGGTGACTGAGTGTGTGAAGTTTGCACGTTCTCCCTGTGTCTGCGTGGGTTTGCTCCGGTTTCCTTCCACAGTCCAAAGATGTGCGGGCCAGGTGAATTGGCTGTGCTAAATTGCCCGTAGTGTTAGGTAAGGGGTGTGGGTTGCGCTTTGGTGGGTTGGTGTGGGCCGAAGGGCCTGTTTCCACACTGTAAATAATCTAATTCAGTTTAAAGAAACCAATTTGGGCACATCTCTGGGAGCTAAAGATCTGAATATCTCCTTATGTGGCTCTCTATCAACATTGGTTTAGCAGTGCAATTTCTAAAGAACGTTGGTATATTTAATTGTGCTCAAGGGGTTATAGAAAGACATTCATGTTGCTTTCAGGCTCTCGATTTAAGTCTTGCAGTCAGATAAATGGGGCTACAGATCATAATACTGGGCTTTGTTGAGTGACAGGCCAATTAACATGATGGAGACAGTTCAGCGGGCATGTTAGCTGGACAGTGTTAGCCAGAGCACTGCTATTTCAGATTGCTTTGTTACTGGAAGAGAGACAGTCAGTTGCATGAGGCAGAAACTGAGGAAATATCCTGATTGTGAAGAAAAGCCATTACCAAGAGTGCTTCTGCATTCAGATGTCTGCCCTGGCCTTTAGAATTCTCCGTTAGTTTTTTTTTAACTTAGTTTAAATCAGCCTGCATCCCGACAGAGAATAGAATGAGTTTTGAGAAAGTTAGTAGCTCAGGTTGAGGTATCGGCTGTACGTTTGCTTGCTGAGCTGGAAGGTTCGATTTCAGACGCTTCGTCACCATACCAGATGACATCATTGGTGAGCCTCCGGTGAAACACCGGTGGTATGGCCCGCTTTTTATTTATGCGCTTAAGTTTCCTTGGGTTGGTGATGTCATTTCCTATGGTAATGTCATTTCCTGTTCTCTTTCTCAGGGGGTAGTAAATGGGATCCAAGACAATGCGTTTGTTGATAGAGTTTCGGTTGGAATGCCATACTTCTAGGAATTCTCGTGCCTGTCTCTGTTTGCTTTGTCCTAGGATGGGTGTGTTGTCCCAGTCAAAGTGCTGTCCTTCCTCATCCGTATGTGAGGATACTCGTGAGGGAGGGGTCAGGTCTTTTTGTGGCTAGTTGATGTTCATGAACATCTAGAAAATAGAACATCAGACAGTGCAGCACAGGAATGGACCATTCAGCCGACAACGTTGCACCAAACGCGATGCCAATCCCTTCTGCCTGCCCTTGGTCCATATCCCTCCATTCCTTGCATATTCATGAGCTTATATAAAAGTCCCTTAAACGCCCCTAATATATTTGTCTCCTCCACCACATCTAGCAATGTATTCCAAATACCTACCACTGTGTAAAAGCTTCTACCCTCATATCTCCTTTGTACTTTCTCCCTCTCACCTTAAATGAATGGCGCCTAGTATTAGATATTTCAACTCAGGCAAAGAAATTCTGACCTGTCTATGCATCTCATTATTTTATAGACTTCTGCCAAGTCTCCCCTCAGCCCCTGCTCCTCCAGAGAAAACAACCTGAGTTTTTCTAGCCTCTCCTGATAGCTTATACCCTCTAATCCAGGCCGCACCCTGGTAAACCTCTTCTACACCCTCTCCAAGGCCTCCACATCCTTCCTGTAATATGGTGACCAGAACTGAACGCAATACTCTAAGTGTTGCCAGAATTTAAGGGTATAAGTTCATCACAGACAATCTGAAGTTAGTAAAAGCAATCCCTGTGGATGTGAACACATTTTGGGTATATTTATCGTATAACTGACTGTAATTAAGAGCAATTGCGCAAAATATGTGTGAAGTTTCAGTGAATTCTACATGTCCACAGGGTACACATGGGGTGTAAAGTATTAAAGATATACAAGGGAACCTCGATTATCCGAAGTTGATGGGGGGGTACTATTTCCCTTGGATAATCGATTATTCGGTTAATTGATTAAATACCTTTCCTCTGAGGCTCGGAGTTTTTAAAGTCTCCTCTTCGTTCAGGAGACTGCAGCAACACACCGTGTGCGAGACCTCACCCCTCTGCCCCCAACTCTGCCCCCCCCCCACCCACAACCTCGTGCAACACCTCCTCCCCTCGCCCCCAACATTTCACCCCACCCCCTCACCCCATCTAAACCCGCCCGGAACACCGGACCTCCACTGCCAAAAATCCCCTGCCCCAACTCTGTCCAACACCGCCCCCCCCGCCCCCAACACCATCTAACACCGGACCCCCACCCCCAACAATCCCCCTGCCCCAACTCCATCCTCGGATAATCGATTATTTGGTTAATTGATTAAATGCCTTTCCTCTGAGGCTCGGAGTTTTTAAATTCTCCTCCTCATTCAGGAGACTACAGCAGCACACCATGCGCGAGACCTCACCCCTCTACCCCAACTCTGACTCCCCAACCACAACCTCATGCGACACCTCCTCCCCTCGCTCCCAACACTCCCACCACCGCCCCCTCATCCCATCTAAACCCGCCCAGAACACCAGACTTCCACTTCCAACAACCTCCCTGCCCCAACACCATCCAACACCGCCACTCCGCCCCCTACACCGTACAACACCGGACCCCCACTCTCAAAAGTCCCCCTGCCCCAACTCCATCCAACACCACCCCCCCCACCCCCAACCCCATCCAACACCAGACCTCCACTTCCAACAACGTCCCCACCCAACTCCGTCCAACATCGCCCCCTCGCCCCCAACCCTGTCCAACACCGGACCTCCACTCTCAACAATCCCCCTGCCCCAACTCCTTCCAACACCTCCATTCCCCCCCCCCCCCCCCCAACTCCGTACAACACTGGACCTCCACTCTCAACAATCCCCCTGTCCCAACTCCGTACAACACCTCCATTCCACCCCCCCAACACCGTCCAACACCAGACCCCCACTCCCAACAATCCCCCTGTCCCAACACCGTCCAACACCGTTCCAACCCCGTAAGTACCTGCCTCCTCTCCGAGGCAGCTGGACTGGACTGCTGCAGTTCCCTTTGTCAGGTAAGTCTCCAAAACACACACACACACACATATACACACACACACACACACACACATACACACACACACACACACACATATACACACACATATACACACACACTCACTCACTCACACACATACACACACATATACACACACATATACACACACATATACACACACACTCACACACACACACACACACATATACACACACACACACTCACACATTCTCACACACTCGCTCGCGCACACACAGTCGCGCACACTCGCACGCGCACACACACTCTCTCTCACACACACACACACACAAACACACACACAAACACTCTCTCTCACACACACGCACACACACACACACACACAAACACACACACTCTCTCACACACACGCGCACACACACATACAACTTTTAATTGCAACGTGTTGACGGGTCCCACCTTTGCTCTGTACAGGACAATGTTGGAGAGTTTATCTGGGGAAGGGGGGGTTTAGGGTACACCCCTCTGTAGAACTCCAGGGAAAGAGTTGGGGGGAAGAGAGAGAGGGTGGGAGATCAGTCATTTGGAGACCGTGCCTGTTTAATCGGTGTAATCAAAAGGCGCAATCTCTGTTGGAAACACGTCTTCGATGTAATGTTTCCATCAGGAATTTGAGATCTCCTTCGGATAATCCGATTTTCGGATAACTGGTATTCGAATAATTGAGGTTCCTCTGTACTGTAGATTCGGGGCAGTACCTCAAATACAGATGGTTTTGGATATTTGGGATATTGGGTCAGGTGATTTCAGGTTGGCTAAGGTAAGAGTCATCGAGAGAGTAGGACAGAGTGGTAAAGCTGGTAGCTGAGTCTGGAATCAGACCATGCCACGTGGCGCCTTACTGAATTGGGTAAGTTTTTTTTAAACTTAAGTTTACTCAATTTTTGGTGTCTAGTGTTTTGTACCACTCCAGATTTCATTTCTCTGGATCGGAGTATTCTGTATGTGTAAAGAAAACCAAAGGGCTAGGAGCAGGAGGTGGCCATTCAGCCCCTACAGCCTGCTCTGCCATTTAATTTGATCATGGCTGATCACACCTCAGCCTCAACTCTACTTTTCTGCCTGCTCTCCCTAGCCTATCAACCCATTCCTAATTAAAAATCTGTCTATCTCCTTCTTGACATGTTCTCAGTCTCCCAACTTCCACCACAGTCTGTGGGAGAGAATTCCACAGGTTAACAAGCTTTAGAGAGAAGTCATTGTGTGGAATCCAGAGGGCAGTGGAGGCCCAGTCTCTGGATTCATTTAAGAAAGAGTTGGATAGACCTCTCAAGGATAGTGGAATCAAGGGTTATGGAGATAAGGCAGGAAGAGGATACTGATTAAAAATGATCAGCCATGATCATATTGAATGGTGGTGCAGGCTCGAAGGGCAGAATGGCCTACTCCTGCACCTATTGTCTATTGTCTATTGTTCTTGTCTTTGTATTAAATCCACCACTCCTTAGCTGAAAACTATCACCTCTCAATCTAGATTGCCCTAAACATCTGCCCTAAACCTACTTTGAAAACCCCTTTAACATTTAAATATCTCAGTTAGATTAGATAGATACTCTACAGTATGGAAATAGGCTCTTCAACACAACAAGTCCACACCACCCTCAGTAAAGCAACCCACCCACGCCCAGTCCCCTACCCTATGTTTACCCCTGACTAATGCACCTAACACAATGGGCAATTTAGCCTGGCCAACCCACCTGGCTTTCAGGGAGGAAACCAGAGCACCCAGAGGAAACCGAACCCAGGTCCCTGGCGCTGTGAGGTAGCAGTGCCAACCACTGAGCCACCATGCCACCCTCATTTTCTTCTTATTCTTCTAATCTCTAGCAAGCAAGCTGCTGAATCTGTTACCATTAAACAAACCTCTCATTTCTGGCTGGGACAGTGTTACCAGCTCATAATTTTGGCAATGGTTATTTCCCGCAGCTATTTTCTCAGGTTCCCCTCCTGCTGCTGATTTCCTCTGATTAACCTCCATTGTAACATTGAATGCCTCCATTAAATCTTCCCTTAGCCATCTCTATAGCAGGAACAGCATTCATGTAAACACCTTTAGCCTCTCATAGAGTTCTAGAGGTGTACAGCTTGGAATTAGACCCTTCGGTCCAACTTGTCCATGCCGACCAGATATCCTGAATTAATCGAGTCCCATTTGGTCCACATTCCCCCTAAACCTTTCCTATTCATTTACTCATTCAATTGCCGTTTAAATGTTGCAATGGTATCACCCTCCACCACATCTCCTGGCAGCACATTCCATACACCGTGCCCAAGAAGAGAAGGGGAGAGACTCTGTCTATTAGACACTGCATTGATCTAACAGCATCTTCTGCAATGCAGAGGTTTCTCACTATGGTTCCAGAGTGAATCTCAGCAGGATCTGTGTGGAAAAAGTCGCCCCTAAGGTCCCTTTTAAATCTTTCTCCTCTCATCTTAAACCTAAGTCCTCTAGTTCTGGACTCCCCCACCCTGGGGAAAAGACCTTGGCTATTCACCCTATCCATGCCCCTCATGATTTTATAAACCTCTATAAGGTCACCCCTCAGCCTCCGACACTCCAGAGAAAACAGCCCCAGCCTATTCAACGTCTCCCTATAGCTCAAATCACACCTCCCCAACCCAGACAACATCCTTGTAAATCTTTTCTGAACCCTTTCAAGGTTCACATCATTCCTACAGCAGGGAGACCAAAATTGAACGCTGTATTCCAAAAGTGGCCTAACCAATGTCCTGTACAGCCGCAACCTGACCTCCCAACTCCCCGTACTCAATGTACTGACCATCTCCACAGGACTGAAGACCACATCCTAGTACTGTTCAGGTAAACCTCATCTGAGCGTTGGCTCCTTCCCTGAAATCAAAGCCTACAGACGAGTGTCAAGGCTTTTCAGTATGTTCTAAATGTCTGATTCTCTGCCTCTGTTGATAAAGCCAAGCAGCCAATTGTGCATTAGGGTCATGAGTTTTACATCCTGGGGAGAGTCTGCAGTTTTGGAGTTAGTCTGGCCCTTGCTGGGAAGATTTTAACTCCTGGGCCTCATCTGCATGGCCCTTGCCAGTTGCTTAACTAAAACTGACAGGAGTGGGATTTGATGTTCAGGGGTCTGTCTCTGGGGGACCAGACGGAGCAGTCACTGTTTGGCAGAGAGGACAGCAGGGCTGCCAAGAGCATTGTGGGAGGGCACAAGATGGCCAACGTTTCCAGAAGGATCCCACGACACTTGATCACATGACATCCATCAACATGGTAGCATCTCATGGTTCAACTCACCGCAGTTGAGCATTCCTGCTCGTGATTTCACGGACACAGATAGGCCAATCCCAGAGAGGGATTAGTAGAAACCAAAGTCAGGTGACTGATTCATTGGGTGAAGGGGGAGAGGAGGAGGAGGAGTGAAATTCACAACCACCCACTGATGGAGCAGTGCTCCGAAAACTAGTGTTTCCAATTAAACCTGTTGGACTATAACCTGGTGTTGTGAGATTTTTAATTAGATAAAGGAACTTTGATTCTCTGGCAACTTACTGAAATTGCATTGGTAATTCTCTCCTATTGATATAGTGGCACACTAATAGTCCATGCTTAACTAAAGTAATAGATATTAGGGCCCAGCATCTGCCCTGTAACTATTAGTAATTTATAATCTGCTGAGATTCATTCTGGAATCATGGTGAGAAATCTCTGCATTGCAGAAGGTGCTGACAGACGCCCAACTTGATGCAGTGTCTAACAAACAGAATCTCTCCCCTTCTCTTCTTGGGGACCGGCTTTGACTTTGATTCCTGATGGAAGTGACAGTGCTGAACAGGAGCACCCATCTGCGCTGCACACACTCGCCTGAACCACCTGAAGAGATCACGCCTGGGATTACAGCCTCAGTGTTTATGCCAATTCATATGTCATCTTCAACTTAGCTCAGCACCAACATTCCTGAACCATGCCCTGAACTCTGCCTCGCAGGAAGGTGATTTTTTTTCCTTAGAACTTGCTTCCAGCGACACCAGTCTTTCTTGTAACCTTATTCCTCTCAGATCCTTTTATATTTATAGTCATAGAGTCAGACAGCATGGAAACAGGCCCTTCGGTCCAACCAGGATTCCCAAACTAAACTAGTCCCACTATCCTGCATTTGGCCACATCCCTCTTAACTTTTTGAATTCATCTATCAATCCAAATTTCTTTTAGATGGTGTAACTGCACCTGAATCTATCACTTCCTCCGGCAATTCATTCCATACTTGCACAACTTTGTGTGAGAAAGGATTGCTCCTCAGGACCCTTTTAAATCTTTCCCATTTCACCTTAAGCCTATGCCCCCTAGTTTTGGACTCCCCTACCGAGGAAAAATAACTTGTTATTCAACTCATCTCTGCCCCTCATGATTTTACAAACCTCTATAAGGTCACCCCTCAACCTCCTACACTCCAATGAAGAAAGTCCCAGCCTATCCAGTTTCTCCTTACAACTCCAACCCCACAGTCCCAGCAACATACTTGTAAGTCTTTTCTGAACCATCTGTAAGTTAGTGATATCCCTCCTACAGCAGGGCAACCAGAACTGCACACAGTATTCCAAAAGTGGCCTCACCAGCATCCTGTCCAACCTCAACATGACATTCTCAATGCATGTGCTCAATGGTCTGAGCAATGAAGGCAAGTGTGCTCAGTTCCTTCTTAATCTACCCCTCTACCTGGGACACAACTTTCAAAGAATTATGGAACTAAACCCATATAAATCTCTCTGTTCATCAACACTACTCCGAGTTGAGAGTGTGGTGCTGAAAAAGAACAGCAGATCAGGTGGCATCCAAGAAGCAGGAGAATCGATGTTTATCATTGATAAGTCCTATCTTTGTTTGTTTGACCAAAATGCAGCACCTCACATTTATCCAAGTTAAACTCCATCTGCCACTCCTCATCCCATTAACCCAATAGATCAGCGTCCCTTTGTAATCTTAGATAACCCTTTTTGCTGTCCACTAATTTCTTCATTTGAAACATTTATCCCATTCCTTTTAATCACTGGCCATTGTCTCAATTATTGTGTATGAAGCATTTTAGGATCTCATACCCTGAATTCAAGAATATTGTTTCTCCTTGCCCCCATGTTGTTGTCACTGCCAATGCTCAGTCTGTATTTGTGCCACTAAGATAGATAAACTAATGGCAAAATAGTGATAATTGGTGTAGATCCAATCACAATTATAGAGACATGGTTACAAGGTGACCAAAGTTGGGAATGAAGTATTTCAGCGTATACAACATTTCAAAAATGGAGAAAGCCAGGAATTGCCTTGATGATAAAGGATAAAGAAGTGGAAATTTGTGTAGCAAGGGTCAGAAAATGATGGTGGAAATAGCTTACAAGCCCTTAACTAAATCCTTAGAGCATTAATCAAGGATGTATTGGGCTTTGAAGTAGTTATGAGACGCTGTATTTTCATTTGGACTGGACCAAGTCAATCGCAGATTGCTTGCAGGACATTTTTGTGACAGTTTCCTGGAGCAATATGCTGTGGAACTAATTTGGGATAAATTTATTTTTGGATCAAGTATCGTGCAGTGTGAGAAGGTTAATTCATAATCTTATAGCAAAAGATTATAATGCAATTGAAAATGACACATCAGTCACAAACATGGATCAAAGCCAATTGCATAGTTATGAGAGGAGCACTAGCTAAGATTGATTGGATAAAAAGACTAAAAATCACGAGAGTGGTGCTGGAAAAGCACAACAGGTTTCGGGCAAAAGCCCTTTATCATTCCCAATGAAGGGCTTTTGCCTGAAACGTTGATTCTTCTGCTCCTCGGATGCTGCCTGATCTGCTGTGCTTTTCCAGCACCACACTCTCGACTCTGATCTCAGGCATCTGCAGGACCCACATTTGACTAAAAAAGATTAGACGTAGATAAACAGAGGGGAAACAGCTGAAGAAACAATTTATAATGTTCAATGAATAGATGTTGCATAGAAACATAAATAGTTAGTCAGAATGATCCATCTTTGATTTACAAACAAATTATGGATAGTGTTAGATTTTTAAGAAGAGGCTGATAAAGTTGCAAACAAAACTAGGAAGTATGAGGATTGGGAGTATTTTAGAAACCAGCAGAGAGCTACTTAAAATAGCTGATTAAAAATGAAACAAATTGTCGATAAGAGCAAACTAGTAAAGAATGTAAAAACAGATTGGAAGTGCTTGTATAAGTGCATAAAAAGGAAGAGAGTAGCTAAAGTAAACTTTAGTCCCTTTGAAGGACAGCCAGGAGAAATTATCATGGGTGTGAAAAACTGGCAGAAACGTTTGGTCAAATATTTCTTGTCTGCTTTCACAGTAGAAGGTACAAATTAGTTTCAGAAATTTGGGCTAACCAAATGGATAAACAGTGAGGAAATTAAGGTAATCGATATCTTCAAAAAATAATACTTGAGAAACTCCAAGGACTAAAATGTCACAAATCCACAGGACCTAATGGATTAAATTTCAAGTTTCTAAAAGGGGTAGTTGTGGAGAGGATAAATGTACGGCGATGATTTTCCAAAATTTCCTTGATTCTAGAATGATCCCAGCTGATTAAAAGTTAGCAAATGTAACCATATTATTCAAGAAAGGAAGGAAGAAAAAAACTCTAGGGACTACAGAGCGTATAACCATCTGTCATTGAGAAAGTGCACGCATCTATTGTTATTAAGCAAGTCTAACAAGGCACTTTGAAAATCACAGTATACCCAGAAAAAGCTGGTTTTATTAAGGAAACTCTATTGGAATTTTTTGAAGATATAACTAGTAGAATAAGTAAAGGGGAGCCAGCAGTTGTGGCATAGTCAGATTTTCAAAAGACTGTTTATAAGGTGCAAGGCAAAAGGTTCAGAGGTAAGAAAAGGGAATTGGAGTTATTAGTGTATATGAGGGACTGGTTAATGGACAGAAAGCAAAGAGTTGGAAAAATGGGATGGTTTCACGTTTGCAGGCTGTGACTCCAGCAATGTGTGTGGGGCCTCAGCGATTTGTAATCCATACTAAAGACTGAGTTACATGACTATCTCTTTATCCAAACTTTCTGATGATTCAGAATGAGATGGGAATGCAAGCTATGTGGAGGACACCGAGGGTTCAAAGGCATACAGGCAGCTTTAAGTGAGTACTTCATCTTGTAGATGGAACACATTGCTGCTCCTGACCGTCAGTGGTGGAGGGAGTGAATGCTTTTGTGGATGTGGTGCCAATTGAGAAGGCTGCTTGGCCCAGGATGGTGTCAAGCTTCTTGAGTGTTGGTTGAAGCTGCAGTTTCAAAGACTGCAGATAGTCTTTTCAATCCTAAGCAATGAAAATAATGAAAGGTGCTCTTTTGTTTTCCTGTTCCCTTTTCCCTCCACATTCAACCCTGTCTCATACATTGCAGTAATGTGTTTGAATAGCTGACTGGAGTTGGAATTCTTGCCTTTTCACAGCGCACGGTCAGAGCTGACTATTGTTTCCCTAAACCATGGCTCTGCTTTGAGACTTACAATACCCGTTGCTCCAATGAAGAGCTCATGTTTCGAAAGCTTTCTCTCACCAGCTGTACCACAAAGGGTTTGGGGGAACGGGCAGGCCTTTTTGAGAGTACATCTAAAGAGGTCCTCCCTGCATGTTGCAGTTTTGTCTGCATTCCAGCTGAATGCCTGATGAAAACATTAACGCAGAGTCCTAACCCAGCGCCTATCCCCTCTGTGCAGGGACAGCACTGATGCTAGTGCATGAGCTGGTGGTGTAATCTACTCGGAGTTGCTAGCTGCTGTATTCAGGAGAGAAACCTCTTGATTTCAGCCTCCTGTGAAATTCGGAAACTCACTCGGGGGGTGGGGGGGTGGGGTGCTGTTCAGGTCCCCTCACTGGAAGACCACTCGCTCTCCTCCTTCATAAAGAGAACAAACGAGAAAGCAAATGAATCCCTGACTTTTGTGGGTTATTTTCCTCTGTCCTCATGATGTGTTGGTGGCAAGACTGGGTCAGAGCCAAAAAAAACTGCAGACGCTGGAATCCACAGGAGGCTGGAAGCAAGCCAGGGACCATCAGGAGGTGGAGAAGTCGATGTAGCCCTTTTACCCTCGAGCTGAATGATTCTCAAACCCAGTTACAGAGGACAGCTAAGAGTCGGCCACATCCCTGTGGGCCAGACCAGGTAAGGGTGGCAGGTCTATATCCACAAGTGAATAAGATGGATTTTACTTTTAAAACACAGACAGACAATGGTTACGTGGTCACCAAAAATCTCATTTCAAGTTCCCCATTTTTATTGGATTTCACTATCTGCTGTGGTAGGATTCCACCCCACAATCCCTAGAACGCTAACTCAGGCCTCTGGATTGAGCAGCCCAGTGACATCACCACCTCACCATCACCTCCCCTTATCAAGGGTGTGTGGTTCCTTTCCAGTGCAGACTTTGGTTAAAATACAATCAGTCTGTGCCCAATTAGCTATTTAATGCCACATACCTTTTTAAAAAATCCCAGCATACAGGAAGAGAGAGGCTAAGCCTGCAAGGCTAGTGTTAACTGGGAAGAGGCATCATAAGCTGTACTTAGGGTTCACTTAGGGCGGCACGGTGGCACAGTGGTTAGCACTGCTGCCTCACAGCACCAGAGACCCGGGTTCAATTCCCGACTCAGGCGACTGACTGTGTGGAGTTTGCACGTTCTCCCCGTGTCTGCGTGGGTTTCCTCCAGGTGCTCCGGTTTCCTCCCACAGTCCAAAGATGTGTGGGTCAGGTGAATTGGCCATGCTAAATTGCCCGTAGTGGTAGGTAAGGGGTAAATGTAGGGGTATGGGTGGGTTGCGCTTCGGCGGGTCGGTGTGGACTTGTTGGGCCGAAGGGCCTGTTTCCACACTGTAAGTAATCTAAAAAAGTCTTGCTGTGTGGTCATCGTTTACAGTGTGAAACATTCGAGGTATGGATGAGTTGAAAAAAGCTGGAATAGGTCCCGTATCAGTGGTACAAAGACATGCCAGTGTTAAAATAGTAGGCAGAAGTAGGTACTGCAGATGCTGAAGACTGGAGTCAAGATGAGAGTGTTGCTGGAAAAGCACAGCAGGTCAGGCAGCATCCGAGGAACAGGAAAAATCGTCATTTCGAGCAAAAGCCCCTCATCAGGAATGTTAAAATAGTGCCCGGCTCTGAATGTTTAATCCTTTATTTTTATTCTGCAAAAGCTCACATTTGCGAGCTGTCTGTGCGCACAAGACTGTTCATCGTGACAAGGAGCCAGTCTGCTTTTCTCCCTGTCCTCCGTCGCTTTGAGGTGCTGACAGTGACGAAATGAGGTTGTGACCTTGTTCACAGTGATTCAGCTCGCCGTTCACAGCAGCAGTGCTGAGTGATGTTAAACAGCCCCTGCTGACTGCTGGCTGGGTGAGCACGGAGAATTGCAGGGCACACAGAAATTCATCTTTTGGTCCTTTTGGCCAAATGCCCTCCCACTTCTGACAGCAGCTGGGGAACAGATTTTCTGCTGAGGCAGTGGTGAGAAATTGGAAAAGACGTAGGGGTCGAGCCCTTGTCTATCAGTTGCCAATGTTGGGCCCTGCCAAGTCCAAACCCCAACCTACAATCCAAGATTTCAGCTTGCTTCCAGGCACTTGACCATGAAACTTAAGGCTGGCATTTCCAGTGTAGCACGAAGGGGTTGCTGCTCACTGGTAGAGGTGCCAACCTTTGGATAAGTTGTTAAGTCCACCTTCTCGGGGGAACATAAAAATGCCATGGTGATGTTCAAAGAAGAACGGGGATGTTATCATCATCCTAGCCCAGAAGGGAAACAATTGCGCAGTTGCTGATGTGACTGCTGTGTGTGAGGGCGTGCTGTGTGTAAATTGGCTGTCACATTTCCTACTTCACACTCTGGTACTAAGTCGAAAATTACTTCATTGGCTGTGAAGCACTTTGGAACATCCTGTGGTTATGAAAGGGGCTGTATAAATTTGTACCTGATTTAGTGCCAAATTGTTTGTTGGTTCAATCATTCCTATCCCGAAATGGAGTAACCTTTTCGCTGGGTTAAGGTCAAAGGGCATTGATTTATCATCTGACACCCCCCCCCCACCAACTCAAGTTAAGAAGATGTTGTTAGGGTTCTTAAGGCTACCGTCGCCACCATTTCCAGTCATGTTCCCAGTCATCCTACCATCCAATTTCCAGCCGTAATCAGGAGTGGGAAACTCTACTGGTTGCTTTCTGCTCTCTGAGGTGAATTATGACTCCCCTGAGGGTACGCTGTCTTCAGATCAGCTGACTTCACATTGACCAATGAATTTAACCAATGGATTCCCAAACAGTGGGCTGCAAGACCCTAGTGTGCTCATCATTTTGTGGTCACGAGCTCCAAGATGGAGTGGCCCCCTTCTGCGCCATCAATATTTCTACATTTTTAAGTATCTGAGGAAGAGGGATGTCCTGAGGATTGGCAGTGCATGAATTGCTCCTTAGTTGGGACAGCATCGACACGATGGGTCCAATGGCTTTCTTCAGCATTGCAACAACTCTGGAAGTGTATAGAACCATAAAACCTTAGTGTGAACTCATTATAAATGGCTAGCTATGGCCTCTCAGGAGTATGTGTCTAGTTCTGGGCACCAGGCTTTAGGAAGGATCCCAGGTCATTCTGAAGGCAAATTATTCAAATCGTGTTTCAATATGCCATGGATTTAATGCAGGAAGACTGGGGAGGGTGGTGCAAATTTTTTCCCAGAACTTTGAGAGATTTGGTCAAGTTGTTCAAAATCACGAGGCATTCTGTTAAAGGGAGAGATTTCCAATGGCAGAATGACAAGCACAACAAACCAAGATGGTGGCAGAGAAGGGTACCTGCGCCAGGGCTCGTCCACTCCGACAGCTTTTCTATTCTCTCTTTTCTTGTGGTTATTTTTCTCCTCTTTTCCTTTACTTCCTTCCTGTCCTGAGCTCAGATGACATCAGTAGTATTGGGGGATGCCAGCGTGGACTCGAGTGGGCCCAGGATGGACCTTGTTGTGGCAGTGAGTGGGCTCAGAGCGGCACGAGTCAGCCTTTACTTACTTTTCCAGGGTGAGCACTGGACTGGCATCGGAATCGGCGGTGGCTACGTTGGCGGAGGCGACATTGGGGAAGTAGGCCAGCGGTGAAAGATGGAGCCTGAGGATTGGTGACCTTGATGTTGGTTAGATCCGGCGTAAACAGCGATGAGGCGGTGGAGAAGGGATGGTGGCGCAGGCTCAGGACTGATGGACTCTCTTGAAGCCGTATCATTCTATTTCTTGTCTTATTCTTAAACTATTTGTGGTGGTATGGTGGCTCAGTGGTTAGCACCGCTGCCTCACAGCACCAGGGTCCCAGATTTGATTCCAGCCTTGGGAACTGTCAGTGTGGAGTTTGCATATTCTCCCCGTGCCTGCGTGGGTTTCCTCTGTGCGCTCTGGTCTGTTCCCACAGTCCAAAGATGTGCAGGTTAGGTGAATTGACCATGCTAAATTGCCCATAGTGTTTGGTGCATTATTCAGAGGGAAATGGGTCTGGGTGGGTTACTCTTCGGAGGGTCAGTGTGGATTGTTTGGGCCGAAGGGCCTGTTTCCACACTGTAGGGAATCTAATCTAATCTATTCAAAATGGCGCTGGATCATGGGGTGATGGAAATGCTTTGCATCGTATTTTGCTGTTTTTCTCACTGGAAAGTGCACGTGACAATAAGAACATTCACTCCAAGTAATTATCAAAAGACCGAGAGGTGAGAAGATTTTCTCTTTTCCAGTATCTATATGGCTGGTGGACGCAGATTCAGTAACACCTTTGTAAAAGGCTGTTGGATAAATACCTGAAAAAGAATACGCAGAGCTACAGGGAAAGGGCAGGAGAGTGTGAATGATCCATCAAAGAGCTAACAGCGGCCAAATTACCTGCTCCTGTGCTGAATCCTCATTTTCTTATCTCTTCTGCAACTGAAGCAGAAAAGGAATAGAAAATAAAGTTGGAAAGAAAATTCGCTCATAAAGTGCTTCCAAAAGGGCTCCGTGGAATTTTAAGGGGAAGCAGTGGGGTGTTACATTTAATTTGCTGCATTTTCCACTTGTTCAGAGACAACACTGAATAGGTAAAGAGTGTTTTTTATTCATGTGTGGGATCTAGGAGTTGCTGGCTGGGCCTAGCATTTATTGCCCGTCCCAAGTTGCCCTTGACAACATGGTGGCGAGCTGCCATCTTGAACCACTGCAGTCCACCTGCTGTGGGTTGACCCGCAGTGCTCTTAGGGAGGGAATTCCAGGATTTGACCCAGCGACAGTGAAGGAACAGTGGTATATTTCCAAGTCAGGATGGTGAGTGGCTTGGAGGGGAACCTGCAGATAAATGTGTTCTCATGTATTTGCTGCCCTTGTCCTTCTAGATGGAGATGGTTGTGGGTTTGGCTGGTGCTGTCTGATGATTATAGAATCCCTACAATGTGGAAACAGGCCATTTGGCCCAACAAGTTCACACTGATCCTCCAAAGAGTGGTGAGTTTCTGCAGTGCATCTTGTAGATGGTACACACTGCTGCAACTCAGCGTTGATGGTGGAGGGAGGGGATGCTTGTGGATGTGGTGCCAATCAGTAGCTGCTTTGTCCTGGATGGTGCCAAGCTTATTGAGTGTTGTTGGAGCTGCACCCATCCAGGCACGAGGGGAGTATACCACTCTTGTGAGTTGTGTCTTGTAGATGGCGGACAGGCTTTGGGGAGTCAGGAGGTTAATTACTCACTGCAGGATTCCTAGCCTTCTTCACTCATGTGGTTTCTACTTCAAGTATAACTTTTAGTTTTGCAACATACACTGAACAGCACTGACCCATTCCATTAGTGAGAGTTTAATACCCAGAGCGCTCAAATTCAGCCCATTCCTGTCTCCACTGAGGGGAGACTGGGAACTATACACCTGTCAGTCAAATATCAGCAGTTGGGAAAATGCTAGAATCTGTTATAAAGGATGGGATAATTTGATATTTTGTTCATAGTGATCCAGTTGGGCACATCAGTATAGTTTTGTTAATGGGAAATCATACTTCACAAACCTGGTGGAGATTTTAGGGATGATCCTGATAGAATTGCTGAAGGGCAATCACTGGGTTTCTAGAAAGGATTTTGATAAAGGTCCCCCAGGAGGTTGGTGAGCAACATTAAAGCTCATGAGACAGGAAGTGCCGTACTGGAATAGATCAAGGATTGACTCACCGACAGAAAAGAGTAGGAATAAACAGATTGTTCTCACATTGGCAAGGCCGTGATTAGTGGGGTGCTGCAAGTGGCAACGCTTGGCCCTTGTGACTATGGGAATGAAATGCCACATTGTCAAGTTTTCAAAGCTAGCTGGGAAGATGCACTGTGAGGAAAATCCAAAGTGGCCTCAAGGGGATTTGGGCACACTTAGTGAATGGGCAAGAAATGCCTTCTTTATTAGGAGGAACAAATGTGCAAAATATTCCTTAAACGGTAAGAGGTTCAAAAGTGTAGATTAGACTAGATTCCCTACAGTATGGAAAAGGCCCTTCAGCCCAACAAGTCCACACCAACCCTGCAAAGAATAACCCACCCAGACCCATTCCCTCTGACTAATGCACCACGGGGCAATTTAGCATGGCCAATTCACCCTAACCTGCACACCTTTGGATTGTGGGAGGAAACCCACGCAGACACATGGGAGAACGTGCAAACTCCTCGCAGACAGTCACCCAAGGCAAGAATCAAACGCGGGTCACTGGTGCTGTGAGGCAGCAGTGCTAACCACTGAGCCACCATGTCACCCACCCTTTCCAATAGGGCCTGGGTGTCCTCATCAGTAAGACACAAAGGCTCACCAGGCAATTGGGGGTAGGGGAGTATATCAGCCATAATTGCAAGGGGAATTGATTAAAGGAGAAGGGAAATCTTTCAGTTGTGCAGAACCTTGGTTAGACCATGCACAGTTTTGACTCCTTTACCTCAGGAAGGTTACTATTACTGCAGAAGGATAAAGGTTCCCCTGTTTTTTTTCCCGGGATGGTGGAACTGTCCTACAAAGAGAAACCGGTCCTGAATTTTTTAGAATGAGAGGCGATCTCATTGGGACCTACACAATACTGACAGGGACAGACAGAATATACGCAGGTGAGATATTACACCTGGTTGGGGAGTCTAGAACCGGGAGAGACAATTTCAAAATACGAGGGAAGGCACTTATAATCAAGATAAGCTTTTTTTTTACTCAGAGGGTTGTGAATTCTTTGGAATTCTCTCCACAGAATACTATGGAAGGCCAACCATTGACTGTATTTAGAGCCTGATCAATGTCTATGTGCCAATGACTTCCCAGTGTGGGAAAAGGCATTGAAGTGAATGATAGTACTGAATGCTGCAGAAATAGCTGAAAGGCCTACTCCAGTTCCTATGTTCCATCAAAACTGAAATACTGGAAAAACTCAGTGCGTCTAGCAGCAGCTATGGGGAGAAGGACACAGGTAACAGGCTGGGATTTCAGCCTCTACTGAAAGGAATTCTGGGTAATCCAAGATGGAGGATGGGAAAAAATTGTGACTGTAACAGTTGCTCCTTTTTTGAAGTATTTTAGGTGTTGAAGGTGATTTCCTTGAATTCCAGGAGCAGCAATTACTGTTTTATAAGCTGTTGCACTGTTTCGGAACTTTTGGGGTGTGACAATGCTGCTCCTTTAAGAAGGTTACGCTGTCTTTGTTTTTTTTTTCCCAGCGAGGTGGTAGAAGACACAGACTCTGAAAAGTCTAAGCTTTTAAATTGGGCCAATTTGATGATAGCTAACAGATACTGCCTCAGGAAATAGGCTTTCAGCTTTTTGAAAACAACACCTGTACAATGAAAGGGGAGTGGCCCGTTCTCCCAGCTCAGCTTTCCTTTGCCTTGTTTTGAGTTTAGTACAGTAGTGCACTCAGAAAGCTGGTGGACCCCAAAGAAGAAAGTCCAGACTGATCCTCCTCTCTCTCTCAGGCTTCTCTCCTGTAAGACCTTGGGTTTGGATTAACCTTTTGCGTCACTCTGTGTTTATAGGGATTGTTGCAAGTATAGGGAAAAGCATCACTCAGTTGGGATAATCTGTTGGGTTTCCAGGTATGTTAAGTTATTCGGTATTCTGTTCTCTTTTGTTTGTGTTTCATTTGGTAACCGTGTAAATAAATTCTGTTTTGTTTCGAACTAAATGGCTTGCCCAGTTACATCTCCCCAGGAATATCCCCTCTACACCTGCTTAAAACAACTCGCAAAGTTAGGGTCTGGGCTATTTCTTTGAAATGTTTTGAGGGAGTCTAGTCTTGTCCATAATGGGGGGGGGGGGGGAAGGATCAAAACAATGGCACTTTAAAAAGAGAGAGACAAAGGCAGACACCACATGGTCAGAGAGAGAAACCGACACCGCTGTCTGACACAGTAGTGAACCTGGACAGCTACTGTCTTTGCTGTTTGAGTTCACGTATCTCTGACCTTGGGGGAACCAGTATGGGACAGCTCACAGCACTGGAACAGATAAATGCATACTTGCTGTCAATCTACAGTAGTGAGCAGAGTGGGTTCTTTTTTGATTATATGTTTCATTGAGATCTGTCTCTTGATTAAATTTTAAGAATATGAAACATAGGTGGAGGAACTGGTGGAGGCCGGTACAATTACAACATTTAAAAGGCATCTGGATGGGTATATGAGTAGGGAGGGTTTACAGGGACATGGGCCCAGTGTTGGCAAATGGGACTAGGTTAATTATGGATATCTGGTCGGCCTGGACGAGTTGGACTGAAGGGTCTGTTTCTGTGCTGTACATCTCTGTGATGTTGAGAAGGAAGTTGCACACCAGTGTGTTGACTGCCCAGTTCCAGCCTGTCCCTGAGCTCCTTTCCCAGGGGTGGGGAGGGGGCGCGGGCACCGTGGTGGGGTCACCGGCTTGCATACGGCAACTGCGACGGGTGTTTTTGCCGACCCCAACCACCTCTCTCCCCACCAACATCCCATGGCAACCCTCAACGTTAACTTTAAAAATGGGGGCAGATGACACCTTGTTTTTGGGGTGCTCATTCCCACCCCACCCCCCCTTTCCCACCCCACCTTGCATCACGCTGCTGCTTTCATAAGAAAATACCTCACTGTCTGGTATCAGCCATGGGAACCTTTTCACGACTGTATCTAGCACCAGTTTCTCTTTCTATTAGATAAGGGGGTGAAAACCTGTTCACAGTATTCTAGCCGTGGAATAATTGTGGACAGAAGTTGCTGGCCAACTAATGATCCAATTGGATGACAGAACAGGCTTAAGGGCTTGATCCTGTTCTTATGTCCTTGAACTAAAGATTTAGAGGTTAGAGGTCAAGTGAAATGCTGGCTCTGATGAAACTGCCGTTGCTGAGTATGGAACTGGCTTTTCTGCAACGCCTCTTTCCAGTTCTCCAATTATCCCTTCCCCCTCCAGTCTCAAAGTATTGCCTCCTCAATCTAACAAGACGAACTTTAATTTCACATAATGGACATAAAACATCGAATATTGAACAGCCCGGCACAGGAACAGGTCCATCGCCTCACCATGTTGTGCTGAACATGTCACCAAATTAAACCAATCCCTTCTGCCTGCCCTTAGTCTATATCCCTCCATTCCTTGCACATCCATGTGCTGATCTAAAAGTTCTTTAAATGCCCCCATTGTATCTCCCTCGACCACCACCCCTGCAAGTGTGTTCCTGGCACCCACTACTCTCTGTGTTTAAAAAGAAATCTTGCCCCTCACATCGCCTTTAAATTCCCCCTCTCACCTTAAATGCGTACCCCTTAGTATTAGACATTTCAACTCTGGGAAAAGCTTCTGACCGTCAACCCTATCTACACCTCTCACAATTTTATAGATTTCTGTCAAGTCTCCCCTTGGCCCCTGCTGCTCCAGGGAAAACAACCCAAGTTTTTCTAGCCTCTCCTTGTAGCTCATACCCTCTAATCCAGGCAGCGTCCTGGTAAACCTCTTCTGCACCCTCTCCAAAAGCCCCCACATCCTTCCTGTAACCTGGCGACCAGAATTGAATGCAATGCTCCAATAGTGGCCAAACCAAACATGGTTGTAAACATGACATCCTGACTCTTGTACTCAGTTCCCCGACCCATCATACCATACACCTTCTTTACCACACAGGACACTGGGAAAGTCTCAACACAGGCTGAGTATGAAAGGTAGAAGACAGCTTAGTAGAAGGTTGCTTTGAGCAAGTGACTGCAGTGATGGCCATTTTTGAATGGATGTTTGGTTATTACACTTTATCCTTTTGACAAAAGAAGTGGATGCAATTGCTTTTGAAAGCTTTATCTCTGTCCGTTTCACTTCAGCTATAAACGATGCTTAAATTAGTTAAGCATCATTTACTTCGGTATTGATAAATAAACATGAGTCCTTGGGGTATGGATTCACCTTGGGTAATTCATCAACACCTTTTATGCCTCTTCTGAGTCAGGAGATTGGAGAGGGTAATAAGTGGTGTGTAATGATGATTTACTGTCACTCATTGATCTTTACTTCCTCACTGGGTGGCTATTTCATTTATACACTGGTCTTTGTTGGGGCTTTGTCTGCTTCTGTTTAGTCTGTCAAAACATCCAACAAGACAGCAAGAAAACATAAGACTCTTAAAGATTCTCAAGACCCCTCGGAATCCTAGTAGCACACAAACCCACCAATACTCTCAAACAAAAACTAACAAAAGACCCAGTACAACCCATGGACAAAACCAATGTCATCTATAAAATTCCATGCAAGGACTGCCACGAACACTACGTAGGAGAAACAGGAAGAATGTTAGCCACCAGGATACATGAACACCAGCTAGCCACAAAAAGACACGACACACTCTCCCTCGTAGCCCTACACACGGACGAAAAAAACACCATTTTGACTGAGACAACACATCTATCCTGGGACAGGCTAAGCAAAGACATGCCAGAGAATTCCTAGAGGCCTGGCACTCCAACCACAACGCCATAAACAAGCACATAGATCTAGATACCATCGATCAACCCCTCAGAAAACGAACAGGAAATGACATCATCACAAACCCCAGGAACCCCATCCAGGAGAAAGATATAAATAGAAAGCGGGAGACAACAGCTTTGCTTCACTTGGAGGTCACCACTGATGATGTTACCTAGCCAGGTAATGAAACGTCTGGATGTCAAACCTACAGCTCAGCGAGCAAACCTACACCCTAAACTCTTAAAGATTGTTGTGGAGTGATTGTTTCCCCTTGTTAGAGAGTGATAGAGGGCAAAGCACATTTAGGACAGAGGAAAGGAGGTTTATTTTTCTCTGAGTGTTGCAAATCCCTGGAATTCTTTACTGCAGAGGGCTGTTGAGGCAGGGTCGTTAAATATTTTGAAGGCTGAGATGGATTTTTATTCAGTAAAGGAATCAGGGTTATGGAGAAAAGACAGGAAAATGGAACTCGAGGTTTAGGATGAGAGGGGAAAGATTGAAAAGGGACCCAAGGGGCAACTTTTTCACACAGAGGGTGGTGCGTGTCGGAACTGAGCTGCCAGAGGAAGTGGTGGAGGCTGGTACAATTGCAACATTTAAAATAGGTACATGAATAGGAAGGGTTTAGAGAGAGATGGGCCAAGTGCTGGCAAATGAGACTAGATTAATTTAGGATATCTGGTTGGCATGGACAAGTTGGACTGAATGGTCTGTTTCCGTGCTGAACATCTCTATGACTCTAGATCAGCCCTCAGAATGGAGTATTCTCGATGGCATCCATCTATTTCTGTCTTTTCTGTCCTATGGTTTAGATCTGCGTTGGAACCAAAGTGAGTTATTTTGACAAAAGGATGAAAACAGGCTCTGAATAAAGGTCGTACAAATAAAAGTGACCTCTTTGAAAGTGTGCTTTTAGCAAGTGACTTCTGAGCTGTCTGCTGACTGACATGATGTAAACCTTTCTGCAGGGAGCACATCAGAGAGCTGGAGCGTTTAAACACTCAGACCTGCGGTTAGACCATAAGGAATAGGAGTAGGAGGGTCCATTCGGTGTGTTAATTCACTGAGATCAACACCACTGATCTGCACTATCCCTGTATTCTCTGATGTTTGCATCTGTGTAGAGACCTGTCCACTTCAGTCTTGAACGTACTCAACAACTGGGCCTGAATTCTGGACAAGGTGTCTCAGAATGTCCCCATTCTTGTCTCAAGCCTCCAGAGTTCGGCACAAAGTAGAGATGTATTAACATCGGCAACCCTGTAGTAATAACTAGATGACTCCCAGCCAACTGGTTGCTGTATTTGCAAAGGTGATAGGTCAGACTGGTGTAGTGGTGATGTCATTGTGATGATCAGGAGTAGCCTAATACTCTGGGGATATGAGTTCAAATCCTAATATGGCAGCTTTAAAGTCCACCCACAAAATGTGGAACTGGAAGCTAACTGTAACTAACATCAATTTGCATAAAAACCCATCCGTTTCACTCATGACCTTTTGGGGAGAAGAAGAAGGGCTTATGCCCGAAACGTCGATTCTCCTGCTCCTCGGACGCTGCCTGGCCTGCTGTGTTTTTTCAGCACCACATTTTTCAACTCTGGCACTCCAGCATCTGCAGTCCTCACTTTCTCCTAGAGGAAAGGATCTGCCATGTTTTCCTGATCTGACCTCCATGTGACTGCTGACCCAGAGGCACGCCCTGTAAAAACGGCCAATCAAGGCCCTATCTATGGGCAAGAAAGGCTGGAGATGGTCATAGCCTATGGGGACAAAGAAATCCCCACTGAAATGCTGTTAAACCTCACCACTGACCGTCAACAGGTAACTTCCACAGTGATTGAAGAAGGGCTATTGCCCGAAACGTCGAATCTCCTGTTCCTTGGGTGCTGCCTGACCTGCTGCGCTTTTCCAGCAACACATTTTCAGCTGTTAAACAATCCCCTCACGCACGCTTCCATTTGTAAGAATTAGAAGCAGGAGTCGGTTATCAGAGAATCCCTACAGCAGGCCATTTGGTTCATCTACTTGGTCCTAACTCCCAGTGGTGCTCCAAAATGATTCCATGTGCCATTCGGAATCAACTGGTGTCAATTGGAATGAGGCTGGATTGCAGGCTAAGAGTTCAATGATTATCACGGTGCATCTGAAAGTCATCACAGCTTGTTACCTTGGAGGGTGTGATCATGAGCATTTGAAAGTGGTCAGAGCTTTTTTTTCATTTAGGGAAATGGACATTAGCATCCAATGCAGCTTGCGCACGTCATGATGTGAACGAAACTTAACAAATCTCACCGCATTTTTGGACTGTATGCTTTCCCAGCTTCCCTTACGTCCACTTTCAGGAGAAGGGTTATTCTCTCATGGGTCTCTGCCAACTCCACCAGAGTGATCAACTTTAAATTGTAAAGTATGTCATGAATTATGAAAGCTAACAACTGACTGAGGCGGCTTTCCAAACCCTCTACCATCTAGAAACACAGGTGCAACACGGGAATACCAGAACCAAAGTATTTCTCTCCATGGCACCCCTGAGTTGGTACTATCTCACCTTTCCTTCACTGGGTGAAAATGCTAGCACTTTTCTCAAGTATCTGACTGACGAGTTCATGGAACTGAGGCAGTATGACGCCAGATATCAAAAAAATCCACATCACCCCCAATACACCACACACACAAAAACACACACACACACACACACACACGCATGTGCGCACACACACATTCACCACAACACGCACGCATACATACATATACACACAAACACCACACACATGCACACACAACACACATGCACACAACACAACACAAGCATGTGCACAAACACCACAACACACCTTCACGCGCGCACACTCACTCCACAATACACACACGCGCACACGCACAAACGTCACAACACACACACCACAATGCACATGTGCGCATGCGCACACACACTGCACACACGCACAACACATGTGTGCACATGCACAATGCAACTCGTGCGCACGCGCACACACACACGCACATGCACACCCACAGACTGTGCCGACTTACACACCACAACACATGCACGTGCACGCACGCACACTATAACACACGCGCACACGCACACTGCAACACGTGCATATACACACACCACAACACACATGCACACGCGTGCGCATGCGTGCGCGCACACACACTCTCACACAGGCACACATGCGCATACACTTTCTCTCACACACACACATACACACACAACACCAACTGCAGCACATTTATACCATGAGGAGCTCAACAAGCTGCCAGTCACTGGGTGTGCCACTGGACAATAAATGCAGAGGCCTCAGCAAGATTCGCACCTTGAATAGAGGTGTTTGCCCTCCAGCCTGCTGGGATCTTTGCAGAACCCAGTAAGTTTTGGAAGAAAATCAATCAATGCACCTAATATCGATGTGGTCACTTCCTTTAAAATCTGAGGATGGAGGTCATTGAGTCTTGTCACCTTTGAATCCCATTTAACTTTGCTCCTACCTTTCCTCTGCTATCATTCCCAACACTCCTGATATTTTGGGGATAACAAGGCTCTTGAATATTTCTTCTCTCCAGAGGAGACGGGGGTTGTAATGGGGAGGGGTTGACCCCAGTGCCCTGGACTTGAGCAGAAGTGGACTCAGAGCTGGCTAAGTGCTGAGCTGATTGGAAGGCTCACCCTTGGTTCTCTGAGTTTGCTATGTTATCCCCTACCTAACCTGCATGGCCCATAATACCTCCAAACCAACGTACGCCTCCCTCCCCACACCAGCCCAATACCATGCCTCCAAGGCCTCTTGTACCCTCCTAATCATTTAAAACCCTCAAAAACATGTCAAATGGGCTCCTAACTTGTCAACTCACTATTACACCACCTTTACCCCTTGACCCTATATATCCTTGTTAAAAACTGAGGAAATGTCCCCTATACTGAGCCTGGGAGTTAGGAGATGATTAATCAAAATTAAGTCCTAAAAATCTAATACAGACATTATGGTAGCAAAAGAACTTGCATTTATGAAAGCCCATTCAAAGGATTATTTAACTCTTACTTTCTTATAAAAGCAAACAAACTCCTATTCATATTCCCCACCAAAGATGTCAAAAGCTTTTCCTAATTTGTCTCTTTTTTACAATATGGAGGTACTTTCACTGATCTTTTTTTCAAACCATTACCCAATCCACTTGGCACAGCAGCTCAGTGATTAGAACTGCTGCCTCATAGTGCCAGGGTCGCGGGTTTGGTACCACCCTCGGGTGACTGTGTGGAGTTTGCACATTCTCCCCCGTGTCTTGTGGGTTTCCTCCGGTTTCTCCCCACAGTCTAAAGATGCGCAGGTTAGGTGGATTGACCTTGACAAATCGTCCGTAGTACCCAGGGATGTGCAGGCGAGGTGGATTAGCCATGGGAAATACAGAGTTACAGGGTAGGGTGAGAATACAGGCCTCGAGGAGGTAGGACAAAATGGATAAAGGAGCTGCACAAAATGGCTTCCGCAAAGTGCACCAAATGGCTTCTGCACAGCTAAATTAGATTGCTCTGAACCAGACAGAAACAGACTGATGTTTCTATGTGCTTACGTGACTACCTATAGTTAAAGCTATGAAGAAGTCAGTGGATAAGATGAGGAAATACTAAACCACATTTTGCAAGCTGTGAAAAGGTGACATGAGCCATTACAACTTAATCAATATCATTGGTTCAAGCTATTACCCATGAAGTAATTATGATTATTGATTGGTTGTAACTATGCGATCATGCTCTTTGCCTGATGATGATTAATGTAGATAAACCTTATGCAAACTCTGTAAGGTTGTTGAATTCTTTTGATTGCCAAGAAGTTTTCATACTTCTGGGTGAATCAGAGCCTGCCAACCCAGCGCGGTAACATAAAATAAACGATTGGCTGCATGTTAGATAAAGAGTCATTTATAGGTGTGTTAATTGACTGATGGTGGAACTGAGTGACTTATAGATCTTCAGGGCAGAATGGACTTTGGTGGGTCGGTGTGAACTAGATGGGCTGAATGGCCTGCTTCCACACTACATTTTGGACCCTATAGTGTGGTTTAATGCCCCAAACAGTATTCACAAGGGATCTATTTGAACTCAGCACTGAGCTTAAGTGGTCCTGCTGAGATTGGATTTCCCTCTGGTGTGAGGCACACCCTGCACCCACTTTGGAAATGAAAATCTGCTCCTAGTTGTTTGTCCTTTTGGGAGAGGTTAAAAAAAACTGGTGGCCTAACTTCACATCAGTTCGGAATAAAGCTGTTCCTGGCTCTCTGATTCTGGTCCATGTCCTGAGGAGGTCTTATTTCTTTGACCACCAGAGCACTATGCCCTTTAAGAGGTATGGATCCAGCGAAGTAGAGGTTTAATGTGCGCCTTACAAGGTAGCGGAATTCTGGATTAACAAGCCCCCACTGTGTTGTATTATTGATTAGAAGCAATGTCAAAGGGGACCTACAACATCGCCATTGAATATATAAAAAGCTTTGACCATGTGTGACAACGTAGTGCATGGAGCTCACTTGTTGGAACATTACAAGTGTTATGAAACAATAGCAAACCCTTCGACTAATTAAACCAAACACACAGAAAAGCTCACCTCATCTCGTAATTTGTTAAAGTAAAAGTGACAGAGAACTGCCCAAATTCTACTATCTAAAGAAAAAAGTAACAATTTTATTCTTTAACTCCAACAACTACTTACATTCTAAGTCTCCTTCGCCTTAAGGATTTGTTACCCACCTCCCATTCTATGACAATGTACAGAACAACTTTGATTATCCGAATGAGACAGGCAGGGATTTTTATTTGGATAACTGATTGTTCGGATAACTGATAATGTTTTTACGGGACCTTGAGATCTTCTTTGAATAATCCGAAATTCAAATAATTGACATTCAGATAATCGAGGCTGTACTGTACGGATCTGCTGAAGCCCCCATTAGATTTACAGCCAATCAATTTTCAAAAACCACACAGTGGCTGGTGCCCTCTCCTGTTTGTAGATCTCCCTGGGTCATCTTTGGTCTTCTGCTGCAAAGATGTTTCATATGAAAAACGTACCTTTTAGAGACTGTGTTTTCAGACAGTCTGTCTGACAATGGCAGGTGGTGCTCTTTCTCTGGCTAACTGTCCAAAATGGCTGTTTTTTGCACTCCAAAACATCGGATCGTCTCATTGGTTCGATCTTGTCAAAACAGTAAAATTCAAATTTGATTGGGTTTTAGTAGCTTGGGGCATAATTTAAACTGATGGGTTAAATTCGAGCTGCTGTGAAAACAACAAGGTATCTAGATTAAAGCCAAAATGTTACACCTTTCAGTTGTCCAGTACACTTATTACCTGCCAGGTGCTAGCCAGCTCTCACCCTCTTTTAAAGGTACAGTACATGCCTTCAACTTCATAACACAAGCCATTAAATTCCTGAAAGCAGCAAAGTACAAAATGAATAAACCGGTTTTATCAGGAATAGGCTTGAGCATATGTTTTACTTCAAAAATATGCTTTATTCAAAAAAAATCTCTTTGTGTACATATATAGATTGTCACAAAAACAGTTTGGTTCTGTACAGTACAAAACTGTCACACGCGGTCAAGGCTTTTTATATATTCAATGGTGGTGTTGTAGGTCCCCTTTGACATTGCTTCTGATCAATAATACAACACAGTGAGGGTTTAATAATCCAGTATTCCTATTCTTTGTAAGGCACACATCAAACCTCTGCGTCGCTGGATCCATATCTCTTAAAGGGCATAGTGCCCTGGTGGTCAAGAAAACAAGGCCTCCTCAGGACATGGACCAGAATCAGAGAGCCAGGATCAGCTTTATTCCGAACCGATGTGAAGTAAAGCCACCAGTTTTTTTAAACTATCCCAAAAGGACAAACAACTAGGAGCAGATTTTCAAATACTAATATTTATTCAAGGCATCAGGAGGGTCTGAACAGACCCCCATTCACCTTCAGCCGGAAGACCTCAGACGGTGGTCTTTCCCCACCGCGCCTTGGCAGCAGCTACCCCAAGCTTCAGTGCGTCCCTCAGCACATAGTCCTGGACCTTGGAAGGTGCCAGTCTGCAACACTCAATCGAGGTCAACTCCTTCAGCTGGAAGACCATCAGCCGCGCAGACCAAGAGTGTCTTTCACTGAGTTGATGATCCTCCAGGCGCAGTCGATGTTTGTCTCGGCGTGCGTCCCAGGGAACAGAGCACGGAGCACGGAATCCCGCCTCACGGAGCTGCTCAGGAGGACCCTCAACAAAAATTAGATTACTTACAGTGTGGAAACAGACCCTTCAGCCCAACAAGTCCACACCAACCCACCGAAGCACAACCCACCCATTCCCCTACATTTACCCCTTTACCTAACACTACGGGCAATTTAGCATGGCCAATTCACCTGACCTGCACATCTTTGGACTGTGGGAGGAAACCGGAGCACCCGGAGGAAACCCACACAGACACGGGGAGAACGTGCAAACTCCACACAGTCACTCGCCTGAGGCTGGAATTGAACCCGGGTCTCTGGCGCTGTGAGACAGCAGTGCTAACCACTGTGCCACCGTGCCGCCCTCGGCATCTCGTTCCTGATTTCCTTTGCGAAGGCACATTCCAGCAGGAGATGTGGGACAGGCCCAGGCCCCTACCTCAGCCACCTTGAGGGCAGTGCGCAGCCTTCGACCCTGCCCGGACAAACCTGGACCACAGGCCTCTGTGCCAGTGGGAGGTGAGGTAGAGGGGTCCTTCTGCAGATGGGTTCCTCCGGTGTTTCCAGAATCAACAAACACCATTTTCCTGGAAAGCTGCACACAGCACAGGCAGAGTCAGTTGTAACTGTACCCAATGTTAAATTTAGACCCTGAGCTGTCTCCCCATCGTTGATGTGAGCATTTGAGATGGATTGCAGTTGATGTCCCTTTGCGTTTACAGAGTGCAGTATTGATGGCGACCCAGGGGTTTTTTTTTCCCAATATCACCAGATTTGTCTTCGCACTGGGCAGTTAATCAATATGACTGTACTGAGCTCACTTAATCCATCTTCACCCTGCATCGAGAGCAATTGAATTCTCACAGCGTTTTGACTGCTCTGTCAATCTGTCTGAGAAAGTGGCATTTGTTCCATCACTCTGTCTATAGGTGATACAATTCCTTCCATTCAGGCTGTTTTTACCCAGTCCGAGGATCAGTTGTTTTCTCAGGCCATTCGCAGCGCTGAGAGGTTTCGAGTGGTCCCAGGGGATGTTGAATCGAAGGGATCTGACAGTCAGGAGGCTGCTGGCTGTGTGTGAGGATTGCACGTGTTCTTAAGCTGTTCATCAAGTTACCTTCGCCTGCTTCCAGTGTTCATTCTGAGGTTTAGGAGACATTTTGCTTAAGAGACTTCCCACCCAGGACCCAGGGTTGGAGAGAGGTGTAGGGGAGGGTGGAGGGGTGGGCTGGGGAAGAGAGGGGGATTTGGAGTGGGGGGGGTGGAGAGATGGGAGTGAGGGAGAGAGGGGTTAGGGGGAGGGGAACGTGGAGAGATGGGGGTGGGAGAGAGAGGGGAGGGGAGGATAGAGAGATGGGGGTGGGAGAGAGAGGGGAGGGGAGGATAGAGAGATGGGGGTGGGAGAGAGAGGGGAGGGGAGGATAGAGAGATGGGAGTGGGGGAGAGAGGGGGAGGGGATAGAGAGATGGGAGTGGGAGGGGGAGGGGATAGAGAGATGGGAGTGGGGGGGAGGGGAGGATAGAGAGATGGGAGTGGGGGAGAGAGGGGAGGGGAGGATAGAGAGATGGGAGTGGGAGGGGGAGGGGATAGAGAGATGGGAGTGGGGGGGAGGGGATAGAGAGATGGGAGTGGGGGGGAGGGGAGGATAGAGAGATGGGAGTGGGGGAGAGAGGGGAGGGGAGGATAGAGAGATGGGAGTGGGGGAGATGGGGGGAGGGGATAGAGAGATGGGAGTGGGGGAGAGAGGGGGAGGGGATAGAGAGATGGGAGTGGGGGAGATGGGGGGAGGGGATAGAGAGATGGGAGTGGGAGGGGGAGGGGAGGATAGAGAGATGGGAGTGGGGGAGAGAGGGGAGGGGAGGGTGGAGAGATGGGGTTGGGGGAGAGAGGAGTTCGGGGCAGAGAGGGAGGGAAGGGTGAAGAGATGGGGGTGGGTAGACAGGGGAGGGAGGGTGGAGAGGTGGGAATGGTGGAGAGAGGGGTTTGGGATAGAGATGGGGGGAGGGTAGGGAGAGGAGGATGGGGAAGAGAGAGGGGAGGATTGAATGTGGAATATAATAGAATATCCTTTATTTTGAGTGGTGTGGGTTAGATATCATGGAACTATCAAGGGCTGTGGTATGAATGGCTGGAGAGATGGGGAAGGCAAATACACACACTTCTTAAGTCCACACATGGGAGACAGTGTGGACTCAGACAGGAAAAGGGGTCTGACTGGGATTCAACCCCAAAGGAAGGGGCTCTCAGTAGGGAGTGGACTCTGACTGGGAGTGGGTCTGACTGGGAGTGGGTCTGACTGGGAGTGAGTCTGATAGAGACTGGCCTCCGAGTGGGAGTGATATGTGATGGAGGAAAGCTAAGGTTGAAAGGCTCAAGGGGAGTGATTGAGTGATGCAGTGTTTGTGTCTCACTAACAGTTCTGGAGACTTGACTTTTCTCAACATGCTTCAGCCAGCATGTCTCCCACTCCTGCTCACGAGTGGCGGTCATATAGCTTCTGTATCACAGTGGACTGGTGCTGAGGGAAGTGGTCATTTTGGATGGGGAGTCCCAGTCAAGCAGCCTGCTGTGTGGGGTTAAGCTAGGCCAGACTAGGGAGGGAGAATAAGGTTCCTGTGACAATTCACCAGCGCCACAGTCATCATTACCGAGACTATCATTTTGTTCTACTCAGAAGTAAAGATGTTTCCCTGCTATAGGGGAAACTTGAAAGGGTTCAGAAAAGATTTACAAGGATGTTGCCAGGTTTGGAGGATTTGAGCTATAGGGAGAGGCTGAACAGGCTGGGGCTGTTTTCCCTGGAGCGTCGGAGGCTGAGGGGTGATCTTATTGAGGTTTATAAAATCATGAGGGGCATGGATAGGGTAAGTAGACAAGGTAAAAGCAATGACTGCAGATACTGGAAACCAGATTCTGGATTAGTGGTGCTGGAAGAGCACAGCAGTTCAGGCAGCATCCAAAGTGCAGCGAAATCGACGTTTCGAGAATCCTGATGAAGGGCTTTTGCCCGAAACATCGATTTCACTGCACTTTGGATGCTGCCTGAACTGCTGTACTCTTCCAGTCTTTTCCCTGGGATCGGGGAGACCAGAACTAAGGGGCATAGGTTTAGGGTGAGAGGGGAAAGATATAAAAGAGACCTAAGGGGCAACTTTTTCACACAGAGGGTGGTACGGATATGGAATGAGCTGCCAGAGGAAGTGGTGGAGGCTGGTACAATTGCAACATTTAAAAGACATCTGGATGGGTATATGAATAGGAAGGGTTTAGGGTGAGATGGACCAAGTGCAGGCAGGTGGGACTAGATTAGGTTGGGATATCTGGTCAGCATGGACAATTTGGACCGAAGGATCTGTTTCTGCGCTGAGTGATTCTACATTCCGGGTTGAGAGAGTGTGTAAGAAGCAACAGACATGATGGTGCTGAGGAAAATTAGCAAATGTCAAACTCTTGAGATGTGTTGAAGGAATCTCCCTGAGGTATCAAAACTATCACATGGTGTCAGGAAGATAAACTAGAGATTGTACTTTGTTCTACCTAGAATAATAATGCATCAATTTATGGATCTGCACTGAGTGAAAAGGAACCTTAAAATAGTTGAATGTTAGAATGAATAGTAATGGAAAATATTAATATGTTCCAGCGGTGGGATTGGCTACTTTATGTATGTATAATATGTGTTCATTTTTATCCCATCAGTGTGGCCCATCATTTCAAAACCACATGTCCATTCTCTAACATTCCATGTGGAAGACAGAATAAAGCGCTTTACATTCATTCATGGAATAATGGCATTCAACAATTACAGGTGCTCAAAACAGGAGCCAAAGAATGTGGGTGTAGGGGCAGAGGTGACGCACTGGGAACAGGGGCAGGAACTGAAGGTGTTGCAGAGGGACTTAGTGTGGGCTTGGAAGCAAGAGGTAAAGACCTTAGGGGAGGCAAGAAGTCTATAGAACAATGCTAAACTGAAAGTCACACCGTGAAATAACTATACTTACACTATTCTAACAATATTAAAACAAAACAATGTTAACTGAATCAACTTTGTACAACAAAGCCAGTCTGTCCCATCACTCCTGCTGCCTCACAGCTCCAGGGACCTGAGTTCGAATCCAGCCTCGGGCGACTGTCTGTGTGGAGTTTGCACGTTCTCACTGTGTCCACGTGGGTTTCCTCCCACAGTCCAAAGATGTGAATTGGCCATGTTAAATTGCTCATAGTGTTAGGTGCATTAGTCAGAGGGAAATGGGTCTGGGTGGGTTATTCTTCGGAAGGTCGGTGTGGGCTTGTTGGGCCGAAGGGCCTGTTTCCACACTGTAGGGAGTCTAATCTAGTCACTAAAGGCTTGGATCATGACCTGATGAGGAAAGCCTTTCAAGGCTACAGTGGGGTTTTATCAACCTGGTTATTCAGGAGAACCTGGTGTTTCTTGAACTAAAGAAGTTGAGCAGATTGGATAAGATTATGACTAGTTTCAGTAAGTTAGGGCAGGAAAAATGATTGGTTCAAGCTCAAGGTGGGCTCTTTGTGGCAGAGTGTAGTGTCCCTACCTCTAAGCTAGAAGCCCGAGGTCAAGTCCCACCTGCTTCAGAGGCTCCAAAAGCTTATGGTTTCAAATAAAACGGGTTGGATTACAACCCAATGTGATATGATTTTTTTACTTTGTCCACCCCAGTCCAACAACGGCACCTCCACATCCTAACACATCTGAACAGGTCACTTAGAAATACCTGTGAGGGCAAGGGGACATACATTTCTGGGGAAGGGTCACTCGACACCAAACGTAAACTCTGGTGTCTCTTCATAGACGCTGCCAGACCTGCTAAACTTCCCAGTAATCTCTGTGTTTGTGACCTAAATTTACATGCTTGGCGTGTAAGGAAGAACATTTCTATAACCCAGTAGTGATGACAATAACTCATTGATGGTGGAAGGAGAGACAATGATTTCGAGATGGGATTGCACAGACTGTAAAAGGTATAGGGATAGAGTAGGTGAATGGGGCAGACTGGCTTTGTTGTATCAAGTTGATTCAGTTAACATTGTTTTGTTTTAATATTGTTAGAATAGTGTAAGTATAGTTATTTCACGGTGTGACTTTCAGTTTAGCGTTGTTCTATAGACTTCTTGCCTCCCCTAAGGTCTTTACCTCTTGCTTCCAAGCCCACACTAAGTCCCTCTGCAACACCTTCAGTTCCTGCCCCTGTTCCCAGTGCGTCACCTCTGCCCCTACACCCACATTCTTTGGCTCCTGTTCTGAACTTGCACCGAAGCCTATGCTCCACCTGGTGGCAGAGGTTAGTTGGTGCAAGTAGACCTGCCTGCACTGACCACCTTCTGCCATTAGGTGGGGGCTGGTCAATTCACCTTCCTCAGATGGGTTGAATTTTAACACTTACAGTGATGACATTTGCATTCTATAATTTTAAGGTTATTTTATTTTTCAGGTTACTTCAGTTTTAAATGTAAGGTGCTAGGAATGTGCCCCCTCAGTAGAAGCAGTGAAGTGGTGCTCACTGAATCCATAATGCAAGCTTGAGAAAACAATACCCCATTTTCTGTTCTGGCATTTTAACAGACTGTAGAACGCAACATTAAGTTCCACAATTTGAGAGCATCACTTTTTGATTGCAATTTCCCTGCCCCACCCTGCAGTCGTGTGGTGGAGGAGCAGGAAAAAGAATCCTGATGAAGGGCTTTTGCCTGAAACGTTGATTTTCCTGCTCCTCAGATGCTGCCTGACCTGCTGTGCTTTTCCAGCACCACTCTAATCTAGACTCTGGCTTCCAGCATCTGCTGTCCTCACTTTTGCCCTATTATTGGCTGTTTGTCAACTTCTGCAGGCCCATTTTCTGCCTTTCACCCCTATTATCAACACCTATTTCCCATCTCAATCAGGTTTTTTTTTATTTTTCAAACATCATTAGCCCATCCTTTAACTTTTGCACTGGGCATACACACACACACCATCTGTCCCACCAGCTCTTCCACTCACCTCTGATGACAGCAAGGAAAAAACCCCCACCATTTTCCAGCCCTTTTCAGTTCTGAAGCAGAGTTGTATCAGAAGGGAAATGCAGACTCAGTTTCTCTCCCCATGGGTGCTGCCAGATCTGCCGAGTTTCTCCAGCACTTCCTGTTTTTATTGTAATCCAGCTGGTACACAGTTTTGTCCAGCAGTATACATGGACTGCCTGTTATGATATGGTCAAGTGTCTTGGTCAGATTAAAAAGGCAATATCTACAGGTCAGTCCAGTGTCAAGCAAAGTGATCCAGAGGATGACTTATGATTTTTAGCTTCTCAAATTATCCTTTTATGCCTCATTGGTATTCCAAGGGACCTTTCAACATCCCATTGTCATCATCTGGCTTCTCCCTTCCCTGGCCAATATCAGCTCCGCAATATCACCGTAGGCTGCTCCCATCAGCACTTAATGTTCATCTGAGACCTGGCGGGCTCTCTTCCCAATTTTCAGGCCTCAGCAATCTGCCTTCACCTGATTCTCTCAGGCTTGGGACTGAGAGATAGAAATGTGCAGTCGTGTGAGCATTGGCTCGATCACATTCTGTTCATGTTCTCTGTATCACTCAGCATCACGTATCGAACATCAGTCTATGTGTCCCTCTGTAAGCGCTACACGATCAACTTTACTTCATTAAAGACACATAAATGCATTTTTCTTTTGAGTTTCAAAACTCAAAAAGTGACAAGCTGTTCACTTCTTGAGGATAATAAGGCTGACATCTCGTGCTATTTGTGTGTTAATTCATGTATATTATCTAGTCAGTAACACGTTGTTGAACCCATTCTCAAGCAGTCACCGGGGAAACATGTCAGACATGTTGAAGCATTTTTGATCTAAAATGTCAGAGGAGATTGTTGCTTCGGAATAAAAGGTTTTTTTTTAATTTCAGCACTTTCTGTGAAAGTGCTGTGTCCTCGTTCATCTTTTTAAATCTTTTGTTCTGGCTGAGTGCATCTTCCAACCCCTCCCCGCCTTCCCATCCCAACACAGCACTCATTCACAGAAGAACAAGGTGGTTTTAATACAGTAGTGACTGGAGTGCAGGGGAGCGTGGTCACTGTGCGGCCCAGTAAATAAAGGCATCAAGGAGCTCGGTGCCAGTGGTACCCCCATGGTCTCTTTGACTTTTCTCAACCTTCATGCCAGCTGCATTGACAGCTTGCTGCCCGTCATGGTCAGCACTCAAATACAGAACAATTTATAAAACCATGAGGGGCATGGATAGGGTAAATAGACAAGGCCTTTTCCCTGGGTTAGGGGAGTCCAGAACTAGAGGGCAGAGGTTTAGGGTGAGAGGTTCCTTTGAAATTTTTCCCCCTAAGGGGCAACATTTTCACACTGAGGGTGGTACGTGTATGGAATGAGCTGCCAAGGGAGGCTGGTACAATTGCAACATTTAAAAGGCATCTGGATGGGTATATGAATAGGAAGGGTTTGGAGAGTTATGGGCCCAGTGCTGGCAAATGGGACTAAATTAGGTTATGAAGTGTTTATCAGGCTGGACAGGTTGGACTGAAAGGTCTGTTTTCGTGCTGTACAGCTCAATGACTCTAAGAGGTTTAGAACAAAGACACGAGGAACTGCATTGATGATGAGTTGCCCGTCTGTGTGATACATTCCCAGGTGAACGTGAGGACTGCAGATGCTGGAGATCAGAGAGTGGTGCTGGAAAAGCACAGCAGGTCAGGCAGCATCCGAGGAGCAGGAGAGTCAACCTTTTGGGCAAAAGCCCCTCATCAGGAATTCCCAGATCTGGGATTTGGGGATAAAACCAGGGATGAGGGATTGATCAACTGAGCCAGTGGGCCGAGGAGCAGCAGATAGAGTTCAATTTAGATAAAGGCGAGGTGTTGCATTTTGGTAAGGTAAATCAGGGCAGGACTTAATGGTCGGGCTTGGGGAGTGTTGTTGAACAGAGGGACCTAAGGGTGCAAGTACCCCTTGGAAAGTGGCGTCACAGGTAGACAGGGTGGTGAAGTAGGCATTTGGCAAGCTTGCCTTCACCGGTCAGAGCATTAAATACAGTTGTGACGCTGAGTTACAGCTGTACAAGACATTGGTGGGGCCATATTTCGAGTACTGTGTTACAATTCCGGTCACCCTGCCACGGAAAGATGTTATTAAACTGGAAAGGGTGCAAAAAGGACTTAGAAGGATGTTACCGAGACGAGAGGGTTTGAGTTATAAGAAGAGGCTTGTTAGGCTGGGACTTTTTTCCCTGGAGCGTTGGAGGCTGAGGGGTGACGTTATAGAGGTTTATAAAATCATAGATACGGTAAATATGCACGATCTTTTTCACAGGGTAGGGGAGACCAAAACTAGAGGGTGTAAGTTTAAGGTGGGAGGGGAAAGATTTAAAAGGGTCCTGAGGGGCAACCTTTTCACACCAGAGAGGGATGCGCGTGTGGAAGGAGCTGCCAGAGGAAGTGGTGGAGGCTGGTACAATTGCAGCATCTAAAAGGCATTTGGATGGGTAAATGGATAGGAAAGGTTTAGAGGGAGATGGGCCAAATACAGCCAAATGGGCCTAGTTTAGTTGAGGAAACCTGATCAGCATGGACGAGTTGGGCCGAAGGGTCTGCTTCCATGCTTGAGGCGTGGAGAGGAAGAGAGAAACATCTTGTCTTCAGATAGCATCTGTTCACATACTTGGGATGTGCCAGAGGGTTCAATAAATACTTTCCATGCATTGTCACTTTGGGAATAATTGTGCAGACATTAAACTGCTGCAAATGGATGAAGACTGCACTGTCGGTTTTAATAACATGAGTTGAGGAATAAATTTGGCCATGGCGCTGAGGAGAACGCACCCTCTGCTTTAGGGAAGAGTGTTGTCTCGACATCCAAAGGAGAGGGCGGTTTACTATCCCATCTGAGAGAGAGAGAGAGTACATGTGGCAGTGTTGCATTTCCTCAGTACTGCACTGGGAATGCCTGCTGAGGTGGGGGTGGGGGGATGCCAGGGATGGCAAGCACAGGGAAGCTGTTTCTTTGATGGTGTGACGGGTACAGCTGGTCATGGGTAACCATGCCTGGCACAGGACACTATCTTTAAGTAGATCTCACAGCTGGCAGTTTTGTTTCGTTGACATCTTGGCTTACCTCCATTCCAAGTTGCTAAGAGAACACATCACTGACCGATAAAGATAACCCTAGTTTTCCTCTGTGTCTGACCTCCTGAGTGTTTCCAGAATATTATGTATTTGTTTCAGTGATCTGGGATCACTTCCCTGTAATCGGTATATGTGTGTGGTCCCTAACCCCATAGCTAATGGGAGAGCCACAGGTTCCTTATCTCTGATATAAATCCACACGATATGGAGAGAGACTCTGTGAAAGCTTTCGAGACAAAAGCAACGGTCTCATTTTCAGCTGTCCAGTGGAACTTGATGTCACGGACTGTGCTTGAAGCGGGAGCAAGTTCAGAACCAAGCTGTTGGCATGATAACCGATCTGTTCTTATCGCTGTGTCACATCCGTAATGGGAAAGATGCACTGAAAATAGATTCTCAGTATTTCACAAGTCATCACAATTTATAAATGATCAATTCAATGGGCAAAGCCAGGGTCTAGAGGTATTATTGATAGGCTGTTGCTCAACATGTCGATTCTCCTGCTCCTCAGATGCTGCCTGACCGGCTGTGCTTTTCCAGCACCACACTCTTGACTGTTAATCCAGACGCCTAGGTAATGTTTCTGGGGACCAGGGTTCAAATCCCACCCCAGCAGATGGTGGATTTTGAATTCAATTTTTTTTAAAATCTGGAATTAAGAATCTACTGACGACCATGGAACCATTACCGGTCATTAGAAAAACCCATCTGCCCCTCACTTGGTCTGGCCTGCATGTGACCCCAGACCCACAGCAATGCGGCTGACTCTCAGCTGCCCTCTGGGATGGCCAAGGAAGCCACTCAGTTGCAACAGGCGCTACAAAGTCTGGAAGAAATGAAACCAGATGGATCACCTGGCATTGACCTCGGCACCGTAAAAGTTAACGGCAGAAACAGCCCGGCAAAAGTCTTCCTTACTGACGTCTGGGGGCCAGTACCAAAACTGGGAGAGCTGCCTCACAGACTAGTCAACCAACAGCCTGTCATAGTCATACTCATGGAATCATACCTTACAGCCAATGTCCCAGACTCCACCATCACCATCCCTGGATATGTCCTGTCCCACAGGCAGGGCACACCCAGCAGCGATGGCGGCACAGTGGGATACAGTTAGGGGTGAGTTGCCCTGGGAGTTCTCAACGTTGATTCCGAACCCCATGGAGGGACAAGGAAACCTCCTGCTGATTACCACATACCGTCCTCCCTCAGCTGATGAATCTGTATTCCTCCACATCGAACAACACTTGGAGGAAGCTCTGAGAGTGACAAAGGTGGAAAAGGTACTCTGGGTGGTGGGGTTTCAATGCCCATCCCCAACTGCAGCATGACAGCAGTACTGCTGATCGAGGTGGTTGGGCCCTAAAGACTGGGTCTGCAGCAAGTGGTGAGGGAACCAACTAGAGGGAAAAACATACTCGACCTCACCCTTCCCAATCTGTCGGCTGCAGGTGCATCTGTCTATGACAGTATTGGTAAGAGTGAGCACCACACAATTCTTATGGAGATGAACAGCCCTCTTCATGTTGAGAATATCCTGCATTGTGCTGTGTGGCACCTATCACCGCGCTAAATGGGACAGACTTTGAACAGATCAAGCAACTCAAGCCTGGGCACCCATGACACACTGTGGGCCATTAACAGCAGCAAAACTGTACTCCAGCACAATCTGTAACCTCGTGGCCTGGCATAGCCCTCACTGAACCATTACCATCTAGCCAGGGGAATCAACCCTGGTTCAATGGAGAGTGCAGGGGGGCATGCCAGGAGCAGCACCAGGTATACCTGAGAATGAGGGGTCAACGTGGTGAAGCTACCAAACAGGACCACCTGTATCCCAAACAGCATAAGCAGCAAGTGACAGACAGAGCGAATGGATCCCACAACCAACGGATCAGATCTGAGCTCTGCAGTCCTGCCATATCCAGTCGTGAATGGTGGTGGACAATGAAACAACTCACTGGAAGAGGAGGCTACACAAATATCGCCATCCTCAGTCATAGAGGAGCCAAGAGCAAAAGATAAGGCAGGATGGTTTGCAGCAATATTCAGCCAGCTGTGTCGAAATCGTCCGTCTTACCCTCCTCCAGTGGTCCCCAGCATTTCAGATACCAGTCTTCAGTCAAGGTCTGAAGTCACATGACACAGATTTATTTGAAATCACAAGTTTTCAGAGCGCCACTCCTTTGTCAGGACTCTTCAGTATAACCTGGTGTCGTAAGACGTCTGACCTTGTCCACTCCATCCAACAACGGCACCTCGACATCAAGGCTTCAGCCAGTTCGATTCGCTCCACATTTGCCAAGAAACTGTTGGAGCCTCTGGATACTGTAAAGGCCATGAGCCCTGACAGCATTACAGCAATTACACTGAAGACCTGTTCTCCAGAACTTGCTGCTTCCCTCACCAAGCTGTCCCAGTACAATTACAACACTGGTATCTACTCAGCATTGTGGGAAATTGCCCGTGTATGTCCTGTGCATAAAAAGCAGGACAAAACCAACCCAATAATTCCCGCCCCAGCAATCTATTTCCGATCATCAGGAAAGTGATGGAAGGGGTCACCAAGCAGCACCCGCTCAGCATTAACCTGCTCAGTGACGCCCAGTTTGGGTTCCCCCAGCGCCATTCAGCTCCTGACCTCATTACAGCCTTGGGTTCAAACATGGACAAAGGAGCTGAATCCCAGAGGGGAGGGGAGAGGGACAGCTCTTGACATTAAGGCTGCATTTGACCATTGGGGCATCAAGAAACCTGAGCAAAACTGGAATCAATGGATATTGGGGGCAAAGTCTCTACGGGTTGGAGTCATATGAGGAATGTTTGAGGATTCTGGGACTATACTTGATGGAGTTTAGAAGGATGGGGGGGGGGATCTAATTGAAACTTACAGAATACTGAATGGCCTGGACAGAGTGGATGTCTGCAAGATGTTTTCATTGGTAGGCGAGACTAGGACCCAAGGGCACAGCCGTAGAGTAAAGGGAAGACTTTCAGAATGGAGATAAGGAGAAACTCCTTCAGCCAGAGAGCGGTAAATCTATGGAATTCACTGCCCAAAAGGCTGTGGGGGCCAGGTCATTAAGTATATTTAAGATGGAGATAGATAAGTTCTTGAGTATCAAGGGGATCAAGGATTACAGGGACAAAGCGAGAGAATAGGGTTGAGAAACTTATCAGCCATGATTGAAAGGTGGAGCAGATTGAATGGGCTGAATGGCCTAATTTCTGCCCCTATGTCCTATGGTTTTGTACCTGGCACATAGAATGATGGCCATGATTGATGGAGGTCTGTCATCTCAGCTCCAGGCCATCTCTGAGGGAGTTCCTCAGGGTAGTGTCCTAGGCGCCCACCATTTTCAGCTGCTTCATCAATGGCCTTCCCTCCATCACTGAATTGCCCACCATCAACATCCTGGGGGTTGCCACTGACCAGAAACTCAACTGGGCTCACCACATAAACAAAGCGGCTACAAGAAGAGGTCAGGAGCTAGGGATACTGCGGTAAGCAACTCCCCTCCTGACTCCCCAAAGCATGCCCACCATCTACAAGGTAGAAGTCAGGAGTGCGATGGAATACTCCCCACCTGCCTGGATGGGTGCAGCTCCAACAGCACTCAAGAAGCTTGACACCATCCAGGACAAAGCCACCCACTTGATTGTCATCACAACCAGAAACATCCACTCCCTCCACCACTGACGCTCAGTAGCGGCAGTGTGTACTATCTACCATATGGACTGCCGAAATTCATGGTGGTGCCGGCGAGTGTGATCTGAGTGTTTCCTATTCCTTTTGTTTCCGTTTCTTTCATTTTGGCTCTTGGTGTTTAATTCTAACTATTATATTCCCAGATGGTGCTGGAGAGAGGTGATACTGCGCACTTTTCACTGTACTCAGACACAGCCAACAGTAAGATGTAATCTACCCATATTGACCTCCTTCTTGAAAACATTCAACATTTTGGCATCGACCGTTTTCTCTCCGGTGGCAGCTCACCACTCACTAGCTGCAGAATGCTCTCATCTCAGTCCTACATGGTCTATCCTGTATGTTTCACACAGTGACCCCTGGTTCTGGACGAGGAGAAAGTGAGGACTGCAGATGTTGGAGATCAGAGTCGTTTGCATGATGCTGGAAAATCACAGCCGGTCAGGCAGCATCCGAGGAGCAGGAGAATCAACACTTTGGGCATAAGCCCTTCATCAGGAATGAGTCTGATGAAGGCCTTATGCCCGAAACCTCGATTCTCCTGCTCCTCGGATGCTGCCTGACCTGCTGTGCTTTTCCAGCGACACACTCACGACCCTGGTTCTTGACTGCCTGGTCACTGGGAATATCTTCCCTGAGTTTCCCCTGTCCAGTCCTCATTCTTGTCAACTGCAGTGCATTTAGTTCTAAGCAATAGATTAATCCAGACCTTAAGGTGCCCAAGAGTACAGCTCCCCAGACAACGCTGGCTAAAACCCTGGGAATACAATCAAGCGAGCAGTGTCTCATTGTTGCCTGGGGGTGCAGCGTAGCTGCTCCCGGGAGCGCTGTGCGGAGGCTGGAAGTACTGGAGCAGCAAATCACATGATGAATCTCGTGGCAATCATGAAATTTCACATGATCTGCCATGGGACATCAGACCACACCACATCACTTACCCTCATTAGAACAGCTTCTTTCACAGTCATCCATTCATTTGCCTTTCACTTGGATTTTAACTGACAATTTTCCTTTGTGTGTGCTGGGCTATTGGGTGATGTTAAAAGCTGAGATTATCCAAACAGTAGCTTTTATATCTTGGGCCTCCGTGAAGCCAATTATTCGCCTGTTGTGTGAGGTTAAAGCAGCATCTCCTTCACTCCCAGCAATTAGCCGTGAACGCTGCTGAGACAAGCGATGAGCCAGTGTGTTTTTTTTTGGTTGGTTTTTTTAATGTTGATCGAAGTACCTGGCTTATCCTCAAACGAAAACTAGCCAAAGGACTGCGAATGCTGGAAATGAGGAACAAAACCAGAAACTGCTGGAGAAACTCAGTATCTGTGGAGAGTGGAAGCAGCGTTTACGTTTTGGGTCCCTACCTTCAGAACATATCCTCAAACGTTGCCCACTTGAAACTGACTGCCTTTGTCTGTCTGTATACACTCAAGTGAAGCAACCCAAAGTTGAGGGGGGGAGTCAAGGCTTCGAGTGGGTTTGCAATTGGAAATGTTGGGGCCAACACAGCAATGGCAGCTGTACCCCTGCCCCCTGCTCTAACAGACCCCTGTACTCTTTCAGCCTTATCCCCCCAACATCAACACCAAGAGAACATTCAGCAGCCTGTTTCAATACTGAGTAGCTGATCGATATCATAGCTCCATACATGTCCCTTAATAATCTTTCAGCCGATCGTAATTTTCAATCTCCCGTACCTTTAACTTACTTTTGGGTGAGGAGAATTCTCATATCCCTGTGGACGTGATCTGATTAGATTCCCTACAGTGTCCACAACAAGTCCAACAAGTCCACACCGACCCTTCAAAGAGCAACCTACCCAGACCCATTCCCCTACATTTACCCCCTTCACCTAACACTACGGGCAATTTAGCACGGCCAATTCACCTGACCCGCACATCTTTGGACTGTGGGAGGAAACCGGAGCACCCGGAGGAAACCCACGCAGACACGGGGAGAAGGTGCAAACTCCACACAGACAGTTGCTTGAGGTGGGAATTGAACCCGGGTCCCTGGCGCTGTGAGGCAGCAGTGCTAACCACAGAGCCACCGTGCCGCCCTGTGTTTGGATTTCCAGAAGTCCTTTCGCATGGTGGTGCACAGGAGGCTACAAAATAGGAGTCCATGCTGTTAAGTGCATGGATAGAGGATTGGTTGACTGGCAGAAAACAGAGAGTTGGGATAAAGTTTTTTTTTTCAAGATGGCAGCTGTTGACTAATGGAGTTCCACAGGGGAGAGCATTCAGACCACAATCATTCACATTGTACTTTAACAATCTGACTGAGGGGACCGTTGCTAAGTTTTCAGATGAATCAAAGGTGGTTGGAAGGGCAGGTAGTGTTGAGGAAGTGCAGAAGCTGTAGAAGAATTTGGACCAGCTATGAGAGCCAAGGCTGTGAGAGAGAACTCACAGATCAGTGAATGATAAAATTAGATAGACCTATGGCAAAGATGTTCATTTTTTTATACAGTTATAGAGTCATACAGCGCAGAAGCAGACCCTTCGGTCCAACCAGTTAATGCTGAACATAGCCCCAAGCTAAGAAGTGGCAGATGGAACACAACGTGGGAAAATGTGAGGTTATGCACTTTCACAGAAGAATAGAGGTGTAGACTATTTCCTAATCTGAACCACAAAGGGACTTCGGTGTCCCAGTTCATGGCTCTGTTGTGGTTGGCACACAGGTTAAGTTGGCAGTTAGGAAGGCAAATGCAATGTTAGTATTCATTTCAAGGAGGGTAGAATACAAATGCAGAGATGTACTGCTGTGGCTGTATAATGCTGGGGGCAGACTGCATTTGGAATATGGTTTGGGCTCCATATCTAAGGAAGGCATTGGAGGGGTCTAGAGCATGTTTACAAGAAGGATTTCAGAGATGAAAGTCTGGAGGAGTGATTGAGGACTCTGAGTCTGTACACGATGGAGTTGAGAAGGTTGAGGAGGGGACATCACTGAAACTTACACAGATGGAGTGGTGAAGATTCTCCCACGAACAGGATAGACTCAGATCCGAGGGCACAGCCTCAGAGTGAATGGATGACCCTTTCGAACAGAGACGAACTTCTTCAGCCAGAAGGTGATTAATCTGTGGAACTCATTGCTGCAGAGAGACCTAGTCATTGGGTATATTTAAGATAGGTAGGTTCTTCATTAGTAAGAGGATCAAGCAATGTGGGGAGAAGGCAGGAGAATGGGGGTTAAAAACATATCACCCAGGAATGAATGGTGGAGCAGACTCAGTGGTCTAATTCAGCTCCTACATCTGATAGCCCTAATGGTTTAATGCTACGCCCTGTTGTTCTGGACTCACCCACCAGAGGAAACAGTTTCTCGCGATGTTGCCTTATCTTTTAAGCATCATCATCTTCTCCAAACAGCATCGTCAATTCGTTGAGGCTGAGGCCATAGCTTTACTCTGAGGTAGGGGGAGAAGGGCTACACCCCATGACTGGAACAGGGATCGGACCCTGCTCAGTTGGTCTTGTTCAGAGCTACACTTTCGCCATCTGAGTGAGCCAGCTCACCCAAAATCATATGTCGATTAGATCTCTCATCCATCTTCTTGACATGACAATGTACAAATCTAAGCATAACTTGACTGTTTTTCAGTCCCAGTGCTGAAATATTACTGTACTCTTTCCATGTCATTGCTGATCAATATAATCTATTGACATTAATTCTTCAAGATATCAATAAAGCCAGGTCTGTGAGAGAGAACTCACAGATCAGTGAATGGCAAAATTAAATAGACCTATGGCTAAGGTGTTCAATTTTTATATAGTTATAGAGACATATAACATGGAAATAGACGCTGAACATAATTCCAAGCTAAACTAGTCCAACCTGCCTGCTCCTGGCTCATATCCACATCATCAACACAGCAACTTGGGATTCATTGCACCTTCAGATAGGAATATACCCGAGGCACATCACAGGGGTGGTGCCAAACAAAATTTGACACGAGACCGTACATATGGGTCAAAAACTGGGTCAAAGTGGTTGGTTAGAAGGACTTTCAAATGAGAAGAGAGAGACAGAATGGTTTAAGGAGTTAATTCAGGAGTTTATGGTCTTTGCATTTCAGGCATGTCTGTCAACAATGGAGATGTAAAATCAGTGGTACAGGAGAGTCAGGAATTGGAGGTGTGCTGATACCTTCAAGGATTGGAGGATGTTATAGAGATAGGGAGGTATGAGGCCGTGGAAGAAATTAAAATGAGAATAGGATATTAAAGCTGAGACATTGGGTAATCAGGATCATCAAGCAGGACTTTGGGCCAGTTAGCTCAGGCACGATGTGAATGTGTTTAGTTACAAAAGGAATATCTGTCACACGCATTCCTTTTAAAATCCCTTCTCTTCCCGTTTGCTTCATATTTCTTTTCCCTTCACTTCTCCCCTCTTTTGTGACCGAGTTCTCTTTCTATCTAGACTGTCCGCCTCTGCAATACCTGCGTATTTTCTTGTGCGACGATAGAAGCAGGGCTATCCCAGTATCCAATGCGGTCGTGAAAGCCCTCTATCGAAACTTGAGTTTCAATGGAGCAGTTGTAATTTCATGGGTGGGGGAAGCAAGAGGGAGGGCCAGAATAGTTATCACGGTCCACGCAGTCCTGAGATGTGACCTCAAGCACATCAAATGTGTGAGGACCGAAGGGCAGTTCAACCACGTATTAGGGAAGAAATCCAGAGAAACATTCTTCCTATGATCAACACGACCCAAAACAAAAGATGGAAGCAGACAGCATTTGGTCAAATGCTGGTTGGGAACATACTGATCCAAAATGGTTGACAAGTTGACCCAAGAGCAGCCACTGTGCTCCAGAAAATGGTATGTGCTGAGGAAATTCCGCAGTGTGATTAGCTGGTATGTAAATGGTTTATGTTGCTTGGATATTGTCCCATTTTCAGGTACTCTGGTATCAATCAATTCAAATAATACATTACAGCTTCCTGATTGATCCTGCTAACCTCGCAGTGGTCAAGGTAATCCGCTGTAAGGCTGGGGACAGACCTAACGTGTATCTCATTGTACAACCAATGCATTCACGGGTCAGCGGGGACCCAGACCTCCGTGCTGACTCAGCTTGTTCTGCGCTCTGCCCGCACTCCGTGACTCAGCATTATTTTCGTTCCGCAGGATGTACGACTACCACAGGGTCCCCCAGCCAAGCCGGGCAGTACCAGCTGTCAAGCGCCAGCGCGTCATGGTCTCCGTTCCCCGGAGAAGCAAGGGCAGCTTCCCCGTCAAGAGTGGACCAAGGTCAAGTTCCGCCCCGACCCCATCAGCTGGGACAAAATGTAAGGGGAATCTGTTTGAATTCTTCCCGTTGAATGGCTGTGAAGAGAATTTGCCTTTTCTAGGGCAGGGACCAAACTGTGAGGCCAGGATTCATAATCGGAGAATATCCAATAAAAATTAAAATATACTGTGACAGGCAGCTGGGAGAGTGAGGGGGTGGGAGAACGTAAATAGAGGGCAGCGACATCAGCAACTAGGGAATTACTAGGAGGGAGAGGACAGGGATGCAGGAGAGTAAGAGGGAGAAGTAAATTCAACACTAATTGCTCGCTCCTGTTCTCAAACCTGGCAAACCCGGGCCTGCAACGACTTCCACTTGTGGGTGTGGAAGGGCTGATTAGTTGCTGATGACTGGATGATTGACCAACTCCTGATGGTTAGCTCACTAGCTCTTGGTGGAGCTCCCGGTGCTAAGTTGATGGGCACCCGGTAACTGACCAGTTCCCACTGGTACTCCTCACAGCGAGTTAACTGGCTCCTACAACTGGTTAACTAGTGTCTGCAATTGGTGCACTCACTCCTGGTGACCAGTTCACTAGCTCCTGGTAACTGATTGACTAGTTCTGGTGACTAGATGACTCATTCCTGGCGACCTGTTAACTAGCCCTGGTGACTGGTTCACTAGCTCCTGGCAGCTGGTTGACCCATTTCAGTGACTAGATGCCTCACTCCTGATGACCGGTTCACTAGCACTTGGTAACTGATTGACTAGTTCTGGTGACTAGATAATCCACTGCTGGTGACGAGTTAACTAGCCCTGGTAACTGGTTCACTAGCTCCTCACAGCTGGTTGACTAGTTCTGGTGACTAGATGACTCACTCCTGTTGACTGGCGAATTAGCCCCTTGACCAGTTAACTAACTCCTGGTAGCTAGTTGACTAGCCCCAGCGACTGGTAGTTTGTGAACCAACTGTCCACAGTTAATTTCCCTGGAATCTCCAGGAATTAAAGATTAATCTCTTTGACATTATGCAAGCAACGATGGAGAAAAATCAGAGGGGTAATTAATTTTAACTGAATGTATTTGTTTATTATTTCAAGAAGATTATATCAGGTCGAATAAGAAACTAAGTTGAATGGGTAGCATTGTTAATCAAGGATAATATTGACACACCAGTTAGTGAAGAGTGTGACTCAGGTGATTAGGACAGAGAATGGGTTTGAGGAAATGTAGGGGAAAGAAATCACTAGAAGGGGCAGCACAGCATCAAGGGCCGAAGGGCCTGTACTGCGCTGTAATATTCTATGTTCTATCTACAGCCTACCCTTAAAAGTACCCACATTGTGGGGTAAAGTAACCATGAGGAAATATAGATGCTTGTGATAAAGGGACTGCAATTATCGTGGGTCATTTAATCTCCACATGAACTGAAGATCAATCACATTGACTGAATGAGGAATTTGTATAATATTTCCAAGAGAGTATCTTATTCACACATGAGAATATCTTATCTGGTTCATTCCACACATGAACCATTCTCTGTGTAAACAATTTCCCCCTCATATCTTTTTTAAACCTCTTCCCTCTCACCTTAAAAATGTGCTCCCTAGTCTTGAAACCCAAGCCCCCTTCTCAGGAAAGGAAGATAGCCATGATGTGGTGGTGCCAGCGTTGGACTGGGTCAGAAGTCATGTGATTTCAAATAACCTGGTGTCGTGTGACTTCCGACCTCAGGAAAAGAAAGCTACCATTAACACTATCTATCCCCCTCATTATTTTACAAACTTCTGTCAGGTCACCTCTCATCCTCCTACACTCCAGTGAAAAAAGTCCCAGTCTATCCAACTTCTCCTTATAACTCAAACCTCCCAAACCTGGTAAATCTCTTCTGATTCCTCTCCAGTTTAATAACATCCTTTCTGTAACTGGGCAACAAGAACTGGACGCAGTACTCCAGAAGAGGCCTCACTAATCTCCTGTATAACCTCCCCACAACATCACATGAAATGATGTGGCTATTAGGCTGGGGGAGGCATCAATAGCAAAACAGTGACCGACATACAAGGCCATGATTTGGAATACTTAGTAATGGTACATTCCTACAATAAAGAAGATTGTTAGTGGGTGACCTATCATCTTTGGTTAACTGACAAAATTAAGGAAAGCCTTACATTTAACAAAAAAAACATAGCTATGGAAACATGAATAGAATGTCAGATGATTGAGCAGAGTACAAAGAATAATCAAGGATGACCAAAATGAAATTATGAGAGAAAGCTAGCGAGAAAACTAAAAATGGACAGCAAGAGTTCCTGCAGTTATTTAAAAAAAAAGGGAAAGTCGAGTGAGTATTGGTCTGCGAGAACTGAGAATGGGGGAGTTTATAATAGATAATAAGGTAATGGTGACTGAAATCAACAAATATTTTGTTCCTGAGGATACAGAAAAATTACAATAATGGCTGTAAATTAGATGGTGGAAGGAAGGGAGAAAATCTAACAAAGCTACAATAATCAGGGAAGTGTTACTAAACAAACTGATGGAGTTGTAGGCTGGCAAGCTGACAGGTTCCGATGGACCTCAGCCCTGAGTCTTAATAGAACTTGATAATGAGATAGTGAATGCATTGGTGTTAATTTACCAAGCTGCTGGATTCAAGGAAGGTCCCAACAGAATGGGAAGTGGTAAATATAACTCATGTGTTGAAGAAGGGAGGGAAGCAGAGAATAGGAAACTCTTAAGCCAGTTAGCTTGACATCGGCACAACATTGGAATTGGGTCATCAAAGAGTTATAGCTGGGCAGTTCGAAAACCTCAAGGTAATCATGCTTTTGTGAAAGGGAAATCATGTTTAAACAGTTCATTGGAGTTATTTAAAGAATAACATGCACAGCATATAAAGGGGAGCCAGTCGGCGTGCTGTACTTGAATATCCAGGCTGTATCTGACACAGTGCCACAAAACATTATGAGATTGTTTCATAACTCATTACGCATTTGCATATTAGCATGGATAGAACATCAGTCAGCTGGCAGGAAATAAGAGCATAAATGGGTCTTTTTCTGATTGGCACAATGTGAGAAATTGAGTCCCAGAGGCCTTGTAATTTTTATCAATGAATTCGATAAGGGCAACGATGCCACAGGAGTTAACTTTTGCAGATGATGCAAAGGTAAGAAAATATGTTGTGAGGAGGACATGAGATTGCCAATTGTTATAGATAGGTTGAGTGATTGGGTAATAATCTGGCACATGGAGTATGATATGAGAAACGTGAAGTTGTTCACTTCAGTTGGAAGAGTACAGAGTACAGGCAGTGGAGTAGGACTCCTCAACCAGAGGTTGGCTGCTCCGCACATTTCTTATTTATTTGTCTTTCCATGTTTCTTTTTCTTCATACCTCCTTCTTTGAGCTTTGATTGAAGCCAGCAGGGACTGCAGGCCTCAGTGTGAACTCTAGGCCTCAGTGTGAACTCCAGGCCTCAGTGTGAACTCCAGGCCTCAGTGTGAACTCCAGGCCGCAGTGTGAACTCCAGGCCTCAGTGTGAACTCCAGGCCTCAGTGTGAACTCCAGGTCGCAGTGTGAACCCCCAGACTCAGTGTGAACTCCAGGGCTTAGTGTGAACTCCAGGGCTCGGTGTGAACTCCGGCCTCAGTGTGAACTCTTGTTCTCAGTGTGAACCCCCGGTCTCTGTGTGAACCCCCGGTGTCAGTGTGAACCCCACTTCTCAGTGTGAACCCCCGGTCTCAGTGTGAACTCCCGGCCTCAGTGTGAACTCCCGGTCTCAGTGTGAATTCCAGGCCTCAATGTAAACCCACGGCCTCAGTGTGAACCCAAGTTCTTAGTGTGAACTCAATGCCTCAGTGTCAAACCCGGTCTCAGTGTGAATGCTCAGCCTCAGTGTGACCTCCCGGCGTCAGTGAGAATTCCCGGCTTCAGTGTGATCCTCCGGTCTGAGTGTGTAACCCCAGTCTTCATGTGAACCCCATTCTCAGTGTGCACCCCCAACCTCAGTGAGACCTCGCGGCATCAGTGTGACTCCCCGGTTTCAGTGTGAACTTTCGTTCTCAGTGTGAACTCAATGCCTCAGTGTCAAACCCAGTCTCAGTGCGAACGCCAGGCCTCAGTGTGAACCCCACGTCACAGTGTGAACTCCCGGTCTTAGTGAGAACTCCCAGCGTCAGTGTGAACCCCGGCCTCGGTGTGAACTCCCGGCCTCAGTGCGAATTCCCTGTCTCAGTGTGAACTCTAGGTCTCAGTGTGAACCCCTGGCCTCAGTGAGACCCCCTGGTCTCATTGTGAACCCTGTTCTCAGTATGAACTCAATGTTCAGTGTCAAACCCAGTCTCAGTGCGAATGCCAGGCCTCAGTGTGAAGCCCCGTCCTCAGTGGGAACCCCCGAGCTCAGCGTGAACTCCCAGCCCCAGTGTGAACTCCTGGTCTCAGTGTGAACTCCATGCCTCAGTGTGAACTCCTGGTCTCAGTGTGAACCCCCTGTCTCAGTATGAGCACCTAGCCTCAATGTGAACTCCCGGTCTCAGTGGGAACCCCCATCCTCAGTGTGAACCCCTGTTCTTAGTGTGAACTCAATGCCTTAGTGTCAAACCCGACTCAGTGTGACCTCCCGGCATCAGTGTGAACTCCCGGTCTGAGTGTGAACCCCCGGTCTTCGTGTGAACCCCCAGCCTCAGTGAGACCTCCCAGCCTCAGTGTTACCCCCCGGTCTCAGTGTAAACTTTCGTTCTCAGTGTGAACTCAATGCCTTAGTGTCCAACTCAGTCTCAGTGCGAACGCCAGGCCTCAGTGTGACCTCCCGGTCTCAGTGTGAACCCCACATCTCAGTGTGAACTCCCGGCCTCAGTGAGACCCCCTGGTCTCATTGTGAACCCCCGTTCTCAGTGTGAACTCAATGCCTCAGTGTCAAACCCAGTCTCAGTGCGAACGCCAGGCTCAGTGTGACCTCCGGTCCTCAGTGTGAACCCCACGTCACAGTGTGAACCACCAGCCTCAGTGTGAGCTCCAGGCCTCAGTGTGAACTCCTGGCCTCAGCGTGAACTCCCAGCCTCAGTGTGAACCCCCGGTCTTAGTGAGAATCCCCATTCTCAGTGTGAACCCCCGGGTCTCTGTGTGAACTCAATGCTTCAGTGTCAAACCAGACCTCAGTGTGAACCCCCTGTCTCAGTGTGAACTGCTGGTCTCACTGTAAACCCCCGGTCTAAGTATGTAGTCCAGGTCTCAGTGGGAACCCCCAGCCTCAATGTGAACCCCCGGCCTCAGTGTGAACCCCCGGTCTCAGTGTGAATACCCAGCCTCAGTGTGAGCCCCCGTTCTCAGTGTGAACTCAATGCCTCAGTGTCAAACCCGGTCTCAGTGTGACCTCCCATCCTAAGTGTGAACTCCCGGTCTCAGTGTGAACTCCCAGTTCCAGTGTGAACCCCGTCCTCAGTGGGAACCCCCCGGGCTCAGTGTGAACTCCAGACCTCAGCGTGAACCCCGGCCTCACTGTGACCTCCCGGCGTCAGTGTGAACACCTGGCCTCAGTATGAACCCTTGGCCTCGGTGCGAATACCTGGTCTCAGTGTGACCTCCCAGTTTCAGTGTGAACCCCGTCCTCAGTGGGAACCCCCGGGCTCAGTGTGAACTCCTGGCCTCAATGCGAATCCCCCGTTTCAGTGCGAATTCCCGGCCTCAGTGTGGACCCCCGTTCTCAGTATGAACTCAATGCCTCAGTGTTTTACCCCGGTCTCAGTGTGACCCCTGGTCTCAATGTGAACTCCCGTTCTCTGCGTGAACCCAGTGCCTCAGTGTCAAACCCAGTCTCGGTGCAAACGCCAGGCCTCAGTGTGAACCCCCGGCCTCAGTGTAGACCCAGGTGTCAGTGTGAACACCCTGTCACAGTGTGAACCCACGTTCCCAGTGTGTACTCAACGCCTCAGTGTGAACTCAACGCCTCAGTGTGAAATCCCGGCCTCAGTGTGAACCCCCGGCCTCAGTGTGAGCTCCAGGCCTCAGTGTGAACTCCCGGTCTGAGTGTGAACCCCCATTCTCAGCGTGAACTCCCGGTCTCAGTGTGAACCCCCGGTCTCAGTGTGAACCCCCGGCCTCAGTGTGAACCCCCGGCCTCAGTGTGAACACCCGCTCTCAGTGTAAACTCCCGGGCTCGGTGTGAAGCCCGGCCTCAGTGTGAACCCCTGGGCTCAGTGTGAACACCTGGCCTCAGTATGAACGCCCAGTCTCAGTGTGCACCCCCGTTCTCAGTGTGAACTCAATGCCTCAGTGTCAAACCCGGTCTCAGTGTGACCTCCCATCCTAAGTGTGAACTCCCGGTCTCAGTGTGAACTCCCGGTCTCAATGTGAACCCCCAGTCTCAGTGTGACCTCCCGGTCTCAGTGTAAACTTTCGTTGTCAGTGTGAACTCAATGCCTCAGTGTCAAACCCAGTCTCAGTGCGAATACCAAGCCTCAGTGTGAACCTCACGTCACAGTGTGAACCCCCGGCCTCAGTATGAACCCTCACCCTCGCTGTGAAAACTCGGTCTCAGTGTGACCCCCCGGTCTCAGTGTGAACTTTCGTTCTCAGTGTGGACTCAATGCCTTAGTGTACAACTCAGTCTCAGTGCGAACGCCAGGCCTCAGTGTGAACCCCACGTCTCAGTGTGAATCCCTGGTCTCAGTGTGAATCCCCGGTCTCAGTGAGAACTCCAGGTCTCAGTGTGAATCCCCGGTCTCAGTGAGAACTCCAGGTCTCAGTGTGAACCCCCGGTCTCAGTGAGAACTCCAGGTCTCAGTGTGAACACCAGCCTCGGTGTAAACCCCGGGCTCAGTGTGAACTCCAGGCCTTAGTGTGACCTCCCGGCGTCAGTGTGAACCCCACATCTCAGTGCGAACTCCTGGTCTCAGTGTGAACTCCAAGCCTCAATATGAACTCAATGCCTCACCGTGAACTCCCGGCCTCAGTGCGAATTCCCGGTCTCAATGTGAACCCTAGGTCTCAGTGTGAATCCCCAACCTCAATGAGACCCCCTGGTCTCATTGTGAACCCCGTTCTCAGTGTGAACTCAATGCCTCAGTGTCAAACCCAGTCTCAGTGCGAACGCCAGGCTCAGTGTGACCTCCCGTCCTCAGTGTGAACCCCACGTCACAGTGTGAACCGCTGGTCTCAGTGTGAGACGCCAGACTCAGTGTGAACCACCAGCCTCAGTGTGAACTCCAGGCCTCAGTGTGAACTCCTGGCCTCAGCGTGAACTCCCAGCCTCAGTGTGAACTCCCAGTCTCAGTGTGGAACCCCGGTCTTAGTGTGAATCCCCATTCTCAGTGTGAGCCCCTGTTCTCTGTGTGAACTCAATGCTTCAGTGTCAAACCAGACCTCAGTGTGAACCCACGGTCTCAGTGTGAACTGCTGGTCTCACTGTAAACCCCCGGTCTAAGTATGAAGTCCAGGTCTCAGTGGGAACCCCCAGCCTCAATGTGAACCCCCGGTCTCAGTGTGAACCCCCGGTCTCAGTGTGAACCCCCGGCCGCAGTTGGAACCCGCATCCTCAGTGTGAACTTCCGTTCTTAGTGTAAACTCAATGCCTCAGTGTCAAACCCAGTCTCAGTGTGAATGCCCGGCCTCAGTATGACCTCCAGGTCTCAGTGTGAACTCCCGGTCTCCTTGAGAACTCCAGGTGTCAGTGTGACCTCCCGGCATCAGTGTGAACTCCTGGCCTCAATGTGAATCCGCGGTCTCAGTGTGAACTCCCGGCCTCAATGTGAACCCACAGCCTCAGTGTGAACCCCAGGTCTCAGTGTGACCTCCCAGTTTCAGTGTGAACCCCAGGTCTCAGTGTGACCTCCCAGTTTCAGTGTGAACCCCCGGTCTCAGTGTGAACTCCCGGCCTCAGTGTGAACCCCCAGCCTCAGTATGAACCCCTAGCCTCGGTGTGAATACCTGGTCTCAGTGTGAACTCCCGGTCTCAGTATGAACACCGGGTCTCAGTGTGACCTCCCAGTTCCAGTGTGAACCCCGTCCTCAGTGGGAACCCGCCGGGCTCAGTGTGAACTCCAGACCTCAGCGTGAACCCCGGCCTCACTGTGACCTCCCGGCGTCAGTGTGAACTCCTGGCCTCAATGCGAATTCCCGGTCTCAGTGTGAACCCCACGTCTCAGTGTGAAACCCCGTTCTGAGTGTGAACTCAATGCCTCAGAGTTTTACCCCGGTCTCAGTGTGAACTCCCGGTCTCAGTGTGAACCCACGGCCTCAGTGTGAACCCCCGGCCTCAGTGTGAACCTCCGGTCTCAGTGTGAACTCCCGGTCTCAGTGTGAACTCCAGGCCTCAGTGTGAACTCCAGACCTCAGTGTGACCCCCCCGGTCTCAGTGTGAACTTTCGTTCTCAGTGTGAACTCAATGCCTCAGTGTCAAACCCAGTCTCAGTGTGAACTCCCAGTCTCAGTGTGAACTCCTGGTCTCAGTGAGAACTCCAGGTGTCAGTGTGTACCCTGGCCTCGTTGTAAACCCCTGCCTCAGTATGAACCCCCAATCTCAGTGTGAATGCCCGGTCTCAGTGTGAACCCCCGGTCACCATGTGAACACCTGGCCTCAGTGTGAACACCCAGCCTCAGTGTGAACCCCCATCCTCAGTGTGAACCCATGTTCTTAGTGTGAACTCAATGCCTCCGTGTCAATCCCAGTCTCGGTGTGAACTCCAGGCCTCAGTGTGAACACCCTGTCACAGTGTGAACCCACGTTCCCAGTGTGAACTCAATGTCTCAGTGTCAAACCCGGTCTCAGTGTGACCTCCCATCCTCAGTGTGAACTCTCGGTCTCAATGTGAACCCCCGGTCTCAGTGTGAACTCCAGGCCTCAGTGTGAACTCTCGGTGTCAGTGTGAGTTTCGGCCTCAGTGTGAACCCCGTTCTCAGTGTGAACTCAATGCCTCAGTGTCAAACCCGGCCTCAGTGTGAACTCCCGGTCTCAGTGTGAACCCCCGGTCTCAGTGTGAACCTCGGCCTCAGTATGTACTCCAGGTATCAGTGTGAACTCCAGGCCTCAATGTGAACAACCTGCCTTGGTGTGAACACCCGCCCTCAGTGTGAACATCCGGTCTCAGTGTGAACTCCCGGCCTCAGTGTGAACCCCAGCCTCAGTGTGAACCCCCGTTCTCAGTGTGAACTCAATGCCTCAGTGTCAAACCCAGTCTCAGTGTGAACACCAGTCTCAGTGTGACCTCCCGTCCTCGGTTTGAACCCCACGTCACAGTGTGAACCCCCGGTCTCAGTGTGAACTCCAGGTCTCAGTATGAAACCCCCGGTCTCAGTGTGAACTCCCAGTCTCAGTGTGAACTCCCGGTCTCAGTGTGAACTCATTGCCTCAGTGTCAAACCCAGTCTCAATGTGAACTCCAAGCCTCAGTGTGAACCCCACGTCACAGTGTGAACTCCAGGCCTCAGTGTGAGACCCCGGACTCAGTGTGAACCACCGGCCTCAGTGTGAACTCCCGGTCTCAGTGTGAACTCCCTGTCTCAGTGTGAACTCTCGGTGTCAGTGTGAATTCCGGCCTCAGTGTGAACTCCCGGTCTCAGTGTGAACTCCCGGCCTCAGTGTGAACGGCCGGCCTCAGTGTGAACTGCCGGCCTCAGTGAGATCCCCAGGTGTCAGTATGAACCCCCGGTCTCAGTGTGAACTCCCGGTCTCAGTGTGAACCCCCGGTCTCAGTGTGAACTCCCGGTCTCAGTGTGAACTCCCGGTCTCAGTGAGAATTCTCGGCCTCAGTGTGAACTCCCGGTCTCAGTGTGAACCCCCGGTCTCAGTGTGAACTCCCGGTCTCAGTGTGAACCCAATGTCTCAGTGTGAACCCCCGGTCTCAGTGTGAACTCCCGGTCTCAGTGTGAACCCCCGGTCTCAGTGTGAACTCCCGGTCTCAGTGTGAACTCCCGGGCTCAGTGTGAACCCCCGGTCTCAGTGTGAACACCCATTCTCAGTGTGAACCCAATGCCTCAGTGTCAAACCCAGTCTCAGTGTGAACTCCCGCCCTCGGTGTGAATACCCGGTCTCAGTATGAACTCCAGGTGTCAGTGTGACCTCCCGGCATCAGTGTAAACTCCTGGCCTCAATGTGAACCCACAGCCTCAGTGTGAACCCCAGGTCTCAGTGTGAACCCCCGGTCTCAGTGTGAACTCCCAGTTTCAGTGTGAACCCCGTCCTCAGTGTGAACCCCCGGTCTCAGTGTGAACCCCCAGTCTCAGTGTGAACTCCCGGCCTCAGTGTGAACCCCCAGCCTCAGTATGAACCCTTGGCCTCGGTGTGAACACCGGGTCTCAGTGTGACCTCCCAGTTCCAGTGTTAACCCCGTCCTCAGTGGGAACCCCCCGGGCTCAGTGTGAACTCCAGACCTAAGCATGAACCCCGGCCTCACTGTGACCTCCCGGCGTCAGTGTGAACTCCTGGCCTCAATGCGAATTCCCAGTCTCAGTGTGAACCCCATGTCTCAGTGTGAACCCCCGGTCTCAGTGTGAACCCCCGGTCTCAGTGTGAACTCCAGGCCTCAGTGTGAATCCCCGGGCTCAGTGTGACCTCCCGGGGTCAGTGTGAACTCCCGGCCTCAGTGTGAACCCCCGGTCTCAGTGTGAACTCCCGGCCTCAGTGTGAACCCCCGGTCTCAGTGTGACCCCCCGGTCTTCGGGTGAACCCCCATTCTCAGTGTGAACTCCCGATCTCAGTGTAAACTCCTGGGCTCGGTGTGAACTCCTGGCCTCAGTATGAACCCCCAGTCTCAGTGTGAACTCCTGGCTTCAGTGTGAACCCCCAGTCTCAATGCGATCTCCAGGCCTCAGTGTGAACACCCTGTCACAGTGTGAATACCACGTTCCCAGTGTGAACTCAATGCCTCAGTGTCAAACCCGGTCTCAGTGTGACCTCCCATCCTCAATGTGAACCCCCGGGCTCAGTGTGAATCCCTGGGCTCAGTGTGAACTCCCGGCCTCAGTGTGAACTCCTGGTCTGAGTGTGAAACCCCGCCTCAGTGAGACCCCCCCGGTCTCAGTGTGAACTTTCGTTTTCAGTGTGAATCCCCGGCCTCAGTGTGAACTCCTGGTCTGAGTGTGAAACACCGGTCTCAGTGTGAACTCCCGGCCTCAGTGTGAACCCCTGGTCTCAGTGTTGAACCACCGGGCTCAGTGTGAACTCCAGGCCTTGGTGTGACCTCCCGGCGTCAGTGTGAACCCCACATCTCAGTGTGAACTCCCGGTCTCAGTGAGAATTCTCGGCCTCAGTGTGAACCCCCGTTCTCAGTGTGAACCCCCAGTCTCAGTGTGAACTCCCGGTCTCAGTGCGAACGCCAGGCCTCAGTGTGAACTCCCGGTCTCAGTGTGAACCCCCGGTCTCAGTGTGAACACCCGTTCTCAGTGTGAACCCAATGCCTCAGTGTCAAACTCAGTCTCAGTGTGACCTCCGGTCCTCAGTGTGAACTCCCGGCCTCAGTGTGAACCCCCGGCCTCAGTATGAACCCTCGCCCTCGGAGTGAATACCCAGTCTCAGTATGAACTCCCGGTCTCAGTGTGAACTCCCGGTCTCAGTGTGAACCCCCAGCCTCGGTGTGAACTCCCTGCCTCAGGGTGAATTCAATGCCTCAGTGTCAAACCCAGTCTCAATGCGAACTCCAGGCCTCAGTGTGAACACCTGGTCTCAGTGTGAACCCCCGTTCTCTGTGTGAACTCAATGCCTCAGTGTCAAACCCAGTGTCAGTGCGAACGCCAGGCCTCAGTGTGACCTCCTGTCCTCAGTGTGAACCCCACATCACAGTGTGAACCCCCGACACAGTGTAGAACCCCGGACTCAGTGTGAATTCCAGGCCTCAGTGTGAACAACCTGCCTTGGTGTGAACACCCAGTCTCAGTGTGAACTCCCTGATCTCACAGTGAACCCCCGTTCTCTGTGTGAACTCAATGCCTCAGTGTCAAACCTGGCCTCAGTGTGAACCCCCAGTCTCAGTGTGAACCCCCAGTCTCAGTGTGAACTCCAGGCCTCAGAGTGAAGTCCTGGTCTCAGTGTGAACCCCGGCCTCAGTATGTACTCCAGGTATCAGTGTGAACTCCAGGCCTCAATGTGAACAACCTGCCTTGGTGTGAACACCCGCCCTCAATGTGAACATCCGGTCTCAGTGTGAACTCCCGGTCTCAGTGTGAACCCCAGCCTCAGTGTGAACCCCCGTTCTAAGTGTGAACTCAATGCCTCAGTGTCAAACCCAGTCTCAGTGTGACCTCCCGTCCTCAGTTTGAACCCCACGTCACAGTGTGAACCCTCGGTCTCAGTGAAGAACACCAGTGTCAGTGTGAACCCCCGGTCTCAGTATGAACTCCTGTTCTCAGTGTGAACTCCCGGTCTCAGTGTGAACTCTCGGTGTCAGTGTGAATTCCGGCCTCAGTGTGAACCCCCGGTCTCAGTGTGAACCCCCGGCCTCAGTGAGATCTCCCCGCCTCAGTGTGAACTCCCGGTCTCAGTGTGAATTCCTGTTCTCAGTGTGAACTCCCCGCCTCAGTGTGAACTCCCGGTCTCAGTGTGAATTCCCGGTCTCTGTGTGAACTCCCGGTCTCAGTGTGAACTCCCGGTCTCAGTGTGAACTCCCGGCCTCAGTGTGAACCCCCGGTCTCAGTATGAACTCCCGGCCTCAGTGTGAACTCCAGGCCTCAGTGTGAGACCCCGGACTCAGTGTGAACTCCTGGTCTCAGTGTGAACTCCTATTCTCAGTGTGAACTCCCGGTCTCAGTGTGAACTCCCTGTCTCAGTGTGAACTCTCGGTGTCAGTGTGAATTCCGGCCTCAGTGTGAACTCCCGGTCTCAGTGTGAACTCCCGGCCTCAGTGTGAACCCCCGGTCTCAGCGTTAACTCCCGGTCTCAGTGTGAACCCCCGGTCTCAGTGTTAACTCCCGGTCTCAGTGTGAACCCCCGGTCTCAGTGTGATCCCGAGGTCTCAGTGTGAACTCCCGGTCTCAGTGAGATCTCCAGGTGTCAGTGTGAACCCCCGGTCTCAGTGTGAACTCAATGCCTCAGTGTGAACTCCCGGTCTCAGTGTGAACCCCCGGTCTCAGTGTGAACTCCCGGTCTCAGTGTGAACCCCCAGTCTCAGTGTGAACTCCCGGTCTCAGTGTGAATTCCCGGTCTCTGTGTGAACTCCCGGTCTCAGTGTGAACCCCCGGTCTCAGTGTGAACTCCCGGTCTCAGTGTGAACCCCCGGTCTCAGTGTGATCCCGAGGTCTCAGTGTGAACTCCCGGTCACAGTGAGATCTCCAGCTGTCAGTGTGAACTCCCGGTCTCAGTGTGAACCCCCGGTCTCAGTGTGAACTCCCGCCTCAGTGTTAACGCCCGGTCTCAGTGTGAACCCCCGGTCTCAGTGTGAACTCCCGGCCTCAGTGTTAACACCCGGTCTCAGTGTGAAATCCCGGTCTCAGTGTGAACCCCCGGTCTCAGTGTGAACCCCGGTCTCAGTGTGAACTCCCGGCCTCAGTGTGAACCCCCAGTCTCAGTGTGATCCCGAGGTCTCAGTGTGAACCCCCGGTCTCAGTGTGAACCCCCGGCCTCAGTGTGAACCCCCGGTCTCAGTGTGAACCCCCAGTCTCAATGTGAATTCACAGCCTCAGTGAGATCTCCAGGTGTCAGTGTGAACCCCCGGTCTCAGTGTGAACCCCCGGTCTCAGTGTGAACTCCCGGTCTCAGTGTGAACCCCCGGCATCAGTGTGATCACGAGGTCTCAGTGTGAACTCCCGGTCTCAGTGTGAACCCCCGGTCTCAGTGAGATCTCCAGGTGTCAGTGTGAACTCCCGGTCTCAGTGTGAACCCCCGGTCTCAGTGAGATCTCCAGGTGTCAGTGTGAACCCCCGGTCTCAGTGTGAACTCAATGCCTCAGTGTGAACTCCCGGTCTCAGTGTGAACCCCCGGTCTCAGTGTGAACTCCCGGTCTCAGTGTGAACCCCCGGTCTCAGTGTGAACTCCCGGTCTCAGTGTGAATTCCCGGTCTCTGTGTGAACTCCCTGTCTCAGTGTGAACCCCCGGTCTCAGTGTGGACTCCCGGTCTCAGTGTGAACCCCCGGTCTCAGTGTGAACTCCCGGTCTCAGTGTGAACCCCCGGTCTCAGTGTGAACCCCTGGCCTCACTATGAACCCCCGGTCTCAGTGTGAACTCCCGGTCTAAATGTGAACCCCTGGCCTCACTATGAACCCCTGGTCTCAGTGTGAACCGCCGGCCTCAGTGTGAACCCCCAGTCTCAGTGTGAACCCCTGGCCTCAGTGTGAACTCCCGGTCTCAATGTGAACCCACGGTCTCAATGTGAACCCCTGGTCTCAGTGTGAACTCAATGCCTCAGTGTCAAACCCAGTCTCAATGTGAACTCCAGGCCTCTGTGTGAACACCCTGTCACAGTGTGAACCCACGTTCCCATTTTGATCTCAATGCCTCAGTGTGAACTCCCAACCTCAGTGTGAACACCCGGTCTCAGTGTGAACTCCCTGTCTCAGTGTGAACTCCCTGTCTCAGTGTGAACTCTTCGTGTCAGTGTGAATTCCGTCCTCAGTGTGAACCCCTGGTCTCAGTGAGATTTCTAGGTTTCACTGTGAACCCCCGGTCTCATTGTGAACTCCCGGTCTCAGTGTGAACCCCCGGCCTCAGTGTGAACTCCCGGTCTCAGTGTGAACTCCCGGCCTCAGTGTGAAACCCAGGCCTCAGTGTGAATTCCCGGTCTCAGTGTGACCTCCCGGCCTCAGTGTGAAACCCAGGCCTCAGTGTGAACCCCCGATCTCAGTGTGAACCCCCGGCCTCAGTGTGAACCCCAGGCCTCAGTGTGAACCCCCGGCCTCAGTGTGAACTCCCGGTCTCATTGTGAACTCCCGGTCTCAGAGTGAACCCCCGGCCTCAGTGTGATCTCCCGGCCTCAGTGTGAACCCTTGGTCTCAGTGTGAACCCTTGGTCTCAGTGTGAACCCCCGGCCTCAGTGTGAACCCCTGGTCTCAGTGTGAACTCCCGGTCTCAGTGTGAACCCCCGGTCTCAGTGTGAACCCCCGGCCTCAGTGTGAACTCCCTGTCTCAGTGTGAACCCCCGGCCTCAGTGTGAACCCCCGGTCTCAGTGTGAACTCCCGGCCTCAGTGATATCTCCAGGTTTCAATGTGAACCCATGGCCTCAGTGTGAACCCCTGACCTCAGTGTGAACTCCCGGTCTCAGTGTGAACCCCCGGTCTCAGTGTGAACCCCCGGTCTCAATGTGAACCCCCGGCCTCAGTGTGAACACCCGGCCTCAGTGTGAAGCCCCGGCCTCAGTGTGAACTCCCGGTCACATTGTGAACCCCCGGCCTCAGTGTGAACACCCGGTCTCAGTGTGAATTACCGGCCTCAGTGTGAACTCCCGGCCTCAGTGTGAACTCAATGCCTCAGTGTCAAACCCGGTCTCACTGTGACCTCTGTGTGTCAGTGTGAACCACACATCTCAGTGTGAACTCCTGGCCACAGTGTGAATCCCCGGTCTCAGTGTGAACCCTTGGTCTCAGTGTGAACTCCCGGTCACATTGTGAACCCCCGGCCTCAGTGTGAACACCCGGTCTCAGTGTGAATTCCAGGCCTCAGTGTGAACCCCCGGTCTCAGTGTGAACTCCCGGTCTCAGTGTGAACCCTAGGTCTCACTGTGAACTCCCGGTCTCAGTGTGAACTGCCGGTCTCAGTGTGAAACCCCGGTCTCAGTATGAACTCCCGGTCTCAGTGTGAACCCACGGTTTCAATGTGAACCACCGGCCTCAGTGTGAACCCCCGGCCTCAGTGTGAATCCCCGGCCTCAGTGTGAACTCCTGGTCTGAGTGTGAAACACCGGTCTCAGTGTGAACTCCCGGCCTCAGTGTGAACCCCCGGTCTCAGTGTTGAACCACCGGGCTCAGTGTGAACTCCAGGCCTTGGTGTGACCTCCCGGCGTCAGTGTGAACCCCACATCTCAGTGTGAACTCCCGGTCTCAGTGAGAATTCTCGGCCTCAGTGTGAACCCCCGTTCTCAGTGTGAACCCCCAGTCTCAGTGTGAACTCCCGGTCTCAGTGCGAACGCCAGGCCTCAGTGTGAACTCCCGGTCTCAGTGTGAACCCCCGGTCTCAGTGTGAACACCCGTTCTCAGTGTGAACCCAATGCCTCAGTGTCAAACTCAGTCTCAGTGTGACCTCCGGTCCTCAGTGTGAACTCCCGGCCTCAGTGTGAACCCCCGGCCTCAGTATGAACCCTCGCCCTCGGTGTGAATACCCAGTCTCAGTATGAACTCCCGGTCTCAGTGTGAACTCCCGGTCTCAGTGTGAACCCCCAGCCTCGGTGTGAACTCCCTGCCTCAGGGTGAATTCAATGCCTCAGTGTCAAACCCAGTCTCAATGCGAACTCCAGGCCTCAGTGTGAACACCTGGTCTCAGTGTGAACCCCCGTTCTCTGTGTGAACTCAATGCCTCAGTGTCAAAACCAGTGTCAGTGCGAACGCCAGGCCTCAGTGTGACCTCCTGTCCTCAGTGTGAACCCCACATCACAGTGTGAACCCCCGACACAGTGTAGAACCCCGGACTCAGTGTGAATTCCAGGCCTCAGTGTGAACAACCTGCCTTGGTGTGAACACCCAGTCTCAGTGTGAACTCCCTGATCTCACAGTGAACCCCCGTTCTCTGTGTGAACTCAATGCCTCAGTGTCAAACCTGGCCTCAGTGTGAACCCCCAGTCTCAGTGTGAACCCCAAGTCTCAGTGTGAACTCCAGGCCTCAGAGTGAAGTCCTGGTCTCAGTGTGAATCCCTGGACACAGTGTGAACCCCCAATCTCATTGTAAACTTCCTGTCTCAGTGTGAGCCCCCAGCCCCAGTGTGAACCCTCGGCCTCGGTGTGAATACCCGGTCTCAGTGTGATCTCCAAGCCTCAGTGTGAACAACCTGCCTTGGTGTGAACTCCCGGTCTCAGTGTGAACCCCGACCTCAGTATGTACTCCAGGTATCAGTGTGAACTCCAGGCCTCAATGTGAACAACCTGCCTTGGTGTGAACACCCGCCCTCAATGTGAACATCCGGTCTCAGTGTGAACTCCCGGTCTCAGTGTGAACCCCAGCCTCAGTGTGAACCCCCGTTCTAAGTGTGAACTCAATGCCTCAGTGTCAAACCCAGTCTCAGTGTGACCTCCCGTCCTCAGTTTGAACCCCACATCACAGTGTGAACCCTCGGTCTCAGTGTAGAACACCAGTGTCAGTGTGAACCCCCGGTCTCAGTATGAACTCCTGTTCTCAGTGTGAACTCCCGGTCTCAGTGTGAACTCTCGGTGTCAGTGTGAATTCCGGCCTCAGTGTGAACCCCCGGTCTCAGTGTGAACCCCCGGCCTCAGTGAGATCTCCCTGCCTCAGTGTGAACTCCCGGTCTCAGTGTGAATTCCTGTTCTCAGTGTGAACTCCCTGCCTCAGTGTGAACTCCCGGTCTCAGTGTGACTTCCCGGTCTCTGTGTGAACTCCCGGTCTCAGTGTGAACTCCCGGTCTCAGTGTGAACTCCCGGCCTCAGTGTGAACCCCCGGTCTCAGTATGAACTCCCGGCCTCAGTGTGAACTCCAGGCCTCAGTGTGAGACCCCGGACTCAGTGTGAACTCCTGGTCTCAGTGTGAACTCCTATTCACAGTGTGAACTCCCGGTCTCAGTGTGAACTCCCTGTCTCAGTGTGAACTCTCGGTGTCAGTGTGAATTCCGGCCTCAGTGTGAACTCCCGGTCTCAGTGTGAATTCCGGCCTCAGTGTGAACCCCCGGTCTCAGTGTGAACTCCCGGTCTCAGTGTGAACCCCCGGTCTCAGTGTGAACTCCCGGTCTCAGTGTGAACCCCCGGTCTCAGTGTGAACTCCCGGTCTCAGTGTGAATTCCCGGTCTCTGTGTGAACCCCAGGTCTCAGTGTGAACCCCCGGTCTCAGTGTGAACTCCCGGTCTCAGTGTGAACCCCCGGTCTCAGTGTGAACTCCCGGTCTCAGTGTGAACCCCCGGTCTCAGTGTGAACCCCCGGCCTCAGTGAGATCTCCCCGCCTCAGTGTGAACTCCCGGTCTCAGTGTGAATTCCTGTTCTCAGTGTGAACTCCCCGCCTCAGTGTGAACTCCCGGTCTCAGTGTGAATTCCCGGTCTCTGTGTGAACTCCCGGTCTCAGTGTGAACTCCCGGCCTCAGTGTGAACCCCCGGTCTCAGTATGAACTCCCGGCCTCAGTGTGAACTCCAGGCCTCAGTGTGAGACCCCGGACTCAGTGTGAACTCCTGGTCTCAGTGTGAACTCCTATTCTCAGTGTGAACTCCCGGTCTCAGTGTGAACTCCCTGTCTCAGTGTGAACTCTCGGTGTCAGTGTGAATTCCGGCCTCAGTGTGAACTCCCGGTCTCAGTGTGAACTCCCGGCCTCAGTGTGAACCCCCGGTCTCAGTGTGAACTCCCGGTCTCAGTGTGAACCCCCGGTCTCAGTGTGAACTCCCGGTCTCAGTGTGAACCCCCGGTCTCAGTGTGAACTCCCGGTCTCAGTGTGAATTCCCCGTCTCTGTGTGAACTCCCGGTCTCAGTGTGAACCCCCGGTCTCAGTGTGAACTCCCGGTCTCAGTGTGAACCCCCGGTCTCAGTGTGAACTCCCGGTCTCAGTGTGAACCCCCGGTCTCAGTGTGATCCCGAGGTCTCAGTGTGAACTCCCGGTCTCAGTGAGATCTCCAGGTGTCAGTGTGAACCCCCGGTCTCAGTGTGAACTCCCGGCCTCAGTGTGAACTCCCGGACTCAGTGTGAACCCCCGGTCTCAGTGTGAACTCCCGGTCTCAGTGTGAACCCCCGGTCTCAGTGTGAACTCCCGGTCTCAGTGTGAATTCCCGGTCTCAGTGTGAACTCCCGGTCTCAGTGTGAACCCCCGGTCTCAGTGTGAACTCCCGGTCTCAGTGTGATCCCGAGGTCTCAGTGTGAACTCCCGGTCACAGTGAGATCTCCAGCTGTCAGTGTGAACTCCCGGTCTCAGTGTGAATCCCCGGTCTCAGTGTGAACTCCCGGCCTCAGTGTTAACACCCGGTCTCAGTGTGAAATCCCGGTCTCAGTGTGAACCCCCGGTCTCAGTGTGAACCCCCGGTCTCAGTGTGAACTCCCGGCCTCAGTGTGAACCCCCAGTCTCAGTGTGATCCCGAGGTCTCAGTGTGAACCCCCGGTCTCAGTGTGAACCCCCGGTCTCAGTGTGAACTCCCGGTCTCAGTGTGAACCCCCGGCATCAGTGAGATCTCCAGGTGTCAGTGTGAACTCCCGGTCTCAGTGTGAACCCCCGGTCTCAGTGAGATCTCCAGGTGTCAGTGTGAACCCCCGGTCTCAGTGTGAACTCAATGCCTCAGTGTGAACTCCCGGCCTCAGTGTGAAACCCAGGCCTCAGTGTGAATTCCCGGTCTCAGTGTGACCTCCCGGCCTCAGTGTGAAACCCAGGCCTCAGTGTGAACCCCCGGTCTCAGTGTGAACCCCCGGCCTCAGTGTGAACCCCCGGCCTCAGTGTGAACCCTTGGTCTCAGTGTGAACCCCCGGTCTCAGTGTGAACCCCCGGTCTCAGTGTGAACGCCTGGTCTCAGTGTGAACTCCCGGTCTCAGTGTGAACCCCCGGTCTCAGTGAGATCTCCAGGTGTCAGTGTGAACCCCCGGTCTCAGTGTGAACTCAATGCCTCAGTGTGAACTCCCGGTCTCAGTGTGAACCCCCGGTCTCAGTGTGAACTCCCGGTCTCAGTGTGAACCCCCGGCCTCACTGTGAACCCTTGGTCTCAGTGTGAACCCCCGGTCTCAGTGTGAACTCCCGGTCTCAGTGTGAACCCCCGGCCTCAGTGTGAACCCCTGGTCTCAGTGTGAACTCCCGGTCTCAGTGTGAACCCCCGGTCTCAGTGTGAACCCCCGGCCTCAGTGTGAACTCCCTGTCTCAGTGTGAACCCCCGGCCTCAGTGTGAACCCCCGGTCTCAGTGTGAACTCCCGGCTTCAGTGATATCTCCAGGTTTCAATGTGAACCCATGGCCTCAGTGTGAACCCCTGACCTCAGTGTGAACTCCCGGTCTCAGTGTGAACCCCCGGTCTCAGTGTGAACCCCCGGTCTCAATGTGAACCCCCGGCCTCAGTGTGAACACCCGGCCTCAGTGTGAACCCCCGGCCTCAGTGTGAACTCCCGGTCACATTGTGAACCCCCGGCCTCAGTGTGAACACCCGGTCTCAGTGTGAATTCCCGGCCTCAGTGTGAACTCCCGGCCTCAGTGTGAACTCAATGCCTCAGTGTCAAACCCGGTCTCACTGTGACCTCCGTGTGTCAGTGTGAACCACACATCTCAGTGTGAACTCCTGGCCACAGTGTGAACCCCCGGTCTCAGTGTGAACCCTTGGTCTCAGTGTGAACTCCCGGTCACATTGTGAACCCCCGGCCTCAGTGTGAACCCCTGGTCTCAGTGTGAACTCCCGGTCTCAGTGTGAACCCCTGGTCTCAGTGTGAACCCCCGGCCTCAGTGTGAACTCCCTGTCTCAGTGTGAACCCCCGGCCTCAGTGTGAACCCCCGGTCTCAGTGTGAACTCCCGGCTTCAGTGATATCTCCAGGTTTCAATGTGAACCCCTGGTCTCAGTGTGAACCCCCGGCCTCAGTGTGAATTCCCGGCCTCAGTGTGAACTCCCGGCCTCAGTGTGAACTCAATGCCTCAGTGTCAAACCCGGTCTCACTGTGACCTCCGTGTGTCAGTGTGAACCACACATCTCAGTGTGAACTCCTGGCCACAGTGTGAACCCCCGGTCTCAGTGTGAACCCTTGGTCTCAGTGTGAACTCCCGGTCACATTGTGAACCCCCGGCCTCAGTGTGAACACCCGGTCTCAGTGTGAATTCCAGGCCTCAGTGTGAACCCCCGGTCTCAGTGTGAACTCCCGGTCTCAGTGTGAACCCTAGGTCTCACTGTGAACTCCGGTCTCAGTGTGAACTTCCGGTCTCAGTGTGAAACCCCGGTCTCAGTATGAACTCCCGGTCTCAGTGTGAACCCACGGTTTCAATGTGAACCCCCGGCCTCAGTGTGAACCCCCGGCCTCAGTGTGATCTCCCGGCCTCAGTGTGAACTCCCGGTGTCAGTGTGAACACCCGGTATCAGTGTGAACACCCGGCCTCAGTGTGAACTCAATGCCTCAGTGTCAAAACCGGTCTCAGTGTGACCTCCGTGTGTCAGTGTGAACCGCACATCTCAGTGTGAACCCCCGGTCTCAGTGTGAACCACCAGTCTCAGTGTGAACACCCACCCTCAGTGAGATCTCCAGGTGACAGTGTGAATTCCCGGTCTCAGTGTGAACTCCCGGTCTCAGTGTGAACTCCCGGTCTCAGTGTGAACCCCCGGTATCAGTGTGAACTCCCGGTCTCAGTGTGAACCCCCGGTCTCAGTGTGAACCCCCGGTCTCAGTGTGAAACCCAGGTCTCAGTGTGAACACCCGGTCTCAGTGTGAACCACCGGCCTCACTATGAACCCCCGGTCTCAGAGTGAACTCCCGGTCTCAGTGTGAACCCCCGGGCTCAGTGTGAACCGCCGGCCTCAGTGTGAACCCCCGGGCTCAGTGTGACTTCCCGGTCTCAGTGTGAGCTCCCGGTCTCAGTGTGAGCTCCGGGCCTCAGTGTGAACTCAATGCCTCAGTGTCAAACCCAGTCTCAATGTGAACTCCAGGCCTCAGTGTGAACACCCTGTGAAAGTGTGAACCCACGTTCCCATTTTGATCTCAATGCCTCAGTGTGAACTCCCAACCTCAGTGTGAACTCCCTGTCTCAGTGTGAACTCCCTGTCTCAGTGTGAACTCCCGGTCTCAGTGTGAACTCCCTGTCTCAGTGTGAACCCCCGGTCTCAGTGTGAACTCCCGGCCTCAGTGTGAACCCCCAGTCTCAGTGTGATCCCGAGGTCTCAGTGTGAACCCCCGGTCTCAGTGTGAACCCCCGGCCTCAGTGTGAATTCACAGCCTCAGTGAGATCTCCAGGTGTCAGTGTGAACCCCCGGTCTCAGTGTGAACCCCCGTTCTCAGTGTGAACTCCCGGTCTCAGTGTGAACCCCCGGCATCAGTGTGATCACGAGGTCTCAGGGTGAACTCCCGGTCTCAGTGTGAACCCCCGGTCTCAGTGAGATCTCCAGGTGTCAGTGTGAACTCCCGGTCTCAGTGTGAACCCCCGGTCTCAGTGAGATCTCCAGGTGTCAGTGTGAACCCCCGGTCTCAGTGTGAACTCAATGCCTCAGTGTGAACTCCCGGCCTCAGTGTGAAACCCAGGCCTCAGTGTGAATTCCCGGTCTCAGTGTGACCTCCCGGCCTCAGTGTGAAACCCAGGCCTCAGTGTGAACCCCCGGTCTCAGTGTGAACCCCCGGCCTCAGTGTGAACCCCCGGCCTCAGTGTGAACCCTTGGTCTCAGTGTGAACCCCCGGTCTCAGTGTGAACCCCTGGTCTCAGTGTGAACTCCCGGTCTCAGTGTGAACCCCCGGTCTCAGTGAGATCTCCAGGTGTCAGTGTGAACCCCCGGTCTCAGTGTGAACTCAATGCCTCAGTGTGAACTCCCGGTCTCAGTGTGAACCCCCGGTCTCAGTGTGAACTCCCGGTCTCAATGTGAACCCCCGGCCTCACTGTGAACCCTTGGTCTCAGTGTGAACCCCCGGTCTCAGTGTGAACTCCCGGTCTCAGTGTGAACCCCCGGCCTCAGTGTGAACCCCTGGTCTCAGTGTGAACTCCCGGTCTCAGTGTGAACCCCCGGTCTCAGTGTGAACCCCCGGCCTCAGTGTGAACTCCCTGTCTCAGTGTGAACCCCGGCCTCAGTGTGAACCCACGGTCTCAGTGTGAACTCCCGGCTTCAGTGATATCTCCAGGTTTCAATGTGAACCCATGGCCTCAGTGTGAACCCCTGACCTCAGTGTGAACTCCCGGTCTCAGTGTGAACCCCCGGTCTCAGTGTGAACCCCCGGTCTCAATGTGAACCCCCGGCCTCAGTGTGAACACCCGGCCTCAGTGTGAACCCCCGACCTCAGTGTGAACTCCCGGTCACATTGTGAACCCCCGGCCTCAGTGTGAACACCCGGTCTCAGTGTGAATTCCCGGCCTCAGTGTGAACTCCCGGCCTCAGTGTGAACTCAATGCCTCAGTGTCAAACCCGGTCTCACTGTGACCTCCGTGTGTCAGTGTGAACCACACATCTCAGTGTGAACTCCTGGCCACAGTGTGAACCCCCGGTCTCAGTGTGAACCCTTGGTCTCAGTGTGAACTCCCGGTCACATTGTGAACCCCCGGCCTCAGTGTGAACACCCGGTCTCAGTGTGAATTCCAGGCCTCAGTGTGAACCCCCGGTCTCAGTGTGAACTCCCGGTCTCAGTGTGAACCCTAGGTCTCACTGTGAACTCCGGTCTCAGTGTGAACTTCCGGTCTCAGTGTGAAACCCCGGTCTCAGTATGAACTCCCGGTCTCAGTGTGAACCCACGGTTTCAATGTGAACCCCCGGCCTCAGTGTGAACCCCCGGCCTCAGTGTGATCTCCCGGCCTCAGTGTGAACTCCCGGTGTCAGTGTGAACACCCGGTATCAGTGTGAACACCCTGCCTCAGTGTGAACTCAATGCCTCAGTGTCAAAACCGGTCTCAGTGTGACCTCCGTGTGTCAGTGTGAACCGCACATCTCAGTGTGAACCCCCGGTCTCAGTGTGAACCACCAGTCTCAGTGTGAACACCCACCCTCAGTGAGATCTCCAGGTGACAGTGTGAATTCCCGGTCTCAGTGTGAACTCCCGGTCTCAGTGTGAACTCCCGGTCTCAGTGTGAACCCCCGGTCTCAGTGTGAACCCCCGGTCTCAGTGTGAACCCCCGGTCTCAGTGTGAAACCCAGGTCTCAGTGTGAACACCCGGTCTCAGTGTGAACCACCGGCCTCACTATGAACCCCCGGTCTCAGAGTGAACTCCCGGTCTCAGTGTGAACCCCCGGGCTCAGTGTGAACCGCCGGCCTCAGTGTGAACCCCCGGGCTCAGTGTGACTTCCCGGTCTCAGTGTGAGCTCCCGGTCTCAGTGTGAGCTCCCGGCCTCAGTGTGAACTCAATGCCTCAGTGTCAAACCCAGTCTCAATGTGAACTCCAGGCCTCAGTGTGAACCCCTGGTCTCAGTGTGAACCCCCGGCCTCAGTGTGAACTCCCTGTCTCAGTGTGAACCCCCGGCCTCAGTGTGAACCCCCGGTCTCAGTGTGAACTCCCGGCTTCAGTGATATCTCCAGGTTTCAATGTGAACCCCTGGTCTCAGTGTGAACCCCCGGCCTCAGTGTGAATTCCCGGCCTCAGTGTGAACTCCCGGCCTCAGTGTGAACTCAATGCCTCAGTGTCAAACCCGGTCTCACTGTGACCTCCGTGTGTCAGTGTGAACCACACATCTCAGTGTGAACTCCTGGCCACAGTGTGAACCCCCGGTCTCAGTGTGAACCTTTGGTCTCAGTGTGAACTCCCGGTCACATTGTGAACCCCCGGCCTCAGTGTGAACACCCGGTCTCAGTGTGAATTCCAGGCCTCAGTGTGAACCCCCGGTCTCAGTGTGAACTCCCGGTCTCAGTGTGAACCCTAGGTCTCACTGTGAACTCCGGTCTCAGTGTGAACTTCCGGTCTCAGTGTGAAACCCCGGTCTCAGTATGAACTCCCGGTCTCAGTGTGAACCCACGGTTTCAATGTGAACCCCCGGCCTCAGTGTGAACCCCCGGCCTCAGTGTGATCTCCCGGCCTCAGTGTGAACTCCCGGTGTCAGTGTGAACACCCGGTATCAGTGTGAACACCCGGCCTCAGTGTGAACTCAATGCCTCAGTGTCAAAACCGGTCTCAGTGTGACCTCCGTGTGTCAGTGTGAACCGCACATCTCAGTGTGAACCCCCGGTCTCAGTGTGAACCACCAGTCTCAGTGTGAACACCCACCCTCAGTGAGATCTCCAGGTGACAGTGTGAATTCCCGGTCTCAGTGTGAACTCCCGGTCTCAGTGTGAACTCCCGGTCTCAGTGTGAACCCCCGGTATCAGTGTGAACTCCCGGTCTCAGTGTGAACCCCCGGTCTCAGTGTGAACCCCCGGTCTCAGTGTGAAACCCAGGTCTCAGTGTGAACACCCGGTCTCAGTGTGAACCACCGGCCTCACTATGAACCCCCGGTCTCAGAGTGAACTCCCGGTCTCAGTGTGAACCCCCGGGCTCAGTGTGAACCGCCGGCCTCAGTGTGAACCCCCGGGCTCAGTGTGACTTCCCGGTCTCAGTGTGAGCTCCCGGTCTCAGTGTGAGCTCCGGGCCTCAGTGTGAACTCAATGCCTCAGTGTCAAACCCAGTCTCAATGTGAACTCCAGGCCTCAGTGTGAACACCCTGTGAAAGTGTGAACCCACGTTCCCATTTTGATCTCAATGCCTCAGTGTGAACTCCCAACCTCAGTGTGAACTCCCTGTCTCAGTGTGAACTCCCTGTCTCAGTGTGAACTCCCGGTCTCAGTGTGAACTCCCTGTCTCAGTGTGAACCCCCGGTCTCAGTGTGAACTCCCGGCCTCAGTGTGAACCCCCAGTCTCAGTGTGATCCCGAGGTCTCAGTGTGAACCCCCGGTCTCAGTGTGAACCCCCGGCCTCAGTGTGAATTCACAGCCTCAGTGAGATCTCCAGGTGTCAGTGTGAACCCCCGGTCTCAGTGTGAACCCCCGTTCTCAGTGTGAACTCCCGGTCTCAGTGTGAACCCCCGGCATCAGTGTGATCACGAGGTCTCAGGGTGAACTCCCGGTCTCAGTGTGAACCCCCGGTCTCAGTGAGATCTCCAGGTGTCAGTGTGAACTCCCGGTCTCAGTGTGAACCCCCGGTCTCAGTGAGATCTCCAGGTGTCAGTGTGAACCCCCGGTCTCAGTGTGAACTCAATGCCTCAGTGTGAACTCCCGGCCTCAGTGTGAAACCCAGGCCTCAGTGTGAATTCCCGGTCTCAGTGTGACCTCCCGGCCTCAGTGTGAAACCCAGGCCTCAGTGTGAACCCCCGGTCTCAGTGTGAACCCCCGGCCTCAGTGTGAACCCCCGGCCTCAGTGTGAACCCTTGGTCTCAGTGTGAACCCCCGGTCTCAGTGTGAACCCCTGGTCTCAGTGTGAACTCCCGGTCTCAGTGTGAACCCCCGGTCTCAGTGAGATCTCCAGGTGTCAGTGTGAACCCCCGGTCTCAGTGTGAACTCAATGCCTCAGTGTGAACTCCCGGTCTCAGTGTGAACCCCCGGTCTCAGTGTGAACTCCCGGTCTCAGTGTGAACCCCCGGCCTCACTGTGAACCCTTGGTCTCAGTGTGAACCCCCGGTCTCAGTGTGAACTCCCGGTCTCAGTGTGAACCCCCGGCCTCAGTGTGAACCCCTGGTCTCAGTGTGAACTCCCGGTCTCAGTGTGAACCCCCGGTCTCAGTGTGAACCCCCGGCCTCAGTGTGAACTCCCTGTCTCAGTGTGAACCCCCGGCCTCAGTGTGAACCCACGGTCTCAGTGTGAACTCCCGGCTTCAGTGATATCTCCAGGTTTCAATGTGAACCCATGGCCTCAGTGTGAACCCCTGACCTCAGTGTGAACTCCCGGTCTCAGTGTGAACCCCCGGTCTCAGTGTGAACCCCCGGTCTCAATGTGAACCCCCGGCCTCAGTGTGAACACCCGGCCTCAGTGTGAACCCCCGACCTCAGTGTGAACTCCCGGTCACATTGTGAACCCCCGGCCTCAGTGTGAACACCCGGTCTCAGTGTGAATTCCCGGCCTCAGTGTGAACTCCCGGCCTCAGTGTGAACTCAATGCCTCAGTGTCAAACCCGGTCTCACTGTGACCTCCGTGTGTCAGTGTGAACCACACATCTCAGTGTGAACTCCTGGCCACAGTGTGAACCCCCGGTCTCAGTGTGAACCCTTGGTCTCAGTGTGAACTCCCGGTCACATTGTGAACCCCCGGCCTCAGTGTGAACACCCGGTCTCAGTGTGAATTCCAGGCCTCAGTGTGAACCCCCGGTCTCAGTGTGAACTCCCGGTCTCAGTGTGAACCCTAGGTCTCACTGTGAACTCCGGTCTCAGTGTGAACTTCCGGTCTCAGTGTGAAACCCCGGTCTCAGTATGAACTCCCGGTCTCAGTGTGAACCCACGGTTTCAATGTGAACCCCCGGCCTCAGTGTGAACCCCCGGCCTCAGTGTGATCTCCCGGCCTCAGTGTGAACTCCCGGTGTCAGTGTGAACACCCGGTATCAGTGTGAACACCCTGCCTCAGTGTGAACTCAATGCCTCAGTGTCAAAACCGGTCTCAGTGTGACCTCCGTGTGTCAGTGTGAACCGCACATCTCAGTGTGAACCCCCGGTCTCAGTGTGAACCACCAGTCTCAGTGTGAACACCCACCCTCAGTGAGATCTCCAGGTGACAGTGTGAATTCCCGGTCTCAGTGTGAACTCCCGGTCTCAGTGTGAACTCCCGGTCTCAGTGTGAACCCCCGGTCTCAGTGTGAACCACCAGTCTCAGTGTGAACACCCACCCTCAGTGAGATCTCCAGGTGACAGTGTGAATTCCCGGTCTCAGTGTGAACTCCCGGTCTCAGTGTGAACTCCCGGTCTCAGTGTGAACCCCCGGGCTCAGTGTGAACCCCCGGTCTCAGTGTGAACCCCCGGTCTCAGTGTGAAACCCAGGTCTCAGTGTGAACACCCGGTCTCAGTGTGAACCACCGGCCTCACTATGAACCCCCGGTCTCAGAGTGAACTCCCGGTCTCAGTGTGAACCCCCGGGCTCAGTGTGAACCGCCGGCCTCAGTGTGAACCCCCGGGCTCAGTGTGACTTCCCGGTCTCAGTGTGAGCTCCCGGTCTCAGTGTGAGCTCCCGGCCTCAGTGTGAACTCAATGCCTCAGTGTCAAACCCAGTCTCAATGTGAACTCCAGGCCTCAGTGTGAACACCCTGTGAAAGTGTGAACCCACGTTCCCATTTTGATCTCAATGCCTCAGTGTGAACTCCCAACCTCAGTGTGAACTCCCTGTCTCAGTGTGAACTCCCTGTCTCAGTGTGAACTCCCGGTCTCAGTGTGAACTCCCTGTCTCAGTGTGAACTCTCGGTGTCAGTGTGAATTCCGGCCTCAGTGTGAACTCCCGGTCTCAGTGTGAACTCCCTGTCTCAGTGTGAACTCTCGGTGTCAGTGTGAATTCCGGCCTCAGTGTGAACTCCCGGTCTCAGTGTGAACCCCCGGCCTCAGTGTGAACCCCTGGTCTCAGTGTGAACTCCCGGTCTCAGTGTGAACCCCCGGTCTCAGTGTGAACCCCCGGCCTCAGTGTGAACTCTCTGTCTCAGTGTGAACCCCCGGCCTCAGTGTGAACCCACGGTCTCAGTGTGAACTCCCGGCTTCAGTGATATCTCCAGGTTTCAATGTGAACCCATGGCCTCAGTGTGAACCCCTGACCTCAGTGTGAACTCCCGGTCTCAGTGTGAACCCCCGGTCTCAGTGTGAACCCCCGGTCTCAATGTGAACCCCCGGCCTCAGTGTGAACACCCGGCCTCAGTGTGAACCCCCGGCCTCAATGTGAACTCCCGGTCACATTGTGAACCCCCGGCCTCAGTGTGAACACCCGGTCTCAGTGTGAATTCCCGGCCTCAGTGTGAACTCCCGGCCTCAGTGTGAACTCAATGCCTCAGTGTGAACTCAATGCCTCAGTGTCAAACCCGGTCTCACTGTGACCTCCGTGTGTCAGTGTGAACCACAAATCTCAGTGTGAACTCCTGGCCACAGTGTGAAACCCCGGTCTCAGTGTGAACCCTTGGTCTCAGTGTGAACCCCCGGCCTCAGTGTGAACACCCGGTCTCAGTGTGAATTCCAGGCCTCAGTGTGAACCCCCGGTCTCAGTGTGAACTCCCGGTCTCAGTGTGAACCCTAGGTCTCACTGTGAACTCCGGTCTCAGTGTGAACTTCCGGTCTCAGTGTGAAACCCCGGTCTCAGTATGAACTCCCGGTCTCAGTGTGAACCCACGGTTTCAATGTGAACCCCCGGCCTCAGTGTGAACCCCCGGCCTCAGTGTGATCTCCCGGCCTCAGTGTGAACTCCCGGTGTCAGTGTGAACACCCGGTATCAGTGTGAACACCCTGCCTCAGTGTGAACTCAATGCCTCAGTGTCAAAACCGGTCTCAGTGTGACCTCCGTGTGTCAGTGTGAACCGCACATCTCAGTGTGAACCCCCGGTCTCAGTGTGAACCACCAGTCTCAGTGTGAACACCCACCCTCAGTGAGATCTCCAGGTGACAGTGTGAATTCCCGGTCTCAGTGTGAACTCCCGGTCTCAGTGTGAACTCCCGGTCTCAGTGTGAACCCCCGGTCTCAGTGTGAACTCCCGGTCTCAGTGTGAACCCCCGGTCTCAGTGTGAACCCCCGGTCTCAGTGTGAAACCCAGGTCTCAGTGTGAACACCCGGTCTCAGTGTGAACCACCGGCCTCACTATGAACCCCCGGTCTCAGAGTGAACTCCCGGTCTCACTATGAACCCCCGGTCTCAGAGTGAACTCCCGGTCTCAGTGTGAACCCCCGGGCTCAGTGTGAACCGCCGGCCTCAGTGTGAACCCCCGGGCTCAGTGTGACTTCCCGGTCTCAGTGTGAGCTCCCGGTCTCAGTGTGAGCTCCCGGCCTCAGTGTGAACTCAATGCCTCAGTGTCAAACCCAGTCTCAATGTGAACTCCAGGCCTCAGTGTGAACACCCTGTGAAAGTGTGAACCCACGTTCCCATTTTGATCTCAATGCCTCAGTGTGAACTCCCAACCTCAGTGTGAACTCCCTGTCTCAGTGTGAACTCCCTGTCTCAGTGTGAACTCCCGGTCTCAGTGTGAACTCCCTGTCTCAGTGTGAACTCTCGGTGTCAGTGTGAATTCCGACCTCAGTGTGAACTCCCGGTCTCAGTGTGAACTCCCTGTCTCAGTGTGAACTCTCGGTGTCAGTGTGAATTCCGGCCTCAGTGTGAACTCCCGGTCTCAGTGTGAACTCCCGGCCTCAGTGTGAACCCCCGGTCTCAGTGTGATCACGAGGTCTCAGTGTGAACTCCCGGTCTCAGTGTGAACCCCCGGTCTCAGTGAGATCTCCAGGTGTCAGTGTGAACTCCCGGTCTCAGTGTGAACTCCCGGTCTCAGTGTGAACCCCCGGGCTCAGTGTGAACCGCCGGCCTCAGTGTGAACCCCCGGTCTCAGTGAGATCTCCAGGTGTCAGTGTGAACCCCCGGTCTCAGTGTGAACTCAATGCCTCAGTGTGAACTCCCGGTCTCAGTGTGAACCCCCGGTCTCAGTGTGAACTCCCGGTCTCAGTGTGAATTCCCGGTCTCTGTGTGAACTCCCTGTCTCAGTGTGAACCCCCGGTCTCAGTGTGAATTCCCGGTCTCAGTGTGAACCCCCGGTCTCAGTGTGAACTCCCGGTCTCAGTGTGAACCCCCGGTCTCAGTGTGAACTCCCGGTCTCAGTGTAAACTCCGGGCCTCAGTGTGAACCCCCGTTTTTAGTGTGAACTCAATGCCTCAGTGTCAAACCCAGTCTCAGTGCGAATGCCAGGCCTCAGTATGACCTCCTGTCCTCAGTGTGAACCCCACATCACAGTGTGAACCCTCGGTCTCAGTGTAGAACACCAGTGTCAGTGTGTCCTCCCGGTCTCAGTGTGAACTCCCGGTCTCAGTGTGAATCCCGGCCTCAGTGTGAACCCCCGGCCTCAGTGTGAACTCCTGGTATTAGTGTGAATTCCAGGCCTCAGTGTGAACTCCAGGCCTCAGAGTGAACTCCAGGCCTCAGTGTGTACACCCAACCTCAGTGTGAACTCCAGGCCTCAGTGTGTACACCCAGCCTCAGTGTGAACTCCCGGTCTCAGTGTGATCCAACATTCCCAGTGTGAACTCAATGCCTCAGTGTCAAAACCGGTCTCAGTGTGAACCCCGGGTCTCAGTGTGAACCCCGGGTCTCAGTGTGACCTCCCGGTCTCAGTGTGAACCCCGGCCTCAGTGTGAACCCCAAGTCTCAGTGTGAACTCTCGGCGTCAGTGTGAACTCCTGGAGTCTGTGTGAGCCCCCGTTCTCTGTGTGAACTCAATGCCTCAGTGACAAACCCGGTCTCAGTGTGACCTCCGTGTGTCAGTGTGAACCACAGATCGCAGTGTGAACTCCTGGCCACAGTGTGAACTCCCGGTCTCAGTGTGAACCCCCGGTCTCAGTGTGAACTCCAGGCCTCAGTGTAAATCCCCGGTCTCAGTGTGAACTCCCGGTCTCAGTGTGAACTCCCGGTCTCAGTGTGAACTCCAGGCCTCAGTGTGAGACCCCGGACTCAGTGTGAACTCCTGGTCTCAGTGTGAACTCCTATTTTCAGTGTGAACTCCCGGTCTCAGTGTGAACTCCCTGTCTCAGTGTGAACTCTCGGTGTCAGTGTGAATTCCGGCCTCAGTGTGAACTCCCGGTCTCAGTGTGAACTCCCGGCCTCAGTGTGAACCCCCGGTCTCAGTGTGATCCCGAGGTCTCAGTGTGAACTCCCGGTCTCAGTGTGAACCCCCGGTCTCAGTGAGATCTCCAGGTGTCAGTGTGAACTCCCGGTCTCAGTGTGAACCCCCAGTCTCAGTAAGATCTCCAGGTGTCAGTGTGAACCCCCGGTCTCAGTGTGAACTCCCCGCCTCAGTGTGAACTCCCGGTCTCAGTGTGAATTCCCGGTCTCTGTGTGAACGCCCTGTCTCAGTGTGAACCCCCGGTCTCAGTGTGAACTCCCGGTCTCAGTGTGAACCCCCGGTCTCAGTGTGAACTCCCGGTCTCAGTGAGATCTCCAGGTGTCAGTGTGAACTCCCGGTCTCAGTGTGAACCCCCGGTCTCAGTTAGATCTCCAGGTGTCAGTGTGAACCCCCGGTCTCAGTGTGAACCCCCGGGTCTCAGTGTGACCTCCCGGTCTCAGTGTGAACCCCGGCCTCAGTGTGAACCCCAAGTCTCAGTGTGAACTCTCGGCGTCAGTGTGAACTCCTGGAGTCTGTGTGAGCCCCCGTTCTCTGTGTGAACTCAATGCCTCAGTGACAAACCCGGTCTCAGTGTGACCTCCGTGTGTCAGTGTGAACCGCAGAACTCAGTGTGAACTCCTAGCCACAGTGTGAACTCCCGGCCTCAGTGTGAACCCCCGGTCTCAGTGTGAACTCCAGGCCTCAGTGTGAACCCCCGGTCTCAGTGTGACCTCCCGGCCTCAGTGTAAACCCTAGGTCTCAGTGTGAACTCCCGGTCTCAGTGTGAACTCCCGGTCTCAGTGTGAACTCCAGGCCTCAGTGTGAGACCCCGGACTCAGTGTGAACTCCTGGTCTCAGTGTGAACTCCTATTCTCAGTGTGAACTCCCGGTCTCAGTGTGAACTCCCTGTCTCAGTGTGAACTCTCGATGTCAGTGTGAACTCCCGGCCTCAGTGTGAACCCCCGGTCTCAGTGTGATCACGAGGTCTCAGTGTGAACTCCCGGTCTCAGTGTGAACCCCCGGTCTCAGTGAGATCTCCAGGTGTCAGTGTGAACTCCGGTCTCAGTGTGAACCCCCGGTCTCAGTGAGATCTCCAGGTGTCAGTGTGAACCCCCGGTCTCAGTGTGAACTCAATGCCTCAGTGTGAACTCCCGGTCTCAGTGTGAACCCCCGGTCTCAGTGTGAACTCCCGGTCTCAGTGTGAACCCCCGGTCTCAGTGTGAACTCCCGGTCTCAGTGTGAATTCCCGGTCTCTGTGTGAACTCCCTGTCTCAGTGTGAACCCCCGGTCTCAGTGTGAACTCCCGGTCTCAGTGTGAACCCCCGGTCTCAGTGTGAACTCCCGGTCTCAGTGTGAACCCCCGGTCTCAGTGTGAACGCCCGGTCTCAGTGTGAACCCCCGGTCTCAGTGAGATCTCCAGGTGTCAGTGTGAACTCCCGGTCTCAGTGTGAACCCCCGGTCTCAGTGAGATCTCCAGGTGTCAGTGTGAACCCCCGGTCTCAGTGTGAACTCAATGCCTCAGTGTGAACTCCCGGTCTCAGTGTGAACCCCCGGTCTCAGTGTGAACTCCCGGTCTCAGTGTGAACCCCCGGTCTCAGTGTGAACTCCCGGTCTCAGTGTGAATTCCCGGTCTCTGTGTGAACTCCCTGTCTCAGTGTGAACACCCGGTCTCAGTGTGGACTCCCGGTCTCAGTGTGAACCCCCGGTCTCAGTGTGAACTCCCGGTCTCAGTGTGAACCCCCGGTCTCAGTGTGAACTCCCGGTCTCAGTGTAAACTCCGGGCCTCAGTGTGAACTCCTGGTATTAGTGTGAACTCAATGCCTCAGTGTCAAACCCAGTCTCAGTGCGAACGCCAGGCCTCAGTGTGACCTCCTGTCCTCAGTGTGAACCCCACATCACAGTGTGAACCCTCGGTCTCAGTGTAGAACACCAGTGTCAGTGTGACCTCCCGGTCTCAGTGTGAACTCCCGGTCTCAGTGTGAATCCCGGCCTCAGTGTGAACCCCCGGCCTCAGTGTGAACTCCTGGTATTAGTGTGAATTCCAGGCCTCAGTGTGAACTCCAGGCCTCAGTGTGAACTCCAGGCCTCAGTGTGTACACCCAACCTCAGTGTTAACTCCAGGCCTCAGTGTGTACACCCAGCCTCAGTGTGAACTCCCGGTCTCAGTGTGATCCAACATTCCCAGTGTGAACTCAATGCCTCAGTGTCAAACCCGGTCTCAGTGTGAACCCCCGGTCTCAGTGTGACCTCCCGGTCTCAGTGTGAACCCCGGCCTCAGTGTGAACCCCAAGTCTCAGTGTGAACTCTCGGCGTCAGTGTGAACTCCTGGAGTCTGTGTGAGCCCCCGTTCTCTGTGTGAACTCAATGCCTCAGTGACAAACCCGGTCTCAGTGTGACCTCCGTGTGTCAGTGTGAACCGCAGATCTCAGTGTGAACTCCTGGCCACAGTGTGAACTCCCGGTCTCAGTGTGAACCCCCGGTCTCAGTGTGAACTCCAGGCCTCAGTGTGAACCCCCGGTCTCAGTGTGACCTCCCGGCCTCAGTGTAAACCCTAGGTCTCAGTGTGAACTCCCGGTCTCAGTGTGAACTCCCGGTCTCAGTGTGAACTCCAGGCCTCAGTGTGAGACCCCGGACTCAGTGTGAACTCCTGGTCTCAGTGTGAACTCCTATTCTCAGTGTGAACTCCCGGTCTCAGTGTGAACTCCCTGTCTCAGTGTGAACTCTCGGTGTCAGTGTGAATTCCGGCCTCAGTGTGAACTCCCGGTCTCAGTGTGAACTCCCGGCCTCAGTGTGAACCCCCGGTCTCAGTGTGATCCCGAGGTCTCAGTGTGAACTCCCGGTCTCAGTGTGAACCCCCGGTCTCAGTGAGATCTCCAGGTGTCAGTGTGAACTCCCGGTCTCAGTGTGAACCCCCGGTCTCAGTGAGATCTCCAGGTGTCAGTGTGAACCCCCGGTCTCAGTGTGAACTCAATGCCTCAGTGTGAACTCCCGGTCTCAGTGTGAACCCCCGGTCTCAGTGTGAACTCCCGGTCTCAGTGTGAACCCCCGGTCTCAGTGTGAACTCCCGGTCTCAGTGTGAACTCCCGGTCTCAGTGTGAATTCCCGGTCTCTGTGTGAACTCCCTGTCTCAGTGTGAACCCCCGGTCTCAGTGAGAACTCCCGGTCTCAGTGTGAACTCCCGGTCTCAGTGTGAACTCCAGGCCTCAGTGTGAGACCCCGGACTCAGTGTGAACTCCTGGTCTCAGTGTGAACTCCTATTCTCAGTGTGAACTCCCGGTCTCAGTGTGAACTCCCTGTCTCAGTGTGAACTCTCGGTGTCAGTGTGAATTCCGGCCTCAGTGTGAACTCCCGGTCTCAGTGTGAACTCCCGGCGTCAGTGTGAACCCCGGTCTCAGTGTGATCCCGAGGTCTCAGTGTGAACCTCCGGCCTCAGTGTGAACCCCTGGTCTCAGTGTGAACTCCCGGTCTCAGTGTGAATCCCCGGTCTCAGTGTGAACCCCCGGCCTCAGTGTGAACTCACTGTCTCAGTGTGAACCCCCGGCCTCAGTGTGAACTCCCGGTCTCAGTGTGAACTCCCGGTCTCAGTGTGAACTCCCGGTCTCAATGTGAACCCCCGGTCTCAATATGAACCCCCGGCCTCAGTGTGAACCCTTGGTCTCAGTGTGAACTCCCGGTCTCAGTGTGAACCCCCGGTCTCAATGTGAACCCCGGGCCTCAGTGTGAACCCTTGGTCTCAGTGTGAACCCCCGGTCTCAATGTGAACCCCCGGCCTCAGTGTGAACCCCCGGTCTCAGTGTGAACCCCCGGTCTCAATGTGAATCCCCGGCCTCAGTGTGAACCCTTGGTCTCAGTGTGACCTCCCGGCCTCAGTGAGATCTCCAGGTGTCAGTGTGAACTCCCGGTCTCAGCGTGAACTCCCGGTCTCAGTGTGAACTCCCGGTCTCAGTGTGAACCCTAGGTCTCAGTATGACCTCCCGGTCTCAGTGTGAACCCACGGTCTCAATGTGAACCTCTGGTCTCAGTGTGACCGCCCGGCCTCAGTGTGAACCCCCGGCCTCAGTGTGAACCCTTGGTCTCAGTGTGAACTCCCGGTGTCAGTGTGAACACCCGGTCTCAGTGTGAACACCCGGCCTCAGTGTGAACTCAATGCCTCAGTGTCAAACCCGGTCTCAGTGTGACCTCCGTGTGTCAGTGTGAACCGCACATCTCAGTGTGAACCCCCGGTCTCAGTGTGAACACCCACCCTCAGTGAGATCTCCAGGTGACAGTGTGAAACCCTGGTCTCAGTGTGAACTCCCGGTCTCAGTGTGAACTCCCGGTCTCAGTGTGAACCCCCGGGCTCAGTGTGAACCGCCGGCCTCAGTGTGAACCCCCGGTCTCAGTGTGACCTCCCGGTCTCAGTGTGAGCTCCCAGCCTCAGTGTGAACTCAATGCCTCAGTGTCAAACCCAGTCTCAATGTGAACTCCAGGCCTCAGTGTGAACACCCTGTGAAAGTGTGAACCCACGTTCCCATTTTGATCTCAATGCCTCAGTGTGAACTCCCAACCTCAGTGTGAACTCCCTGCCTCAGTGTGTACACCCGGTCTCAGTGTGAACCCCCGGTCTCAGTGTGAACTCCCGGTCTCAGTGTAAACTCCGGGCCTCAGTGTGAACCCCCGTTTTTAGTGTGAACTCAATGCCTCAGTGTCAAACCCAGTCTCAGTGCGAACGCCAGGCCTCAGTATGACCTCCTGTCCTCAGTGTGAACCCCACATCACAGTGTGAACCCTCGGTCTCAGTGTAGAACACCAGTGTCAGTGTGACCTCCCGGTCTCAGTGTGAACTCCCGGTCTCAGTGTGAATCCCGGCCTCAGTGTGAACCCCCGGCCTCAGTGTGAACTCCTGGTATTAGTGTGAATTCCAGGCCTCAGTGTGAACTCCAGGCCTCAGTGTGAACTCCAGGCCTCAGTGTGTACACCCAACCTCAGTGTGAACTCCAGGCCTCAGTGTGTACACCCAGCCTCAGTGTGAACTCCCGGTCTCAGTGTGATCCAACATTCCCAGTGTGAACTCAATGCCTCAGTGTCAAACCCGGTCTCAGTGTGAACCCCGGGTCTCAGTGTGAACCCCCGGGTCTCAGTGTGACCTCCCGGTCTCAGTGTGAACCCCGGCCTTAGTGTGAACCCCAAGTCTCAGTGTGAACTCTCGGCGTCAGTGTGAACTCCTGGAGTCTGTGTGAGCCCCCGTTCTCTGTGTGAACTCAATGCCTCAGTGACAAACCCGGTCTCAGTGTGACCTCCGTGTGTCAGTGTGAACCGCAGATCTCAGTGTGAACTCCTGGCCACAGTGTGAACTCCCGGTCTCAGTGTGAACCCCCGGTCTCAGTGTGAACTCCAGGCCTCAGTGTGAACCCCGGTCTCAGTGTGACCTCCCGGCCTCAGTGTAAACCCTAGGTCTCAGTGTGAACTCCCGGTCTCAGTGTGAACTCCAGGCCTCAGTGTGAGACCCCGGACTCAGTGTGAACTCCTGGTCTCAGTGTGAACTCCTATTCTCAGTGTGAACTCCCGGTCTCAGTGTGAACTCCCGGTCTCAGTGTGAACTCTCGGTGTCAGTGTGAATTCCGGCCTCAGTGTGAACTCCCGGACTCAGTGTGAACTCCCGGCGTCAGTGTGAACCCCGGTCTCAGTGTGATCCCGAGGTCTCAGTGTGAACCCCCGGCCTCAGTGTGAACCCCTGGTCTCAGTGTGAACTCCCGGTCTCAGTGTGAACCCCCGGCCTCAGCGTGAACTCCCTGTCTCAGTGTGAACCCCCGGCCTCAGTGTGAACCCTTGGTCTCAGTGTGAACTCCCGGTCACATTGTGAACCCCCGGCCTCAGTGTGAACCCCCGGTCTCAGTGTGAACCCCCGGTCTCAATGTGAACCCCCGGCCTCAGTGTGAACCCTTGGTCTCAGTGTGAACTCCCGGTCACATTGTGAACCCCCGGCCTCAGTGTGAACCCCCGGTCTCAGTGTGAACTCCAGGCCTCAGTGTGAACCCCCGGTCTCAGTGTGACCTCCCGGCCTCAGTGAGATCTCCAGGTGTCAGTGTGAACTCCCGGTCTCAGTGTGAACTCCCGGTCTCAGTGTGAACTCCCGGTCTCAGTGTGAACCCTAGGTCTCAGTATGACCTCCCGGTCTCAGTGTGAACCCACGGTCTCAATGTGAACCTCTGGTCTCAGTGTGACCGCCCGGCCTCAGTGTGAACCCCCGGCCTCAGTGTGAACCCTTGGTCTCAGTGTGAATTCCCGGTGTCAGTGTGAACTCCCGGTCTCATGTGAACACCCGGCCTCAGTGTGAACTCAATGCCTCAGTGTCAAACCCGGTCTCAGTGTGACCTCCGTGTGTCAGTGTGAACCGCACATCTCAGTGTGAACCCCCGGTCTCAGTGTGAACCACCACTCTCAGTGTGAACACCCACCCTCAGTGAGATCTCCAGGTGACAGTGTGAAACCCTGGTCTCAGTGTGAATTCCCGGTCTCAGTGTGAACTCCCGGTCTCAGTGTGAACTCCCGGTCTCAGTGTGAACCCCCGGGCTCAGTGTGAACCGCCGGCCTCAGTGTGAACCCCCGGTCTCAGTGTGACCTCCCGGTCTCAGTGTGAGCTCCCAGCCTCAGTGTGAACTCAATGCCTCAGTGTCAAACCCAGTCTCAATGTGAACTCCAGGCCTCAGTGTGAACACCCTGTGAAAGTGTGAACCCACGTTCCCATTTTGATCTCAATGCCTCAGTGTGAACTCCCAACCTCAGTGTGAACTCCAGGCCTCAGTGTGTACACCCAGCCTCAGTGTGAACCCCCGGTCTCAGTGTGATCCAACATTCCCAGTGTGAACTCAATGCCTCAGTGTCAAACCCGGTCTCAGTGTGAACCCCGGGTCTCAGTGTGAACCCCCGGGTCTCAGTGTGACCTCCCGGTCTCAGTGTGAACCCCGGCCTCAGTGTGAACCCCAAGTCTCAGTGTGAACTCTCGGCGTCAGTGTGAACTCCTGGAGTCTGTGTGAGCCCCCGTTCTCTGTTTGAACTCAATGCCTCAGTGACAAACCCGGTCTCAGTGTGACCTCCGTGTGTCAGTGTGAACCGCAGATCTCAGTGTGAACTCCTGGCCACAGTGTGAACTCCCGGTCTCAGTGTGAACCCCCGGTCTCAGTGTGAACTCCAGGCCTCAGTGTGAACCCTCGGTCTCAGTGTGACCTCCCGGCCTCAGTGTAAACCCTAGGTCTCAGTGTGAACTCCCGGCCTCAGTGTGAACTCCAGGCCTCAGTGTGAGACACCGGACTCAGTGTGAACTCCTGGTCTCAGTGTGAACTCCTATTCTCAGTGTGAACTCCCGGTCTCAGTGTGAACTCCCTGTCTCAGTGTGAACTCTCGGTGTCAGTGTGAATTCCGGCCTCAGTGTGAACTCCCGGACTCAGTGTGATCCCGAGGTCTCAGTGTGAACTCCCGGTCTCAGTGAGATCTCCAGGTGTCAGTGTGAACCCCGGTCTCAGTGTGATCCCGAGGTCTCAGTGTGAACTCCCGGTCTCAGTGAGATCTCCAGGTGTCAGTGTGAACTCCCGGTCTCAGTGTGAACCCCCGGTCTCAGTGAGATCTCCAGGTGTCAGTGTGAACCCCCGGTCTCAGTGTGAACTCAATGCCTCAGTGTGAACCCCCGGTCTCAGTATGAACTCCCGGTCTCAGTGTGAACCCCCGGTCTCAGTGTGAACTCCCGGTCTCAGTGTGAATTCCAGGTCTCTGTGTGAACTCCCGATCTCAGTGTGAACCCCCGGTCTCAGTGTGAACTCCCGGTCTCAGTGTGAACCCCCGTTCTCAGTGTGAACTCCCGGTCTCAGTGTGAACCCCCGGTCTCAGTGTGATCCCGAGGTCTCAGTGTGAACTCCCGGTCTCAGTGTCAACACCCGGTCTCAGTGTGAACTCCCGGCCTCAGTGTTAACACCCGGTCTCAGTGTGAACTCCCGGTCTCAGTGTGAATCCCCGGTCTCAGTGTGAATCCCCGGTCTCAGTGTGAACTCCCGGTCTCAGTGTCAACATCCGGTCTCAGTGTGAACTCCCGGCCTCAGTGTTAACACCCGCTCTCAGTGTGAACTCCCGGCCTCAGTGTGATCCCGAGGTCTCAGTGTGAACTCCCGGTCTCTGTGTCAACACCCGGTCTCAGTGTGAACTCCCGGCCTCAGTGTTAACACCCGGTCTCAGTGTGAACTCCCGGTCTCAGTGTGAATCCCCGGTCTCAGTGTGAACTCCCGGTCTCAGTGTGAACTCCCGGCCTCAGTGTGAACCCCCAGTCTCAGTGTGATACCGAGGTCTCAGTGTGAACTCCCGGTCTCAGTGTGAACCCCCGGCCTCAGTGTGAACCCCCGGTCTCAGTGTGAACTCCCGGTCTCAGTGTGAACTCCCGGTCTCAGTGTGAACCCCTGGTCTCAGTGTGAAACCCAGGTCTCAGTGTGAACTCCCTGTCTCAGTGTGAACTCCCGGTCTCAATGTGAACCCCTGGCCTCACTATGAACCGCCGGCCTCAGTGTGAACCCCCGGTCTCAGTGTGACCTCCCGGCCTCAGTGTGAACCCACGGTCTCAATGTGAACCCCTGGCCTCAGTGTGACCTCCCGGCCTCAGTGTGAACCCACGGTCTCAATGTGAACCCCTGGTCTCAGTGTGAACTCAATGCCTCAGTGTCAAACCCAGTCTCAATGTGAACTCCAGGCCTCTGTGTGAACACCCTGTCACAGTGTGCCCCACGTTCCCATTTTGATCTCAATGCCTCAGTGTGAACTCCCAACCTCAGTGTGAACACCCGGTCTCAGTGTGAACTCCCGGTCTCAGTGTGAACTCCCTGCCTCAGTGATATCTCCAGGTTTCAGTGTGAACCCATGGCCTCAGTGTGAAACCGAGGCCTCAGTGTGGATTCCCGGTCTCAGTGTGAACTCCCGGTCTCAGTGTGAACCCCCGGCCTCAGTGTGAACCCCTGGTCTCAGTGTGAACCCCTGGTCTCAGTGTGAACTCCCGGTCTCAGTGTGAATCCCCGGTCTCAGTGTGAACCCCCGGCCTCAGTGTGAACTCCCTGTCTCAGTGTGAACCCCCGGCCTCAGTGTGAACCCCCGGCCTCAGTGTGAACTCCCGGTCTCAGTGTGAACTCCCAGTCTCAGTGTGAACTCCCGGTCTCAATGTGAACCCCCGGTCTCAGTGTGAACCCCCGGCCTCAGTGTGAACCCTTGGTCTCAGTGTGAACTCCCGGTCACATTGTGAACCCCCGGTCTCAGTGTGAACCCCCGGTCTCAATGTGAACCCCCGGCCTCAGTGCGAACCCTTGGTCTCAGTGTGAACTCCCGGTCACATTGTGAACCCCCGGCCTCAGTGTGAACCCCCGGTCTCAGTGTGAACTCCAGGCCTCAGTGTGAACCCCCGGTCTCAGTGTGACCTCCCGGCCTCAGTGAGATCTCCAGGTGTCAGTGTGAACTCCCGGTCTCAGTGTGAACTCCCGGTCTCAGTGTGAACTCCCGGTCTCAGTGTGAACCCTAGGTCTCAGTATGACCTCCCGGTCTCAGTGTGAACCCACGGTCTCAATGTGAACCTCTGGTCTCAGTGTGACCGCCCGGCCTCAGTGTGAACCCCCGGCCTCAGTGTGAACCCTTGGTCTCAGTGTGAACTCCCGGTGTCAGTGTGAACACCCGGTCTCAGTGTGAACACCCGGCCTCAGTGTGAACTCAATGCCTCAGTGTCAAACCCGGTCTCAGTGTGACCTCCGTGTGTCAGTGTGAACCGCACATCTCAGTGTGAACCCCCGGTCTCAGTGTGAACCACCGGTCTCAGTGTGAACACCCACCCTCAGTGAGATCTCCAGGTGACAGTGTGAAACCCTGGTCTCAGTGTGAACTCCCGGTCTCAGTGTGAACCCCCGGGCTCAGTGTGAACCGCCGGCCTCAGTGTGAACCCCGGTCTCAGTGTGACCTCCCGGTCTCAGTGTGAGCTCCCAGCCTCAGTGTGAACTCAATGCCTCAGTGTCAAACCCAGTCTCAATGTGAACTCCAGGCCTCAGTGTGAACACCCTGTGAAAGTGTGAACCCACGTTCCCATTTTGATCTCAATGCCTCAGTGTGAACTCCCAACCTCAGTGTGAACTCCCTGTCTCAGTGTGAACTCCCTGTCTCAGTGTGAACTCTTCGTGTCAGTGTGAATTCCGGCCTCAGTGTGAAGTCCCGGTCTCAGTGTGAACCCCCGGTCTCAGTGTGAACTCCCGGTCTCAGTGTAAACTCCGGGCCTCAGTGTAAACCCCTGGTCTCAGTGTGAACCCCGTTTTTAGTGTGAACTCAATGCCTCAGTGTCAAACCCAGTCTCACAGTGTCAAACCCCACATCACAGTGTGAACCCTCGGTCTCAGTGTAGAACACCAGTGTCAGTGTGAATCCCGGCCTCAGTGTGAACCCCCGGCCTCAGTGTGAACTCCTGGTATTAGTGTGAATTCCAGGCCTCAGTGTGAACTCCAGGCCTCAGAGTGAACTCCAGGCCTCAGTGTGTACACCCAACCTCAGTGTGAACTCCAGGCCTCAGTGTGTACACCCAGCCTCAGTGTGAACTCCCGGTCTCAGTGTGATCCAACATTCCCAGTGTGAACTCAATGCCTCAGTGTCAAACCCGGTCTCAGTGTGAACCCCGGGTCTCAGTGTGAACCCCCGGGTCTCAGTGTGACCTCCCGGTCTCAGTGTGAACCCCGGCCTCAGTGTGAACCCCCGGGTCTCAGTGTGACCTCCCGGTCTCAGTGTGAACCCCGGCCTCAGTGTGAACCCCAAGTCTCAGTGTGAACTCTCGGCGTCAGTGTGAACTCCTGGAGTCTGTGTGAGCCCCCGTTCTCTGTGTGAACTCAATGCCTCAGTGTCAAACCCGGTCTCAGTGTGACCTCCGTGTGTCAGTGTGAACCGCAGATCTCAGTGTGAACTCCTGGCCACAGTGTGAACTCCCGGTCTCAGTGTGAACCCCCGGTCTCAGTGTGACCTCCCGGCCTCAGTGTAAACCCTAGGTCTCAGTGTGAACTCCCGGTCTCAGTGTGAAACCCCGGTCTCAATGTGAACCCCCGGCCTCAGTATGTCCTCCCGGCCTCAGTGTGAACCCACGGTCTCAATGTGAACCCCCGGTCTCAGTGTGAATTCCCGGTCTCAGAGTGAATTCCCGGTCTCAGTGTGATCTCCCGGCCTCAGTGTGATCTCCCGGCCTCAGTGTGAATTCCCGGTCTCAGTGTGAACCCTTGGTCTCAGTGTGAACTCCCGGTCACAGTGTGACCCCCGGCCTCAGTGTGAACACCCGGTCTCAGTGTGAATTCCCGGTCTCAGTGTGAACTCCCGGTCTCAGTGTGAACTCCCGGTCTCAGTGTGAATCCCCGGTCTCAGTGTGAACCCTTGGTCTCAGTGTGAACTCCCGGTCACAGTGTGAACCCCGGCCTCAGTGTGAACACCCGGTCTCAGTGTGAATTCCCGGTCTCAGTGTGAACTCCCGGTCTCAGTGTGAACTCCCGGTCTCAGTGTGAACCCCCGGTCTCAGTGTGAACTCCCAGTCTCAGTGTGAACGCCCGGTCTCAGTGTGAATTCCCGGTCTCAGTGTGAACTCCCGGTCTCAGTGTGAACCCCCGGTCTCAGTGTGAACTCCCAGTCTCAGTGTGAACGCCCGGTCTCAGTGTGAATTCCCGGTCTCAGTGTGAACTCCCGGTCTCAGTGTGAACCCCTGGCCTCACTATGAACCCCCGGTCTCAGTGTGAACCCCCGGTCTCAGTGTGAATTCCCGGTCTCAGTGTGAGCTCCCGGTCTCAGTGTGAGCTCCCGGCCTCAGTGTGAACTCAATGCCTCAGTGTCAAATCCAGTCTCAATGTGAACTCCAGGCCTCAGTGTGAACACCCTGTCACAGTGTGAACCCACGTTCCCATTTTGATCTCAATGCCTCAGTGTGAACTCCCAACCTCAGTGTGAACACCCGGTCTCAGTGTGAACACCCGGTCTCAGTGTGAACTCCCTGTCTCAGTGTGAACTCCCTGTCTCAGTGTGAACTCTTCGTGTCAGTGTGAATTCCGGCCTCAGTGTGAACCCCCGGTCTCAGTGTGACCTCCCGGTCTCAGTGTGAGCTCCCAGCCTCAGTGTGAACTCAATGCCTCAGTGTCAAACCCAGTCTCAATGTGAACTCCAGGCCTCAGTGTGAACACCCTGTGAAAGTGTGAACCCACGTTCCCATTTTGATCTCAAAACCTCAGTGTGAACTCCCAACCTCAGTGTGAACTCCCTGTCTCAGTGTGAACTCCCTGTCTCAGTGTGAACTCTTCGTGTCAGTGTGAATTCCGGCCTCAGTGTGAAGTCCCGGTCTCAGTGTGAACCCCGGCCTCAGTGTGAACTCCTGGTATTAGTGTGAATTCCAGGCCTCAGTGTGAACTCCAGGCCTCAGTGTGTACACCCAGCCTCAGTGTGAACCCCCGGTCTCAGTGTGATCCAACATTCCCAGTGTGAACTCAATGCCTCAGTGTCAAACCCGGTCTCAGTGTGAACCCCGGGTCTCAGTGTGAACCCCGGGTCTCAGTGTGACCTCCCGGTCTCAGTGTGAACCCCGGCCTCAGTGTGAACCCCAAGTCTCAGTGTGAACTCTCGGCGTCAGTGTGAACTCCTGGAGTCTGTGTGAGCCCCCGTTCTCTGTTTGAACTCAATGCCTCAGTGACAAACCCGGTCTCAGTGTGACCTCCGTGTGTCAGTGTGAACCGCAGATCTCAGTGTGAACTCCTGGCCACAGTGTGAACTCCCGGTCTCAGTGTGAACCCCCGGTCTCAGTGTGAACTCCAGGCCTCAGTGTGAACCCTCGGTCTCAGTGTGACCTCCCGGCCTCAGTGTAAACCCTAGGTCTCAGTGTGAACTCCCGGCCTCAGTGTGAACTCCAGGCCTCAGTGTGAGACACCGGACTCAGTGTGAACTCCTGGTCTCAGTGTGAACTCCTATTCTCAGTGTGAACTCCCGGTCTCAGTGTGAACTCCCTGTCTCAGTGTGAACTCTCGGTGTCAGTGTGAATTCCGGCCTCAGTGTGAACTCCCGGACTCAGTGTGATCCCGAGGTCTCAGTGTGAACTCCCGGTCTCAGTGAGATCTCCAGGTGTCAGTGTGAACCCCGGTCTCAGTGTGATCCCGAGGTCTCAGTGTGAACTCCCGGTCTCAGTGAGATCTCCAGGTGTCAGTGTGAACTCCCGGTCTCAGTGTGAACCCCCGGTCTCAGTGAGATCTCCAGGTGTCAGTGTGAACCCCCGGTCTCAGTGTGAACTCAATGCCTCAGTGTGAACCCCCGGTCTCAGTATGAACTCCCGGTCTCAGTGTGAACCCCGGTCTCAGTGTGAACTCCCGGTCTCAGTGTGAATTCCAGGTCTCTGTGTGAACTCCCGATCTCAGTGTGAACCCCCGGTCTCAGTGTGAACTCCCGGTCTCAGTGTGAACCCCCGTTCTCAGTGTGAACTCCCGGTCTCAGTGTGAACCCCCGGTCTCAGTGTGATCCCGAGGTCTCAGTGTGAACTCCCGGTCTCAGTGTCAACACCCGGTCTCAGTGTGAACTCCCGGCCTCAGTGTTAACACCCGGTCTCAGTGTGAACTCCCGGTCTCAGTGTGAATCCCCGGTCTCAGTGTGAATCCCCGGTCTCAGTGTGAACTCCCGGTCTCAGTGTCAACATCCGGTCTCAGTGTGAACTCCCGGCCTCAGTGTTAACACCCGCTCTCAGTGTGAACTCCCGGCCTCAGTGTGATCCCGAGGTCTCAGTGTGAACTCCCGGTCTCTGTGTCAACACCCGGTCTCAGTGTGAACTCCCGGCCTCAGTGTTAACACCCGGTCTCAGTGTGAACTCCCGGTCTCAGTGTGAATCCCCGGTCTCAGTGTGAACTCCCGGTCTCAGTGTGAACTCCCGGCCTCAGTGTGAACCCCCAGTCTCAGTGTGATACCGAGGTCTCAGTGTGAACTCCCGGTCTCAGTGTGAACCCCCGGCCTCAGTGTGAACCCCGGTCTCAGTGTGAACTCCCGGTCTCAGTGTGAACTCCCGGTCTCAGTGTGAACCCCTGGTCTCAGTGTGAAACCCAGGTCTCAGTGTGAACTCCCTGTCTCAGTGTGAACTCCCGGTCTCAATGTGAACCCCTGGCCTCACTATGAACCGCCGGCCTCAGTGTGAACCCCCGGTCTCAGTGTGACCTCCCGGCCTCAGTGTGAACCCACGGTCTCAATGTGAACCCCTGGCCTCAGTGTGACCTCCCGGCCTCAGTGTGAACCCACGGTCTCAATGTGAACCCCTGGTCTCAGTGTGAACTCAATGCCTCAGTGTCAAACCCAGTCTCAATGTGAACTCCAGGCCTCTGTGTGAACACCCTGTCACAGTGTGCCCCACGTTCCCATTTTGATCTCAATGCCTCAGTGTGAACTCCCAACCTCAGTGTGAACACCCGGTCTCAGTGTGAACTCCCGGTCTCAGTGTGAACTCCCTGCCTCAGTGATATCTCCAGGTTTCAGTGTGAACCCATGGCCTCAGTGTGAAACCGAGGCCTCAGTGTGGATTCCCGGTCTCAGTGTGAACTCCCGGTCTCAGTGTGAACCCCCGGCCTCAGTGTGAACCCCTGGTCTCAGTGTGAACCCCTGGTCTCAGTGTGAACTCCCGGTCTCAGTGTGAATCCCCGGTCTCAGTGTGAACCCCGGCCTCAGTGTGAACTCCCTGTCTCAGTGTGAACCCCCGGCCTCAGTGTGAACCCCCGGCCTCAGTGTGAACTCCCGGTCTCAGTGTGAACTCCCGGTCTCAGTGTGAACTCCCGGTCTCAATGTGAACCCCCGGTCTCAGTGTGAACCCCGGCCTCAGTGTGAACCCTTGGTCTCAGTGTGAACTCCCGGTCACATTGTGAACCCCCGGTCTCAGTGTGAACCCCCGGTCTCAATGTGAACCCCCGGCCTCAGTGCGAACCCTTGGTCTCAGTGTGAACTCCCGGTCACATTGTGAACCCCCGGCCTCAGTGTGAACCCCCGGTCTCAGTGTGAACTCCAGGCCTCAATGTGAACCCCCGGTCTCAGTGTGACCTCCCGGCCTCAGTGAGATCTCCAGGTGTCAGTGTGAACTCCCGGTCTCAGTGTGAACTCCCGGTCTCAGTGTGAACCCTAGGTCTCAGTATGACCTCCCGGTCTCAGTGTGAACCCACGGTCTCAATGTGAACCTCTGGTCTCAGTGTGACCGCCCGGCCTCAGTGTGAACCCCCGGCCTCAGTGTGAACCCTTGGTCTCAGTGTGAACTCCCGGTGTCAGTGTGAACACCCGGTCTCAGTGTGAACACCCGGCCTCAGTGTGAACTCAATGCCTCAGTGTCAAACCCGGTCTCAGTGTGACCTCCGTGTGTCAGTGTGAACCGCACATCTCAGTGTGAACCCCCGGTCTCAGTGTGAACCACCGGTCTCAGTGTGAACACCCACCCTCAGTGAGATCTCCAGGTGACAGTGTGAAACCCTGGTCTCAGTGTGAACTCCCGGTCTCAGTGTGAACCCCCGGGCTCAGTGTGAACCGCCGGCCTCAGTGTGAACCCCCGGTCTCAGTGTGACCTCCCGGTCTCAGTGTGAGCTCCCAGCCTCAGTGTGAACTCAATGCCTCAGTGTCAAACCCAGTCTCAATGTGAACTCCAGGCCTCAGTGTGAACACCCTGTGAAAGTGTGAACCCACGTTCCCATTTTGATCTCAATGCCTCAGTGTGAACTCCCAACCTCAGTGTGAACTCCCTGTCTCAGTGTGAACTCCCTGTCTCAGTGTGAACTCTTCGTGTCAGTGTGAATTCCGGCCTCAGTGTGAAGTCCCGGTCTCAGTGTGAACCCCGGTCTCAGTGTGAACTCCCGGTCTCAGTGTAAACTCCGGGCCTCAGTGTGAACCCCTGGTCTCAGTGTGAACCCCGTTTTTAGTGTGAACTCAATGCCTCAGTGTCAAACCCAGTCTCACAGTGTCAAACCCCACATCACAGTGTGAACCCTCGGTCTCAGTGTAGAACACCAGTGTCAGTGTGAATCCCGGCCTCAGTGTGAACCCCCGGCCTCAGTGTGAACTCCTGGTATTAGTGTGAATTCCAGGCCTCAGTGTGAACTCCAGGCCTCAGAGTGAACTCCAGGCCTCAGTGTGTACACCCAACCTCAGTGTGAACTCCAGGCCTCAGTGTGTACACCCAGCCTCAGTGTGAACTCCCGGTCTCAGTGTGATCCAACATTCCCAGTGTGAACTCAATGCCTCAGTGTCAAACCCGGTCTCAGTGTGAACCCCGGGTCTCAGTGTGAACCCCCGGGTCTCAGTGTGACCTCCCGGTCTCAGTGTGAACCCCGGCCTCAGTGTGAACCCCAAGTCTCAGTGTGAACTCTCGGCGTCAGTGTGAACTCCTGGAGTCTGTGTGAGCCCCCGTTCTCTGTGTGAACTCAATGCCTCAGTGTCAAACCCGGTCTCAGTGTGACCTCCGTGTGTCAGTGTGAACCGCAGATCTCAGTGTGAACTCCTGGCCACAGTGTGAACTCCCGGTCTCAGTGTGAACCCCCGGTCTCAGTGTGACCTCCCGGCCTCAGTGTAAACCCTAGGTCTCAGTGTGAACTCCCGGTCTCAGTGTGAAACCCCGGTCTCAATGTGAACCCCCGGCCTCAGTATGTCCTCCCGGCCTCAGTGTGAACCCACGGTCTCAATGTGAACCCCCGGTCTCAGTGTGAATTCCCGGTCTCAGAGTGAATTCCCGGTCTCAGTGTGATCTCCCGGCCTCAGTGTGATCTCCCGGCCTCAGTGTGAATTCCCGGTCTCAGTGTGAACCCTTGGTCTCAGTGTGAACTCCCGGTCACAGTGTGACCCCCGGCCTCAGTGTGAACACCCGGTCTCAGTGTGAATTCCCGGTCTCAGTGTGAACTCCCGGTCTCAGTGTGAACTCCCGGTCTCAGTGTGAATCCCCGGTCTCAGTGTGAACCCTTGGTCTCAGTGTGAACTCCCGGTCACAGTGTGAACCCCCGGCCTCAGTGTGAACACCCGGTCTCAGTGTGAATTCCCGGTCTCAGTGTGAACTCCCGGTCTCAGTGTGAACTCCCGGTCTCAGTGTGAACCCCGGTCTCAGTGTGAACTCCCAGTCTCAGTGTGAACGCCCGGTCTCAGTGTGAATTCCCGGTCTCAGTGTGAACTCCCGGTCTCAGTGTGAACCCCCGGTCTCAGTGTGAACTCCCAGTCTCAGTGTGAACGCCCGGTCTCAGTGTGAATTCCCGGTCTCAGTGTGAACTCCCGGTCTCAGTGTGAACCCCTGGCCTCACTATGAACCCCCGGTCTCAGTGTGAACCCCCGGTCTCAGTGTGAATTCCCGGTCTCAGTGTGAGCTCCCGGTCTCAGTGTGAGCTCCCGGCCTCAGTGTGAACTCAATGCCTCAGTGTCAAATCCAGTCTCAATGTGAACTCCAGGCCTCAGTGTGAACACCCTGTCACAGTGTGAACCCACGTTCCCATTTTGATCTCAATGCCTCAGTGTGAACTCCCAACCTCAGTGTGAACACCCGGTCTCAGTGTGAACACCCGGTCTCAGTGTGAACTCCCTGTCTCAGTGTGAACTCCCTGTCTCAGTGTGAACTCTTCGTGTCAGTGTGAATTCCGGCCTCAGTGTGAACCCCCGGTCTCAGTGTGACCTCCCGGTCTCAGTGTGAGCTCCCAGCCTCAGTGTGAACTCAATGCCTCAGTGTCAAACCCAGTCTCAATGTGAACTCCAGGCCTCAGTGTGAACACCCTGTGAAAGTGTGAACCCACGTTCCCATTTTGATCTCAAAACCTCAGTGTGAACTCCCAACCTCAGTGTGAACTCCCTGTCTCAGTGTGAACTCCCTGTCTCAGTGTGAACTCTTCGTGTCAGTGTGAATTCCGGCCTCAGTGTGAAGTCCCGGTCTCAGTGTGAACCCCCGGTCTCAGTGTGAACTCCCGGTCTCAGTGTAAACTCCGGGCCTCAGTGTGAACCCCTGGTCTCAGTGTGAACCCCGTTTTTAGTGTGAACTCAATGCCTCAGTGTCAAACCCAGTCTCAGTGCGAACGCCAGGCCTCAGTGTGACCTCCTGTCCTCAGTGTGAACCCCACATCACAGTGTGAACCCTCGGTCTCAGTGTAGAACACCAGTGTCAGTGTGAATCCCGGCCTCAGTGTGAACCCCGGCCTCAGTGTGAACTCCTGGTATTAGTGTGAATTCCAGGCCTCAGTGTGAACTCCAGGCCTCAGTGTGAACTCCAGGCCTCAGTGTGTACACCCAACCTCAGTGTGAACTCCAGGCCTCAGTGTGTACACCCAGCCTCAGTGTGAACTCCCGGTCTCAGTGTGATCCAACATTCCCAGTGTGAACTCAATGCCTCAGTGTCAAACCCGGTCTCAGTGTGAACCCCGGGTCTCAGTGTGAACCCCGGGTCTCAGTGTGACCTCCCGGTCTCAGTGTGAACCCCGGCCTCAGTGTGAACCCCAAGTCTCAGTGTGAACTCTCGGCGTCAGTGTGAACTCCTGGAGTCTGTGTGAGCCCCCGTTCTCTGTGTGAACTCAATGCCTCAGTGTCAAACCCAGTCTCAGTGTGACCTCCGTGTGTCAATGTGAACCGCAGATCTCAGTGTGAACTCCTGGCCACAGTGTGAACTCCCGGTCTCAGTGTGAACCCCGGTCTCAGTGTGAACTCCCGGCCTCAGTGTGAACCCCCGGTCTCAGTGTGACCTCCCGGCCTCAGTGTAAACCCTAGGTCTCAGTGTGAACTCCCGGTCTCAGTGTGAAACCCCGGTCTCAATGTGAACCCCCGGCCTCAGTATGACCTCCCGACCTCAGTGTGAACTCCCGGCCTCAGTGTGAATACCCGGTCTCAGTGTGAATTCCCGCCCTCAGTGTGAATTCCCGGCCTCAGTAAGATCTCTCGGTTTCAATGTGAACCCCCGGCCTCAGTATGTCCTCCCGGCCTCAGTGTGAACCCACGGTCTCAATGTGAACCCCCGGTCTCAGTGTGAATTCCCGGTCTCAGAGTGAATTCCCGGTCTCAGTGTGATCTCCCGGCCTCAGTGTGATCTCCCGGCCTCAGTGTGAATTCCCGGTCTCAGTGTGAACTCCCGGTCTCAGTGTGAACTCCCGGTCTCAGTGTGAATCCCCGGTCTCAGTGTGAACCCTTGGTCTCAGTGTGAACTCCCGGTCACAGTGTGAACCCCGGCCTCAGTGTGAACACCCGGTCTCAGTGTGAATTCCCGGTCTCAGTGTGAACTCCCGGTCTCAGTGTGAACTCCCGGTCTCAGTGAGAACCCCCGGTCTCAGTGTGAACTCCCAGTCTCAGTGTGAACGCCCGGTCTCAGTGTGAACTCCCGGTCTCAGTGTGAACTCCCGGTCTCAGTGTGAACCCCCGGTCTCAGTGTGAACTCCCAGTCTCAGTGTGAACGCCCGGTCTCAGTGTGAATTCCCGGTCTCAGTGTGAACTCCCGGTCTCAGTGTGAACCCCTGGCCTCACTATGAACCCCCGGTCTCAGTGTGAACCCCGGTCTCAGTGTGAATTCCCGGTCTCAGTGTGAGCTCCCGGTCTCAGTGTGAGCTCCCGGCCTCAGTGTGAACTCAATGCCTCAGTGTCAAATCCAGTCTCAATGTGAACTCCAGGCCTCAGTGTGAACACCCTGTCACAGTGTGAACCCACGTTCCCATTTTGATCTCAATGCCTCAGTGTGAACTCCCAACCTCAGTGTGAACACCCGGTCTCAGTGTGAACACCCGGTCTCAGTGTGAACTCCCTGTCTCAGTGTGAACTCCCTGTCTCAGTGTGAACTCTTCGTGTCAGTGTGAATTCCGGCCTCAGTGTGAACTCCCGGCCTCAGTGTGAACCCCTGGTCTCAGTGTGAACGCCTGTTTTTAGTGTGAACTCAATGCCTCAGTGTCAAACCCAGTCTCAGTGCGAACGCCAGGCCTCAGTGTGATCTCCTGTCCTCAGTGTGAACCCCATATCACAGTGTGAACCCTCGGTCTCAGTGTAGAACACCAGTGTCAGTGTGAATCCCGGCCTCAGTGTGAACCCCCGGCCTCAGTGTGAACTCCTGGTATTAGTGTGAATTCCAGGCCTCAGTGTGAACTCCAGGCCTCAGTGTGTACACCCAGCCTCAGTGTGAACTCCCGGTCTCAGTGTGATCCAACATTCCCAGTGTGAACTCAATGCCTCAGTGTCAAACCCGGTCTCAGTGTGAACCCCGGGTCTCAGTGTGAACCCCCGGGTCTCAGTGTGACCTCCCGGTCTCAGTGTGAACCCCGGCCTCAGTGTGAACCCCCAGTCTCAGTGTGAACTCTCGGCGTCAGTGTGAACTCCTGGAATCAGTGTGAGCCCCCGTTCTCTGTGTGAACTCAATGCCTCAGTGACAAACCCGGTCTCAGTGCGAATGCCAGGCCTCAGTGTGACCTCCTGTCCTCAGTGTAAACCCCACATCACAGTGTGAACCCTCAGTCTCAGTGTAGAACACCAGTGTCAGTGTGACCTCCCGGTCTCAGTGTGATGCCCGGCCTCAGTGTGAACTCCTGGCCTCAGTGTGAACTCACGGCCTCAGTGTGAAACCCCGGGTCTCAGTGTGAACCCCCTGTCTCTGTGTGAACCCCGGGCCTCAGTGTGAACCCCTAGCCTCAGTGTGAGCGCCCGTGTAAACTCAATGCCTCAGCGTCAAACCCGGTCTCAGTGTGAACCCCCGGCCTCAGTGTGAACCCCCGGTCTCAATGTGAACCCCCGTTCTTAGTGTGAATTCAATGCCTCAGTGTCAAACCCGGCCTCAGTGTGAACCCCCGGTCTCAGTGTGAGCTCCCGGTCTCAGTGTGAACTCCCGGGTCAGTATGAACTCCAGGCCTCAGTGTGTACTCCAGGCCTCAGTGTGAACTCCAGGCCTCAGTGTGAACTCCAGGCCTCAGCATGAACTCCCAGCCTCAGTGTGAACTCCCGGGTCAGTATGAACTCTAGGCCTCAGTGTGTACTCCAGGCCTCAGTGTGAACTCCAGGCCTCAGTGTGAACTCCAGGCCTCAGCATGAACTCCCAGCCTCAGTGTGAACTCCCGGTCTCAGTGTGGAACCCCAGGCCTCAGTGTGAACTCTCAGTGTCAGTGTGAACTCCGGTCTCAGTGTGAACCCGCAGTCTCAGTGTGAACTCCCAGTCTCAGTGTGGAACCCCGGTCTTAGTGTGAACTCCCAGTCTCAGTGTGAAACCCTGGGTCTCAGTGTGAACTCCAGGCCTCAGTGTGAATTCCAGGCCTCAGTGTGAACCCCGGGCTCAGTGTGAACCCCCAGTCTCAGTGTGAACTCCCGGTCTCAGTGTGAACTCCCGGCCTCAGTGTCAAACCCAATCTCAATGTGAACCCCCGGTCTCAGTGTGAACTCAATGCCTCAGTGTCAAACCCGGCCTCAGTGTGAACCCCCCGGTCTCAGTGTGAACTCCAGGCCTCAGTGTGAACTCCCTGTCTCAGTGTGAACACCCGGTCTCAGTTAGGACCCCCAGGCTCAGTATGAACTCCAGGCCACAGTGTGAACTCAATGCCTCAGTGTGTGAACACCCTGTCTCAGTGTGAACCCCTGTTCCCAGTGTGAACTCAATGCCTCAGTGTGAACCCCATTCTTAGTGTGAACTCAATGCCTCTGAGTCAAACCCAGTCTCAATGCGAACTCCAGGCCTCAGTGTGAACTCAATGCCTCAGTGTGAACCCCATTCTTAGTGTGAACTCAATGCCTCTGTGTCAAACCCGGTCTCAGTGTGAACCCCCGGCCTCAGTGTGAACCCCCGGTCTCAATGTGAACCCCCGTTCTTAGTGTGAATTCAATGCCTCAGTGTCAAACCCGGCCTCAGTGTGAACCCCCCGGTCTCAGTGTGAGCTCCCGGTCTCAGTGTGAACTCCCGGGTCAGTATGAACTCCAGGCCTCAGTGTGTACTCCAGGCCTCAGTGTGAACTCCAGGCCTCAGTGTGAACTCCAGGCCTCAGCATGAACTCCCAGCCTCAGTGTGAACTCCCGGGTCAGTATGAACTCTAGGCCTCAGTGTGTACTCCAGGCCTCAGTGTGAACTCCAGGCCTCAGTGTGAACTCCAGGCCTCAGCATGAACTCCCAGCCTCAGTGTGAACTCCCGGTCTCAGTGTGGAACCCCAGGCCTCAGTGTGAACTCTCAGTGTCAGTGTGAACTCCGGTCTCAGTGTGAACCCGCAGTCTCAGTGTGAACTCCCAGTCTCAGTGTGGAACCCCGGTCTTAGTGTGAACTCCCAGTCTCAGTGTGAAACCCTGGGTCTCAGTGTGAACTCCAGGCCTCAGTGTGAATTCCAGGCCTCAGTGTGAACCCCCGGGCTCAGTGTGAACCCCCAGTCTCAGTGTGAACTCCCGGTCTCAGTGTGAACTCCCGGCCTCAGTGTCAAACCCAATCTCAATGTGAACCCCCGGTCTCAGTGTGAACTCAATGCCTCAGTGTCAAACCCGGCCTCAGTGTGAACCCCCCGGTCTCAGTGTGAACTCCAGGCCTCAGTGTGAACTCCCTGTCTCAGTGTGAACACCCGGTCTCAGTTAGGACCCCCAGGCTCAGTATGAACTCCAGGCCACAGTGTGAACTCAATGCCTCAGTGTGTGAACACCCGGTCTCAGTGTGAACCCCTGTTCCCAGTGTGAACTCAATGCCTCAGTGTGAAACCCGTTCTTAGTGTGAACTCAATGCCTCTGAGTCAAACCCAGTCTCAATGCGAACTCCAGGCCTCAGTGTGAACTCAATGCCTCAGTGTGAACCCCATTCTTAGTGTGAACTCAATGCCTCTGTGTCAAACCCAGTCTCAGTGTGACCTCCCGGCCTCAGTGTGAACTCACGGTCTCAGTGCGAATTCCCGGTCTTAGTGTGAAACCCCGGGCTCAGTGTGAACTCCAGGCCTCAGTGTGAACCCCCGGTCTCAATGTGAAGTCCCGGTATCAGTGTGAATTCCAGGCCTCAGTGTGAACCCCCGGTCTCAGTGTGACCTCCCGGTCTCAGTGTGATGCCCGGCCTCAGGGTGAACCCCCGGGCTCAGTGTGAACTCCAGGCCTCAGTGTGAACTCCAGGCCTCAGCGTGAATCCCTGGCCTCAGTTTGAACCCCCGGCCTCAGTGTTGAACTCCAGGTCTCAGTGTGAACCCGCAGTCTCAGTGTGAACTCCCAGCCTCAGTGTGAACTGTGGTCTCAGTGTGAACCCGCAGTCTCAGTGTGAACTCATTGCCTCAGTGTCAAACCCAGTCTCAGTGTGAACCCCCAGTCTCAGTATGAACTCCCGGTCTCAATGTGAAGTCCCGGTCTCAGTGTGAACCCCCGGGCTCAGTGTGAACTCCAGGCCTCAGCGTGAACCCCCGGCCTCAGTTTGAACCCCCGGCCTCAGTATTGAACTCCAGGTCTCAGTATGAATTCCCAGTCTCAGTGTGAACCCCCGGTCTCAGTGTGAACCCCCGGTCTCAGTGTGAACTCCTGTTGTCTGTGTGAATGCGCGGTCCCAGTGTGACCTCCCGGCCTCAGTGTGAACCCCCGTTATCAGTGTGAACCCCCGCCCTCAGATGAATACTCGGTCTCAGTGCAAATGCCAGGCCTCAGTGTGACCTCCTGTCCTCAGTGTGACCCCTACGTCACAGGGTGAACCCCGGTCTCAGTGTAGAACCCCGGAGTCAGTGTGAATACCTGGTCTCAGTGTGAACTCCCAGTCTCAATGTGAGCTCCAGGCCTCAGTGTGAACTCCCGGGCTCAGTGTGTACTCCAGGCCTCCGCGTGAACTCCAGGCTTCAGTGTGAACCCCCGGGCTCAGTGTGAATTCCCAGCCTCAGGGTGAACCCCCAGCCTCAGTGTTAACCCCCGGGCTCAGGGTGAACTCCCGGTCTCAGTGTGAACTCCCGGTCTCAGTGTGTACTCCCAGCCTCAGTGTGAACAGCCCAGTCTCAGTGTGAACTCCCAGCCTCAGTGTGAACCCCAGGTCTTAGTGTGACCTCCCGGTCTCAGTGTGAACCCCCGTTCTCAGTGTGAACTCCAGGCCTCAGGGTGAACCCTCGGGCTCAGTGTGAACTCCCGGTCTCAGTGTGAACTCCCGGCCTCAGTGTTAAACTCCGGCCTCAGTGTGAACCCCCACTCTCAGTGTGAACCCCCGGTTTCAGTGTGAACTTTCGTTCTCTGTGTGAACTCAATGCCTCTGTGTGAACCCCCGGTCTCAGTGTGAACTCAATGCCTCTGTGTGAACCCCCGGTCTCAGTGTGAACTCCAGGCCTCAGTGTGACCCCCCGGTCTCTGTGAAATCCCGGTCTCAGTGTGAACCCCGGTCTCAGTGTGAACTCAATGCCTCTATGTGAACCCCCGGTCTCAGTGTGAACTCCAGGCCTCAGTGTGAACTCCCGGCCTCAGTGTGAACTCCTGGTCTCAGTGAGAACTCCAGGTGTCAGTGTGAACTCCAGGCCTCAGCGTGAACTCCCGGCCTCATGTGAACTACCGGGTCTCAGTGTGAACTCTCGGCGTCAGTGTGAATTCCGGCCTCAGTGTGCACCCCCGGCCTGAGTGTTAACTCCCGGTCTCAGTGTGAACTCCCGGCTTCAGTGTGAATCCCCCGGTCTCAGTGTGAACTCCAGGCCTCAGTGTGAACTCAATGCCTCTGTGTGAACCCCCGGTCTCAGTGTGAACTCCAGGCCTCAGTGTGAACTCGCGGCCTCAGTGTGAACTCCTGGTCTCAGTGAGAACTCCAGGTGTCAGTGTGAACTCCAGGCCTCAGTGTGAAGTCCCGGTCTCAGTGTGAACTCCCGGTCTCAGTGTGAATTCCCGGCCTCAGTGTGAGCTCCTGGTCTCAATGTGAAGTCCCGGTCTCAGTGTGAACCCCTGGTCTCAGTGTGACCTCCCGGTCTCAGTGTGATGCCCGGCCTCAAGGTGAACTCAGGTCTCAGTGTGAACTCCAGGTCTCAGTGTGAACTCCCGGTCTCAGTGTGAATTCCTGGCCTCAGTGTGAACTCCCGGTCTCAATGTGAAGTCCCGGTCTCAGTGTGAACTCCTGGTCTCAGTGTGAATGCGCAGCCCCAGTGTGACCTCCCGGCCTCAGTGTGAACCCCCGGCCTCAGTGTGAACCCCCTGGGCTCAGTGTGAACTCCAGGCCTCAGCGTGAACTCCAGGCCTCAGTGTGAACTCCCGGTCTCAATGTGAAGTCACGGTCTCAGTGTGAACCCCCGGTCTCAGTGTGAACTCCCGGTCTCAGTGTGAACTCCCGGTCTCAGTGTGATGCCCGGCCTCAGGGTGAACCCCCGGGCTCAGTATTGAACTCCAGGTCTCAGTGTGAACTCCTGGTCTCAGTGTGAACTCCCGGCCTCAGTGTGAACTCCCGGCCTCAGTGTGACCTCCTGTCCTCTGTGTGAACCCTACGTCACAGGGTGAATGCCCGGTCTCAGTGTAGAACCCCGGAGTCAGTGTGAATACCCGGTCTCAGTGTGAAGTCCCGGTCTCAGTGTGAACTCCCGGCCTCAGTGTGAAACCCCGGGCTCAGTGTGAACTCCCGGCCTCAGTGTGAACCCCCAGTCTCCGTGTGAACTCCTGGTCACAGTGTGAACTCCTGGTCTCAGTGTGAGCCCCGTTCTCTGTGTGAACTCAATGCCTCAGTGTCAAACCCGGCCTCAGTGTGAAACCCCGGTCTCAGTGTGAACTCCAGGCCTCAGTGTGAACTTCCGGTCTCAGTGTGAACTCCAGGTGTCAGTGTGAACGCCTGGCCTCAGTGTGAAATCCCGGTCTCAGTGTGAACTCAATGCCTCAGTGTAAAACCTGGTCTCAGTGTGAACCCTCGGGCTCAGTGTGAACTCGAGGCCTCAGTGTGAACTCCAGGCCTCAGCGGGAACTCCCAGCCTCAGTGTGAAACTCCGTTCTCAGTGTAGAACCCCCATTCTAAGTGTGAACTCCCGAGTCTCATTGTGAACTCTCGGTGTCAGTGTGAACTCCCGGCCTCAGTGTGAGCTCCCGGCCTCAGTGTGAACCCCCGGGTCTGATTGTGAACTGTTGGTGTCAGTGTGAATTCCGGCCTCAGTGTGAACCCCCGGCCTGAGTGTGAACCCCCGGTCTCAGTGTGAACTCCCGGTCTCAGTGATTTCTCCAGGCCTAAGTGTGAACTCCCATTCTCAGTGTGAACTCCCGGTCTCAGTGTGAACTCCAGGCCTCAGTGTGAGCTCCCGGCCTCAGTGTGAGCTCCCGGCCTCAGTGTGAACTCCCGGTCTCAGTGTGACCTCCCGGTCTCAGTGTGAATTCCAGGCCTCAGTGTGACCTCCCGATCTCAGTGTGATGCCCGGCCTCAGGGTGAACCCCCGGGCTCAGTGTGAACTCCAGGCCTCAGCGTGATCCCCCGACCTCAGTGTGAACTCCCGGTCTCAGTGTGAATGCGTGGCCCCAGTGTGACCTCCCGGTCTCAGTGTGAACCCCCGTTATCAGTGTGAACCCCCGACCTCAGTGTGAATACTCGGTCTCAGTGCAAATGCCAGGCCTCAGTGTGACCTCCTGGTCTCAGTGTGAACACCCGGTCTCAGTGTGACCTCTGTGCGTCAGTGTGAACCGCATGTCTCAGTGTGAGAACTTCAGGCCTCAGTGTGAACTCCCTGTCTCAGTGTGAACACCGGTCTCAGTTAGGACCCCCGGGCTCAGTATGAACTCCAGGCCTCAGTGTGAACACCCGGTCTCAGTGTGAACCCCTGTTCCCAGTGTGAACTCAATGCCTCAGTGTGAAACCCGTTCTTAGTGTGAACTCAATGCCTCTGAGTCAAACCCAGTCTCAATGCGAACTCCAGGCCTCAGTGTGAACTCAATGCCTCAGTGTGAACCCCATTCTTAGTGTGAACTCAATGCCTCTGTGTCAAACCCAGTCTCAGTGTGACCTCCCGGCCTCAGTGTGAACTCACGGTCTCAGTGCGAATTCCCGGTCTTAGTGTGAAACCCCGGGCTCAGTGTGAACTCCAGGCCTCAGTGTGAACCCCCGGTCTCAATGTGAAGTCCCGGTATCAGTGTGAATTCCAGGCCTCAGTGTGAACCCCGGTCTCAGTGTGACCTCCCGGTCTCAGTGTGATGCCCGGCCTCAGGGTGAACCCCCGGGCTCAGTGTGAACTCCAGGCCTCAGTGTGAACTCCAGGCCTCAGCGTGAATCCCTGGCCTCAGTTTGAACCCCCGGCCTCAGTGTTGAACTCCAGGTCTCAGTGTGAACCCGCAGTCTCAGTGTGAACTCCCAGCCTCAGTGTGAACTGTGGTCTCAGTGTGAACCCGCAGTCTCAGTGTGAACTCATTGCCTCAGTGTCAAACCCAGTCTCAGTGTGAACCCCCAGTCTCAGTATGAACTCCCGGTCTCAATGTGAAGTCCCGGTCTCAGTGTGAACCCCCGGGCTCAGTGTGAACTCCAGGCCTCAGCGTGAACCCCCGGCCTCAGTTTGAACCCCCGGCCTCAGTATTGAACTCCAGGTCTCAGTATGAATTCCCAGTCTCAGTGTGAACCCCCGGTCTCAGTGTGAACCCCCGGTCTCAGTGTGAACTCCTGTTGTCTGTGTGAATGCGCGGTCCCAGTGTGACCTCCCGGCCTCAGTGTGAACCCCCGTTATCAGTGTGAACCCCCGCCCTCAGATGAATACTCGGTCTCAGTGCAAATGCCAGGCCTCAGTGTGACCTCCTGTCCTCAGTGTGACCCCTACGTCACAGGGTGAACCCCGGTCTCAGTGTAGAACCCCGGAGTCAGTGTGAATACCTGGTCTCAGTGTGAACTCCCAGTCTCAATGTGAGCTCCAGGCCTCAGTGTGAACTCCCGGGCTCAGTGTGTACTCCAGGCCTCCGCGTGAACTCCAGGCTTCAGTGTGAACCCCCGGGCTCAGTGTGAATTCCCAGCCTCAGGGTGAACCCCCAGCCTCAGTGTTAACCCCCGGGCTCAGGGTGAACTCCCGGTCTCAGTGTGAACTCCCGGTCTCAGTGTGTACTCCCAGCCTCAGTGTGAACAGCCCAGTCTCAGTGTGAACTCCCAGCCTCAGTGTGAACCCCAGGTCTTAGTGTGACCTCCCGGTCTCAGTGTGAACCCCCGTTCTCAGTGTGAACTCCAGGCCTCAGGGTGAACCCTCGGGCTCAGTGTGAACTCCCGGTCTCAGTGTGAACTCCCGGCCTCAGTGTTAAACTCCGGCCTCAGTGTGAACCCCCACTCTCAGTGTGAACCCCCGGTTTCAGTGTGAACTTTCGTTCTCTGTGTGAACTCAATGCCTCTGTGTGAACCCCCGGTCTCAGTGTGAACTCAATGCCTCTGTGTGAACCCCCGGTCTCAGTGTGAACTCCAGGCCTCAGTGTGACCCCCCGGTCTCTGTGAAATCCCGGTCTCAGTGTGAACCCCGGTCTCAGTGTGAACTCAATGCCTCTATGTGAACCCCCGGTCTCAGTGTGAACTCCAGGCCTCAGTGTGAACTCCCGGCCTCAGTGTGAACTCCTGGTCTCAGTGAGAACTCCAGGTGTCAGTGTGAACTCCAGGCCTCAGCGTGAACTCCCGGCCTCATGTGAACTACCGGGTCTCAGTGTGAACTCTCGGCGTCAGTGTGAATTCCGGCCTCAGTGTGCACCCCCGGCCTGAGTGTTAACTCCCGGTCTCAGTGTGAACTCCCGGCTTCAGTGTGAATCCCCCGGTCTCAGTGTGAACTCCAGGCCTCAGTGTGAACTCAATGCCTCTGTGTGAACCCCCGGTCTCAGTGTGAACTCCAGGCCTCAGTGTGAACTCGCGGCCTCAGTGTGAACTCCTGGTCTCAGTGAGAACTCCAGGTGTCAGTGTGAACTCCAGGCCTCAGTGTGAAGTCCCGGTCTCAGTGTGAACTCCCGGTCTCAGTGTGAATTCCCGGCCTCAGTGTGAGCTCCTGGTCTCAATGTGAAGTCCCGGTCTCAGTGTGAACCCCTGGTCTCAGTGTGACCTCCCGGTCTCAGTGTGATGCCCGGCCTCAAGGTGAACTCAGGTCTCAGTGTGAACTCCAGGTCTCAGTGTGAACTCCCGGTCTCAGTGTGAATTCCTGGCCTCAGTGTGAACTCCCGGTCTCAATGTGAAGTCCCGGTCTCAGTGTGAACTCCTGGTCTCAGTGTGAATGCGCAGCCCCAGTGTGACCTCCCGGCCTCAGTGTGAACCCCCGGCCTCAGTGTGAACCCCCTGGGCTCAGTGTGAACTCCAGGCCTCAGCGTGAACTCCAGGCCTCAGTGTGAACTCCCGGTCTCAATGTGAAGTCACGGTCTCAGTGTGAACCCCGGTCTCAGTGTGAACTCCCGGTCTCAGTGTGAACTCCCGGTCTCAGTGTGATGCCCGGCCTCAGGGTGAACCCCCGGGCTCAGTATTGAACTCCAGGTCTCAGTGTGAACTCCTGGTCTCAGTGTGAACTCCCGGCCTCAGTGTGAACTCCCGGCCTCAGTGTGACCTCCTGTCCTCTGTGTGAACCCTACGTCACAGGGTGAATGCCCGGTCTCAGTGTAGAACCCCGGAGTCAGTGTGAATACCCGGTCTCAGTGTGAAGTCCCGGTCTCAGTGTGAACTCCCGGCCTCAGTGTGAAACCCCGGGCTCAGTGTGAACTCCCGGCCTCAGTGTGAACCCCCAGTCTCCGTGTGAACTCCTGGTCACAGTGTGAACTCCTGGTCTCAGTGTGAGCCCCGTTCTCTGTGTGAACTCAATGCCTCAGTGTCAAACCCGGCCTCAGTGTGAAACCCCGGTCTCAGTGTGAACTCCAGGCCTCAGTGTGAACTTCCGGTCTCAGTGTGAACACCAGGTGTCAGTGTGAACGCCTGGCCTCAGTGTGAAATCCCGGTCTCAGTGTGAACTCAATGCCTCAGTGTAAAACCTGGTCTCAGTGTGAACCCTCGGGCTCAGTGTGAACTCGAGGCCTCAGTGTGAACTCCAGGCCTCAGCGGGAACTCCCAGCCTCAGTGTGAAACTCCGTTCTCAGTGTAGAACCCCCATTCTAAGTGTGAACTCCCGAGTCTCATTGTGAACTCTCGGTGTCAGTGTGAACTCCCGGCCTCAGTGTGAGCTCCCGGCCTCAGTGTGAACCCCCGGGTCTGATTGTGAACTGTTGGTGTCAGTGTGAATTCCGGCCTCAGTGTGAACCCCCGGCCTGAGTGTGAACCCCCGGTCTCAGTGTGAACTCCCGGTCTCAGTGATTTCTCCAGGCCTAAGTGTGAACTCCCATTCTCAGTGTGAACTCCCGGTCTCAGTGTGAACTCCAGGCCTCAGTGTGAGCTCCCGGCCTCAGTGTGAGCTCCCGGCCTCAGTGTGAACTCCCGGTCTCAGTGTGACCTCCCGGTCTCAGTGTGAATTCCAGGCCTCAGTGTGACCTCCCGATCTCAGTGTGATGCCCGGCCTCAGGGTGAACCCCCGGGCTCAGTGTGAACTCCAGGCCTCAGCGTGATCCCCCGACCTCAGTGTGAACTCCCGGTCTCAGTGTGAATGCGTGGCCCCAGTGTGACCTCCCGGTCTCAGTGTGAACCCCCGTTATCAGTGTGAACCCCCGACCTCAGTGTGAATACTCGGTCTCAGTGCAAATGCCAGGCCTCAGTGTGACCTCCTGGTCTCAGTGTGAACACCCGGTCTCAGTGTGACCTCTGTGCGTCAGTGTGAACCGCATGTCTCAGTGTGAGAACTTCAGGCCTCAGTGTGAACTCCCTGTCTCAGTGTGAACACCCGGTCTCAGTTAGGACCCCCGGGCTCAGTATGAACTCCAGGCCTCAGTGTGAACACCCGGTCTCAGTGTGAACCCCTGTTCCCAGTGTGAACTCAATGCCTCAGTGTGAAACCCGTTCTTAGTGTGAACTCAATGCCTCTGAGTCAAACCCAGTCTCAATGTGAACTCCAGGCCTCAGTGTGAACACCTTGTCTCAGTGTGAACCTAAGTTCCCAGTGTGAACTCAATGCCTCAGTGTGAAACCCGTTCTTAGTGTGAACTCAATGCCTCTGAGTCAAACCCAGTCTCAGTGTGACCTCCCGGCCTCAGTGTGAACTCACGGTCTCAGTACGAATTCCCGGTCTTAGTGTGAAACCCCGGGCTCAGTGTGAACTCCAGGCCTCAGCGTGAACTCCCGGTCCCAGTGTGAACTCCAGGCCTCAGCGTGAACTCCCGGCCTCAGTGTGAACTCCCGGTCTCAGTGTGAACTCCCGATCTCAGTGTGAAACCCCGGTCTCAGTGTGACCTCCCGGTCTCAGTGTGAACTCGCGGCCTCAGTGTGAACCCACAGTCTCCGTGTGAAATCCTGGTCACAGTGTGAACTCCTGGTCACAGTGGGACCCCCCGTTCTCTGTGTGAACTCAATGCCTCAGTGTCAAACCCCGGTCTCAGTGTGAACTCCAGGCCTCAGTGTGAACTCCCGGTCTCAGTGTGAACCCCCGGTCTCAGTGTGAACTCCAGGTGTCAGTGTGAACGCCTGGCCTCAGTGTGAACTCCCGGTCTCAGTGTGAACTTCCGGTCTCAGTGTGAACTCCCGGCCTCAGTGTGAACACCCTGTCACAGTGTGAACCTACGTTCCCAGTCTCAGTGTAAATGCCCGGCCTCAGTGTGACCTCCTGGTCTCAGTGTGAATTCCCGGTCTCAGTGTGACCTCCGTGCGTCAGTGTGAACCGCATGTCTCAGTGTGAACACCCGGTCTCAGTTAGGACCCCCGGGCTCAGTATGAACTCCAGGCCTCAGTGTGAACTCCCTGTCTCAGTGTGAACCCCCCGGTCTCAGTGTGAACCCCTGTTCCCAGTGTGAACTCAATGTCTCAGTGTGAACCCCGTTCTTAGTGTGAACTCAATGCCTCTGAGTAAAACCCAGTCTCAATGCGAACTCCAGGCCTCAGTGTGAACACCTTGTCTCAGTGTGAACCTAAGTTCCCAGTGTGAACTCAATGGCTCAGTGTCAAACCCAGTCTCAGTGTGACCTCCCGGCCTCAGTGTGAACTCACGGTCTCAGTACGAATTCCCGGTCTTAGTGTGAAACCCCGGGCTCAGTGTGAACTCCAGGCCTCAGTGTGAACCCCCATTCTCAGTGTGAACTCCCGGCCTCAGTGTGAACTCTGGTCTCAGTGTGAACCCCCGGTCTCAGTGTGACCTCCCGGTCTCAGTGTGAACTCCAGGCCACAGTGTGAACCCCCGGTCTCAGTGTGACCTCCCGGTCTCAGTGTGATGCCCGGCCTCAGGGTGAACCCCCGGGCTCAGTGTGAGCTCCAGGCCTCAGTGTGAACCCCCAGTCTCAGTGTGAATTCCCGGCCTCAGTGTGAACTCCTGGTCTCAATGTGAAGTCCCGGTCTCAGCGTGATCCCCCGACCTCAGTGTGAACTCCTGTTCTCAGTGTGAATGCGCGGCCCCAGTGTGACCTCCCGGCCTCAGTGTGAACCCCCGTTATCAGTGTGAACCCCCGACCTCAGTGTGAAACCCCGGTCTCAGTGTGAACTCCCGGTCTCAGTGTGAACTCCCGGGTCTCAGTGTGAACCCTCGGGCTCAGTGTGAACTCGAGGCCTCAGTGTGAACCCCTATTCTCAGTGTGAACTCCCGGCCTCAGTGTGAACTCCAGGCCTCAGTGTGAACCCCCATTCTCAGTGTGAACTCCCGGCCTCAGTGTGAACTCTGGTCTCAGTGTGAACCCCCGGTCTCAGTGTGACCTCCCGGTCTCAGTGTGAACTCCAGGCCTCAGTGTGAACCCCTATTCTCAGTGTGAACTCCCGGCCTCAGTGTGAACTCTGGTCTCAGTGTGAACCCCGGTCTCAGTGTGACCTCCCGGTCTCAGTGTGATGCCCGGCCTCAGGGTGAACCCCCAGGCTCAGTGTGAGCTCCTGGTCTCAATGTGAAGTCCCGGTCTCAGCGTGATCCCCCGACCTCAGTGTGAACTCCTGTTCTCAGTGTGAATGCGCGGCCCCAGTGTGACCTCCCGGCCTCAGTGTGAACCCCCGTTATCAGTGTGAACCCCCGACCTCAGTGTGAATACTCGGTCTCAGTGCAAATGCCTGGCCTCAGTGTGACCTCCTGTCCTCAGTGTGAACCCTACGTCACAGGGTGAACCCCCGGTCTCAGTGTAGAACCCCGGAGTCAGTGTGAATACCCGGTCTCAGTGTGTACTCCTGGTCTCAGTGTGAACTCCCGGTCTCAGTGTGAGCTCCCGGTCTCAGTGTGACCACCCGGCCTCAGTGTGATCCCCCGGTCTCAGTGTGAAGCCTCGGCCTCAGTGTGAAGCCCCGGCCTCAGTGTAGAACCCCGGAGTCAGTGTGAATACCCGGTCTCAGTGTGTACTCCTGGTCTCAGTGTGACTCCCGGTCTCAGTGTGTACTCCTGGTCTCAGTGTGAACCCCAGGTCTCAGTGTGAACCCCGGTCTCAGTGTGAACTCCCGGCCTCAGTGTGCACTCCAGGCCTCAGGGTGAACCCCCAGCCTCAGTGTTAACCCCCGGGCTCAGTGTGAACTCCAGGCCTCAGCGTGAACCCCCGGTCTCAGTGTGAACTCCCGGGCTCAGTGTGAACTCCAGGCCTCAGGGTGCACTCCCGGCCTCAGGGTGAACCCCCAGCCTCAGTGTTAACCCCCGGACTCAGTGTGAACTCCAGGCCTCAGGGTGCACTCCAGGCCTCAGTGTCAAACCCGGTCTCAGTGTGAACCCCCGGTCTCAGTGTGAATTCCAGGCCTCAGTGTGAACTCCTGGTCTCAGTGTGACCTCCCGGTCTCAGTGTGATGCCCGGCCTCAGGGTGAACCCCCAGGCTCAGTGTGAACTTCAGGCCTCAGCGTGAACCCCCGACCTCAGTGTGAACTCCCGGTCTCTGTGTGAATGCGCGGCCCCAGTGTGACCCCCCGGCCTCAGTGTGAACCCCCGTTATCAGTGTGAACCCCCGACCTCAGTGTGAATACTCGGTCTCAGTGCAAATGCCAGGCCTCAGTGTGACCTCCTGTCCTCAGTGTGAACCCTACGTCACACGGTGAACCCCCGGTCTCAGTGTAGAACCCCGGAGTCAGTGTGAATACCCGGTCTCAGTTAGGACCCCCGGGCTCAGTATGAACTCCAGGCCTCAGTGTGAACACCCTGTCTCAGTGTGAACCCCTGTTCCCAGTGTGAACTCAATGCCTCAGTGTGAACCCCGTTCTTAGTGTGAACTCAATGCCTCTGAGTAAAACCCAGTCTCAATGCGAACTCCAGGCCTCAGTGTGAACACCTTGTCTCAGTGTGAACCTAAGTTCCCAGTGCGAACTCAATGTCTCAATGTGAACCCAGTCTCAGTGTGACCTCCCAGCCTCAGTGTGAACTCACGGTCTCAGTACGAATTCCCGGTCTTAGTGTGAAACCCTGGGCTCAGTGTAAACTCCAGGCCTCAGTGTGAGCTCCAGGCCTCAGTGTGAACCCCCATTCTCAGTGTGAACTCCCGGCCTCAGTTTGAACTCTGGTCTCAGTGTGAACTCCCGGAGTCAGTGTGAACCCCCGGTCTCAGTGTAGAACCCCGGAGTCAGTGTGAATACCCGGTCTCAGTGTGAACTTCAGGCCTCAGTGTGAACCCCCGGTCTCAGTGTGACCTCCCGGTCTCAGTGTGATGCCCGGCCTCAGGGTGAACCCCCGGGCTCAGGGTGAACTTCAGGCCTCAGCGTGAACTCCAGGCCTCAGTGTGAACCCCCGGTCTCAGTGTGAACTCAATGTCTCAGTGTGAACCCCCGTTCTCTGTGTGAAGTCAATGCCTCAGTGTCAAACCCGGTCTCAGTGTGAACCCCCGGTCTCAGTGTGAATTCCCGGCCTCAGTGTGAGCTCCCGGCCTCAGAGTGAACTCCCGGTCTCAATGTGAAGTCCCGGTCTCAGTGTGAACCCCCGGTCTCAGTGTGAACTCCTGTTCTCAGTGTGAATGCGCGGCCCCAGTGTGACATCCTGGCCTCAGTGTGAACCCCCGTCCTCTGTGTGAACTCAATGCCTCAGTGTCAAACCCGGTCTCAGTGTGAACCCCAGGTCTCAGTGTGAACCCCCGGTCTCAGTGTGAACTCCCGGCCTCAGTGAGCACTCCAGGCCTCAGGGTGAATCCCCAGCCTCAGTGTTAACCCCCGGGCTCAGTGTGAACTCCAGGCCTCAGCGTGAACCCCCGGTCTCAGTGTGAACTCCCGGGCTCAGTGTGAACTCCAGGCCTCAGGGTGCACTCCCGGCCTCAGGGTGAATCCCCAGCCTCAGTGTTAACCCCCGGGCTCAGTGTGAACTCCAGGCCTCAGCGTGAACCCCCGGTCTCAGTGTGAACTCAATGTCTCAGTGTCAAACCCGGTCTCAGTGTGAACCCCGGTCTCAGTGTGAACCCCCAGGCTCAGTGTGAACCCCCGTTATCAGTGTGAACCCCCGACCTCAGTGTGAATACTCGGTCTCAGTGCAAATGCCAGTCCTCAGTGTGAACCCCTACGTCACAGGGTGAACCCCCGGTCTCAGTGTAGAACCCCGGAGTCAGTGTGAACTCCCAGTCTCAGTGTGAGCTCCAGGCCTCATTGTGAATCCCCAGTCTCAGTGTGAACTCCCGGCCTCAGTGTGAACCCCCGGTCTCAGTGTGAACTCCAGGCCTCAGGGTGAACCCCCAGCCTCAGTGATAACCCCCAGGCTCAGTGTGAACTCCCGGTCTCAGTGTGAATACCCGGTCTCAGTGTGAACTCCAGGCCTCAGTGTGAACACCCGGCCTCAGTGTGAACTCCCGGTCTCAGTGTGAATACCCGGTCTCAGTGTGAACCCGCGGCCTCTGTGTGAATACCCGGCCTCAGTGTGAACTCCCGGTCTCAGTGTGACCTCCCGGCCTCAGTGTGACCTCCCGGCCTCAGTGTGAACCCCCGGTCTCAGTGTGAAGCCCCGGCCTCAGTGTGAACCCCAGGTCTCAGTGTGACCTCCCGGTCTCACTGTGAACTCCCGGTCTCAGTGTGACATCCTGGCCTCAGTGTGAACCCCCGTCCTCTGTGTGAACTCAATGCCTCAGTGTCAAACCCGGTCTCAGTGTGACCTCCGTGTGTCAGTGTGAACCCCCGGTCTCAGTGTGAACTCCCGGCCTCAGTGAGCACTCCCGGCCTCAGGGTGAATCCCCAGCCTCAGTGTTAACCCCCGGACTCAGTGTGAACTCCAGGCCTCAGCGTGAACCCCCGGTCTCAGTGTGAACTCAATGCCTCAGTGTCAAACCCGGTCTCAGTGTGAACCCCCGGTCTCAGTGTGAATACCCGGTCTCAGTGTGAACCCGCGGCCTCTGTGTGAATTCCCGGTCTCAGTGTGAACACCCGGCCTCAGTGTGAACTCCCGGTCTCAGTGTGAACTTCCGGTCTCAGTGTGAACTTCCGGTCTCAGTGTGAACTCCCGGCCTCAGTGTGAACACCCGGCCTCAGTGTGAACACCCTGTCACAGTGTGAACACCCTGTCACAGTGTGAACCTACGTTCCCAGTCTCAGTGTAAATGCCCGGTCTCAGTGTGACCTCCGTGCGTCAGTGTGAACCGCATGTCTCAGTGTGAGAACTTCAGGCCTCAGTGTGAACTCCCTGTCTCAGTGTGAACCTACGTTCCCAGTCTCAGTGTAAATGCCCGGTCTCAGTGTGACCTCCGTGCGTCAGTGTGAACCGCATGTCTCAGTGTGAGAACTTCAGGCCTCAGTGTGAACTCCCTGTCTCAGTGTGAACCCCTGTTCCCAGTGTGAACTCAATGCCTCAGTGTGAACCCCGTTCTTAGTGTGAACTCAATGCCTCTGAGTAAAACCCAGTCTCAATGCGAACTCCAGGCCTCAGTGTGAACACCTTGTCTCAGTGTGAACCTAAGTTCCCAGTGCGAACTCAATGTCTCAATGTGAACCCAGTCTCAGTGTGACCTCCCAGCCTCAGTGTGAACTCACGGTCTCAGTACGAATTCCCGGTCTTAGTGTGAAACCCTGGGCTCAGTGTAAACTCCAGGCCTCAGTGTGAGCTCCAGGCCTCAGTGTGAACCCCCATTCTCAGTGTGAACTCCCGGCCTCAGTTTGAACTCTGGTCTCAGTGTGAACTCCCGGAGTCAGTGTGAACCCCCGGTCTCAGTGTAGAACCCCGGAGTCAGTGTGAATACCCGGTCTCAGTGTGAACTTCAGGCCTCAGTGTGAACCCCCGGTCTCAGTGTGACCTCCCGGTCTCAGTGTGATGCCCGGCCTCAGGGTGAACCCCCGGGCTCAGGGTGAACTTCAGGCCTCAGCGTGAACTCCAGGCCTCAGTGTGAACCCCCGGTCTCAGTGTGAACTCAATGTCTCAGTGTGAACCCCCGTTCTCTGTGTGAAGTCAATGCCTCAGTGTCAAACCCGGTCTCAGTGTGAACCCCCGGTCTCAGTGTGAATTCCCGGTCTCAGTGTGAACCCCCGGTCTCAGTGTGAACTCCTGTTCTCAGTGTGAATGCGCGGCCCCAGTGTGACATCCTGGCCTCAGTGTGAACCCCCGTCCTCTGTGTGAACTCAATGCCTCAGTGTCAAACCCGGTCTCAGTGTGAACCCCAGGTCTCAGTGTGAACCCCCGGTCTCAGTGTGAACTCCCGGCCTCAGTGAGCACTCCAGGCCTCAGGGTGAATCCCCAGCCTCAGTGTTAACCCCCGGGCTCAGTGTGAACTCCAGGCCTCAGCGT